>NC_089748.1:86998298-87338374 GCF_040412425.1 Macrobrachium rosenbergii | reverse complement strand
TCTTTACATTCACAAGAACATCTGAACGGATAGTGGTTGATTTGTTACCTGGATACCATATCTGCAATACTACTGTCAACATTCAAAAAACTGTTCGCAAGTAAGAAGCGGTTTTGCAAAGCCTGTATAAAAAGTAAGACAATGGTCTCACAATTCTGTAATACAAATATAGTTGTTGATACAGAGCTCAAAAGCAGCAAACAAAAACTTCCCACATTTGCTGACAGTGAAGGAGAAAAGTAAATAGTATAAAAGGAATGTAAAAAATAACGAACTAATTTACCGTGATGGAAAAATGTTTCCTTTGTGTTATGGGAAAAAAAATCCCGAAAGCTAAAATGTGATGGTTTATATGAAGAACGGATCAATGCTGACCGCCCAGAAAAGCCAAGCTCCGCTGGTACATGAGCCTCTTGCACATACGAAGGGAAGAAAGTGATGGCAGCAAAGTTATCTCAAAGAACTAACAAAATTGGAAGGGGGAAATGAGGACGCCATTGGCAGAGAAGAAACTGAGGATCTTTTCTAGATAGTGACCCTCAGCAAAGCTCGGGGGTTGTAATCTAGGACTAATATTTCTTTGGGGTCATGATCTTGATGATATTTACAGTCTTTTGTTTATGTTTTTATGGTAATCCCCAGCGGGATTTACTAAACACGCCGCAAAGGTGGATACATACCGGGTTAAAACCCTTGGGGGTCACGATCCAGGAAAGATCCGAAACTGACAAAATCAATCCACATAAGAAGCACCAAGACATGTGCACAGGCGTGCAATTAAGCAAGCAGGCACACACGTAATACATAGACTCAAATGGAACGAGAAAAAAGTCCACAACAAGAAACACATCTGTCGCCCGAGGAGAAATATTGGAAAAGCTTAAGGCTTTCTGTTTCTTTCGACGAACTCTCTGCAATGACAACCAACTGAGAGGCAGCGCCTTCATATCACGAATGCTGCCACTCTGCTTCTTTTTTCTTTTTTCTTTTCTTTTTTAAGAACTTCAGCGATTTCGTAGACAACGCCCTTTCAGGAAAGGAGAATTTATTTTTTCCTGCGCTCGCTTTATTTCCCACGTAAAACTTCCTCGTTTTACAACAGCGTATTCGCTGAGATCACTTTTATTTTCCTCAGAAGGATAAAATAAAAAAGAAAACAAAATCACAATAAAACACTAAAAGGACAATTAGGAAAAAATGGTGACCGACAAAGATGCCATAACTGGAAGATGAAAGGCTATGATAAAGCTAATTTACGGATAGCCTACAATAACGAAGTACTATAAACCTCATGAAAATAATAAAGTGGTGTACTTCTTTCAGTCATCTATATTCGTTATGAAAAGTATTTCAAATTAATTATTTTTTTTCAGAGTGCTAAATATTGGCCAATTGTAACATGCAATTAGTAGGTCCAGGTATCAAGCTGAGCTTGCCTGGGTCATAAAAGCTCTTCCCAAAATAAAATCAACAGCATTTCGTCCAGAAGTTACATTCGAAGACGTCAATGAAGTTAACTCAACTTCTGAATATCAAAGGGAAAACTTCAGTGGTGAGAGAAGGATATATGAGAAAGCTAAACTTTACACGTGAAATTTGGTCCAAAGGTGAACTTCATCTTGAATTTTAATTCCTTTCACTTTCATTTGTCTCTTACAGTCGTATCAGTTCAACATACCGAAAAAACAAAAATTTCTCTCCGACCAGAACAAAATTTCTCACCACTTAGTCGGTTTATTATAATATAAACACGTTAAGCACCAATGTAATTTATAATTTCATATCTGCAATTCGAAATCTTCAAGGTCAGCTAAATTTATCAATTAACTTCGTAATTATGTTGAAATCAGTATTTCAACCTCATATGGCACTTCCGTAACCTCTCTTTCGCTATCATTTATAACACTATCCTGCCTTAAAACTCCTAATGATGCTCCTAATATTTTCTTCTTAAATCGACAAAAACCTTTTTAGCTTTACTTTCATACCATAACTCACGTCCATATAGCAATACACATCGTTCTAGATGTGTGCCTAATCTTACTTTTATATGAGATTTCAGTGTATTTGATTATCTAAACTTATTCAGCTGTCCGTTGTTTTATCTGTCATTTTTTTTAATCTTGCACTAAACTTCAACTCAAAGAACCTATATTGGATAATATGAGAGAGAGAGAGAGAGAGAGAGAGAGAGAGAGAGAGAGAGAGAGAGAGAGATTGGGATGGAGGAAAGGGTTATGTTAGCATTGGATTAGAGTCGAATGTGCAATTTTGGTGGTGTAATTTTGGTGGGTGTACTGGCAGGTGTTGGGTTGTGGATATTATGCCCGTTCTCTAGGACAAAAGTTCAGCAATAATCCTTTCCCCCATATTTGCAGAATGTTGTTACTATTGACTAATTTGATTTTTCTTGTCAATAACAATGATTTAAATCTTTAATGTGACCTTACATTTATGTGTTAGCAAATTAGTTGGATTTTTTTCTACATTCACAAGATTCCTTAATTTTTCTAATATAACCTATCACACTTTACCGAACGTTCCCATAAGGAGGCCAATGAATGTAATTGCCTTTGAACACAACCACACGTTAATCATAGACTAGCGTAACACGCCGTTTTTCCTTAGAGTAGAGTTCGTTCGAGAAAGACGAATATCAGCGGAATTCAAGAGCTGGAACTTTCATTTTTTTCTTCTCTCAGTAAAATGTTCACTTTCTTACATTTTACCTACTTTTCCTTCTTTCTCCTTTTGTTGTTACTACCATCATAACTGTGCTGATTTACATACTCGCACTGGTGGACATGTCAAAAGCTAAAGGAGGATGAGAGATAGAAAATGAGAGACCTACACCATTTTGAATATACGGATTTGCAAAGTCGAAGATCCAAATGAAGAAACAAATGAATAAATTCTGACGCCCGTGACAGGATTCGAACCCACACCCGATATATCAGAAAGGGAGTGACATATAACAAAACAGGGGCTATACCGCTACTATCAATTTAATCTGTACTGCAGAGAGAGAGAGAGAGAGAGAGAGAGAGAGAGAGAGAGAGAGAGAGAGAGAGAGAGAGAGAGAGAGTCAATTTACAGAAACGGGGTCATCAAGATGGAGTAAGAGATAAGAAGATGAACTGGAAGACAAGGCCGTTAACGAGTGACGAGGATCTGTGGAGGACATGACCGCTCCGGACCTGACGTTCAGTGACAGGAGGGAGAGTGGTAATAGATAATGCTAATGGATATGTCAAGTGAGTAAACGCCCTTATCCAGATGGCGCTAGTGCCCTCCAAGGACGTCCAAGGTTTGTTCAACCTATGTTTTTAGAATTCTGATACCTGCTGCCTGGAGGGTCCTCTATTGGCGTAATCATGTAATGGAATATTTTCAGTTGACGAGTGAATGCATTATCAAGGCTAGTGGCTGGCCCTGAGGAAAATGATAACTTCTAGGAATCGACTGTCGCATATGGTAAAAGATTCACCGAATATAACAGAGGAAAAACTGAATTACAGAATAAAATCAGTTAGAATGTTAATAATTGCAACATCTTAAAAAAACATATGAAGTTATTTAATTCCTTACCTGGGCATCTAATAGTGAAAAAAACCACAGTCCACTGACTTCTATTACTCTCTGTTAAAAATACCGATTGGACTTTAAATGTGTAATCTCTTTACCCCCCCTTATCACCGAAAATCATTAAATGCAAAACTTAAACCTCGAGTCATATGAACGAAGAAAGTCCTTTAACGAGCTTCATAAAACTAAGATGTTCTACTAAAACATCATTTCCTTCCAAATTTAATCATTTTCAGTTCATAAAAGAAGGTAATTAACTTGAGACTTACATTTACCGTAAAATGTCCCTACCATACAGGAATCCTTTTGTCCCATGATAGGTGTTGTTCTATTATTACACTTTTATGTCTTCAACCTCAGCTTTGAATCGCTTGTTAAGCTGATGGTCCACCTTCCATAACCAGAATGAATCTCCATAAGGCTTAAAGACAATGTAAGTCACTACGAGTTAAAATTTCATTTTAACAGCCAAGGGTATTTTTTAAGTAATAATACGTGGATATCCACGGATATATCTTGCCGCTTCGAAAAATCACGCAATGAATGACCTATTATTGCAGAGGTCGCTGGTATAGTGGTTAGTGTCGTGGTAAGCCTCGCAGGTTCGCGTCTCCCCCTGGGCGATGAAAAATCACTGGCTCTGTATCATGATCAGTGACTGCTGCAGTGTGGGTCTGCGGTGAGGTTGAAACCAACATTTTTGAAGCTTGAATTTCAAGTCACTGGCTCCTGTGTGCTTATTCCATGCGAATAGGTTTCATCTATTGAAAATAATAATACAATCAAGACAATAAAAAGGACAGAGGTCGAGAAGGATGATGATGATGAAGGTAATGACCATTATTATATAATTGCAAAAAAAAAGGCTATATCTTGAACACAAATAAAATACCTTTGAGAACAATGAGATCTCTTATTCTTTAAATACTAAATTAAAGGTAACCAAAAAACCTAGCTCTTTTGCATAATAATGATAATAATTCGTTGCCAAATTAAGTTGCATTTCGTGGAGCGCTGGCTGCAGCCTGCCTCACTTCAGGTTGCTGAGACTGTGGAGTTTCAAATGTAAAGAGGAAAGGGATTGCAGCTTTAAGACAATATTTAAAAAATCAGAAATACTGCTGTTAATATCAAACACTCAGACCATTCTCTACCTCAACTACTGCGAATAATTTTAATGATAATCCGCTTCATACAAAGGAGAACTTGGTGTGCACTGGATAACATTTCGTTAAATTCAATCATTTTAACAAATGTGACCTAAAGCTTTTCTTGAACACAAGATAAATAACTGGAAAGTGCATCTGCCCTGGCAAGGATTCCCCTAAATATGCAAAAGGTCAAGGTCTACTGTTTATTATGGTTTCTCAAGGCCCATGTTCGAATCCCCGCCTGAGCAGATGCAATAACCAGTTAATAATTGCCGTTGGGGGTAAGTTATTCCGAAGGAATAGTGAATTCGATACTAAATATTTATGGTAGCTTATTTATAATACTGCATATGTACGCGCGTCTATACGGAATTATACCCAAGACCGGCATTCAAAAACACGTAACCAAAGTTATTTATTTTTTTCTTTATTGGCCTTTGAAGCATAAGGCAATATAAAATTGAATTCCAGCATGGCGTAATTTCATCATTGGTTTTTTGATTCTTCTTCGGCTTTGAGTTTTAATCTTTTTTCTATTCAAGTGACAGTATTGCTAGAAAGAAAGCGAACAACATCAACTCACTTTTCACTTACTAGAAGTTATAATTTAATTTTCGTCCTTTGTAATGTGCTCCGAGATGAACTGATTACGGGCGCCGAAAGCAATTAGGTATAATGATAGAACCAAAGGCTTTGCTCCATCATAAGTGTAGTAAAAGCAAATGAAACTGAAAATTAATAACAAAGAAAATCTCCCCTTTCCGTGGTGCTAGAAGAAAAAATAACAAGATATGAATAGAAAAAAAGAAACACTTAATTTTTGTCATGAAATAACGTCCTAAATGTGTTACCTTTTCGGATTTTACATTTTGGATGCAAGTGTTATGATCCGATTGTGATTGTAGTTGTTTTCCTCAACATTTTTGTTTTTCCTCTCTTGGTGGAAAATGTTTTGGAGTGTGGTATTATTCGACAGTACGGTTTGCTTGCATACATCAGGATATAATCACTTAAATAACTATATAAAAAAAGTTTTGACTGCTGCTGCAAATACGATGAAAAGTACACATATTGTGGCAATGAAGTTCTGTTCTATCAACGTCTTCAAATAAGATATGAACACCCCAGTGACCTCGTAAACGATGACGTCTTCGTATTTTCCACTAACAACGTTATTTTTTGTTTAGAAAAGGAAAAGGAATGTCCTTCCACATGCACACAGCTTGTATTATATGCTTATTATTACTACCACTCGTGAACCTGAGCAAGATTTAAGCTGAGGGGGAAGGCTGAGGGGGGAAAGCTAAGGTTTATGATACATAAGTTACTGGGGAAGTTTGGGAGAAGTTAGCTCTTCAGAGGAAGCCCAAGACAGATGAGAAAGGAAGAGATCTCACTAAGTTGCTTTTGATAGTACTGCTGGAACTTGGCTCGAAGAAGACCCACTCGGTTCCAGTTATAAAGATACAAAGTTACATTCAGACTCAAGATATGTCATTATGCTCCCGAGTAAGGAACATTATCGTCAGAGATCTGACAAGAGTTTGGCAACTTTAAAATTCGTGGAGAACAGTAGTTTGGACAGAATAATGGTGCAGGCGCATTTCTAGGACTAAAAAGAAATATCCAGGCTTTCTTCAAATATATATATATATATATATATATATATATATATATATATATATATATATATATATATATATATATATACGTGTGTGTGTGTGTATGTATGTATGTATGCATGTATGATGTATATATACTTATACACACACACTATATATATATATATATATATATATATATATATATATATATATATATATATATATATATATATATATATATATATATATATATATATATATATGTTACAACTGTTTGAAAACAGATAAGAATATTCCGGGTAGAACATTACGTAACGAACCGATTGGTCTGTCTTCAGAAGGCGGTGGGGTTCAGCCTTGTTTCCTCTCTCTCTCTCTCTCTCTCTCTCTCGCGCGCTTTCCTCTCTCTCTCTCTTTAATGTCACAAAAAGGTCTCTTTTTCGTTCTCGCATGGATTTCTCTCTCTCTCTCATTCCACACTAAAGAAATGAAATGGGTTGTATAAGGAAAACTCAATCTTTCCTACCAAAAATAGATTTATTATTTAAAGCAACCCAACAAGCAATGAATAAACAAAGCAACGATTAAAATGCACCATAAATGAAATAGTCAATTAAGAAAACGTCTAACTCAAGATTTAGTCTCAGTCAACCAAAAATCTGATTATGGCTAATAGCCTGCAAATTCAAAAATTCTCACATATTCCATTATAGACTTTGTAAAGTCTAGTCTCAAGTCTCCCACATAAAATACTAGACATTGCAAAGGTTTGCGTCTGTCTTTCTCTATGATCACACCAACATGATAACATCATGTTATTGCCCCTAAAAGTCATCACCACAACCACAACCATGACATCTGTCGAAAAAATTAAGCACAAAATAATACTCCCAAAAATATACAAGTGCAAAAACATAATAATGAAAAGTCTAAAATGCATGAGTAAATAGCATACTGGTAAAATATAGAACACAATAAAACAGAATATTGAAATGGTAAAATGCTACATCCACTTCCCAACATAAATTCAAAAATGTCTTGAAATATGGTAAAAGACCATAAATCCACAATTCACATAGAAAAACGAAGAGTCTGAACTGTACCTTATTCTGCCAATTCTAAGAGCTCGCCACACTCAAAGATAATGTCTTCACGATCTCGCTCTAGGTCTGCTAATGAACGACCGAACTAATTTTTTATATAGAATTAGACACAAAATCGAGATTCTGTAACACACGAACTCTTGTACGCGCATAGCAACTTGGTCATACGATTCGGCCAATATCGCGTGTTCATCACATTAACTGCTGAGATGATCAACTATTTGCTGAATACAAGGATTCTGCAACTGACGGCTTCAACAGTACCATCTCGCAACCAAAAATTCTTCCATCACACTCTGTACCTTTTAATGTTAAGGCAGCCATATTTTCTGAAATATATATATATATATATATATATATATATATATATATATATATATATATATATATATATATATATATATATATATATATATATATATATATATATATATATATATATATATATATATTATTACGATCTCACTGCCCAGAGATCAACAGGTTCTTAACAAAAACGAGCAATTAGGCTGTAATGGCTGACGAGAGGTGACGTACAAAGGAGGGAGGAGCAGAACAAAACCAAAAAGTGACCTTAAACTAATTTATTTACAATAAGTATACATATTTACAAATGAGACAAGGTTTTGGAGAATAGAAATGGAAAGCAAATGACCAATACCAATACAAACAATCAAATTACACGGTTCCACATACGTTACTTTAAATTCAACAATTCCTAATAAAAATCACAAAATAAATAATGTCCAGCAGCAGCACCACACAAATATAAAAATGAAATATTAATAAATCCATAAATAAATAAAGTTCAGCAGTAGCACCACACAAATAGAAAAATGAATTACTAATCATTACATGCACTTTCAGAGCCATATTTGCTCATAAAACACAATTACACGGGCCACTTGCTTAATAATATACAACCACAACTCAGAGCCTTTTGCTTAACAATATAACAGCCTTTTGCTCCATATACCAAAATAACTCAAGAGCCTTTTGCTCAACAAAATATTAAGAGCCTTGTGCCCTACTCAATATACCATAACTTCACGAGAACCTTTTGCTCCACCAGCAGTAATAACTACTAAAAACATGGTCTGGTCACCACCTCCTCCTCGAGTACTTGAAGTCCATCAGACCAGTGACGCTTCAAATCTGCCGATGTGGCCATCTCCCTCCAACCAGGTGATGCTCAAAGTGCTGTCGCTGCCAACACCCACAACAAGGGGATCCTCAGAAAACTGCGGTTGCTGCCATCACCCACAAAGTGATCCTCAAAAACCTGATGTTGCTGCTATCACCCACAACAAGGTGACCCTCAGAAAACTGCTGCTACCGTGTTCTCCGTGGAACATTGTCGAGAACCTGCCATTCTGTTTTCCAAAACCTGACTCACTCTGTCAAGCAACCCATGACAGATGTCAACTCCTTACACAAAGGAAAAGACAAAAACGAAAGGAGGCAACAACCCACCAAGGGAAAAATTGACAAACGAATGTTCCTCACAATACACACACACACACACACACACACACACATATATATATATATATATATATATATATATATATATATATATATATATATATATATATATATATATATATATATATATATATATATATATATATATATATATAGAGCCTCGATGGCTTGGTTGGTAGAGTGGCAACCACAGACTTCATAAAAGCCTGTGGCGAGGTTCAATCCCGCAGCCGACCAGTCAGAGGCGGAAACTTTGCTATCCGTGTAGACATCCCGGGATTACGTATGTAATCAACGGATAGGTTTGCTGAAAGCAAATGGATGTTACAGACTAATACACACATAAACAAAGCCACTCCAACATCTTCTAAAAACATTACAGACACCTCACACGTCTCGAACTGTCGGACTACCCGCCCAGTTCTCCTCGTGCTGCTGGGAGAAAGGGAGCAGGGGTTTCTGTAATACATGTACACGTTCGGGTACCGGGTCTAAGCGATGTCAGGCAGGGCAGCCGGTCGAGGTTACGGCCTACCCCACCGCCAAATCAAAGTCCTTCAAAGAAGGCACCGTGCTTACCCCATATAAAAATGGGTATAAAAGCACGTTAAAACGAAAAACATATATATATATATATATATATATATATATATATATATATATATATACATACACATATGTATATTGCACGGAATGTGCAGCACAGTATCGTTATGTACAGCTGAGGAGATTCAAAGAAAATAAGAAATAGGTCTTCCTGTGCTCCTCCTTTTATGTTCACAAACATTATTTATTCTACGAATTCTTTTAGTTGCATCTGAAGCAGTTATATCTGTGTAAAATACGGGAGTCCAGGAAGAAGAAAGAAGACTGAGACAGCCAAGAGTTCTTGAAATCTGAGGATTTCTGGTTCTGCAGAGTACATGTTGGAGTCCACAGAGTACAGGGAGGGACTACCGTTTGTCATGAAACCGCTTGACTGGGAAACTATCTTTGGGCTCGCTGTAAAGTGACCACATCCTTTTGTTGACGATAGCGACAGGACCGCCATCTGCAGCGAATGGAAATAAGATGGAATGATGAAAGTGAAGGTGTCACTGACCACATGAATTCCTCCTGATTCAACCCTATCGAGGAGGACGACATACAATTTTTAGCACGAAAATATGAGAAGGACACTATTTACAGGGACTAGTACCGTCAACGCACGTAAAGCTTTGGTGAGCCTTATCTTTAAAAGCAAAAATAACAATTTTACTACGAAATTTTTCCATAATTTGATATGCAGTAACCTGAACGTTCAAAATATTCATAGAAGGTTTAATTATCATTAGAAAGAAATAAAGAACAATGTAACTGAGGCGACAATGATGCTAGATGTATATTAACAGAAATTGTCTGTTAAGCAGTTAGATATATATGTATCTAACATGGATAATTTCGTCATATTTACAATTATTTGTAAAACTAATTGACCCAAAAATGAATTAGTAAATACTGTTAAATATCTTGAAGATAAAGAAAAGTTTTAACAAAAAATTGATTTAAAAAATAAATAATAAATTGTGAATCCGCCACATTATTAAAATGCACTGAAAAGTAAAAAAAAATAACTTTTCTCCATTGGCACCAGGGTTTTGAACGTTGGGCCAAAAGCATGGAAGCCGAAATTTACAAGAAAAAAAAAAACTATTACTGATAGCATTTCCTTCCTTGTTTGGTACCCACGCTGTATTTCTGAAGATAAATTGTAAGAGAATCTACAACAAAAAATGATCTCAAAAACTTTCACGCCTTTTAAAATGCTAGAGCATTTTAATAAAATTAATCATGTCTTAATTTTTTTTTAATTTATACTTTTTTTAATTTATACTTTAGTTTTGACAGAAATTGTAACCGATTTATGACTGTAGCTAATGAAATTGAACATGATATACTGTCAAGCCAAAGAAGATTTGAAAAATCTGTAGAGTTATTAACTTATTCAACCGAGTCAAAGAAAGTATGAAAAATCAGAAGTCTCATACAATTCCTGAGATACTGGGAGAGGTCACTGTAAGGTCACTAGAAGTCACTGCTGACCTACTGATCATGTATTGTCACCGGGATTGAGTAAACATGTAAAATTTCGAGTCCATCGAACGAAGGGAACAAAAAATACTGTAAAACAAAAAAAAAACAGACAAACACAAAGTCAAGTTAAATAAAGTGTAAAAAAAAAAAAAAAAAAAAAACACACACAAAAGGGATAGATAAAGGTAATTTTATGGGTCCCAGTTATTTCTAGTTAAAAGTGGATAATCGCCTTTAAAGTTTATTTAACAGTGGAACAACAGGAAATAGGTGTTCGAGGGGCGGAACTTTGACAAGTCATTTGGCAGTGGTCAACGAAAACTAACATCTCAAGATCTCGTCCATTAAGTTTCAGAATGATGTAAATTGGTGCTTATACACTAAATTCATTTGTCAAGTTGAGGAAATACAAATGTATAAAGTCAATAAAAATAATTAAATATACTCTGATGATAATGTTGAAGAAAATGACAAAATAATGTTGGTGAAATGTGATGCTATTTAGAGCAAGAAAATTAAGGTGAAGAAGCATTTATCACGAAACTCCGCAAGCAATCTCAATCCCCTTCAACTTTGCAAACGAACATTTAATTGAATTCCTGTACAAACATTCAATTAGCAAACTCCATTTCATTCTGAAATTTCTCTCAATAATTCCCTTACATGTCCACGTTTTTACCAAAGTGTTGTCACTATAACTACACTAGAATGATTTCATTTTAAATTAAGTTACATTGGCTACTTAAGAAATCGTCCACATCGCATCATGGTATATCTAGTTAGAGATTATCTAAAATTAACGCAAGGAATCAGAAAATTACAATGATTTGCAAAACAGAGAGAGAGAGAGAGAGAGAGAGAGAGAGAGAGAGAGAGAGAGAGAGAGAGAGAGAGAGGAGAGAAAGAAAATATTTAAGAGAAATGAAATTATCTTAATAAACAAGGAATCAGGATCTTATAATGGTTTCTAAAAGGAATTTGAAATGAAGAGAGATTGAGATAGAGAGATACTGGGAGAGATTAAAATATTTAACAAAAAGGAATCAGAAGCTTAAAATGGTTCTACAAGAGAGATTGAGAGAGAGAATCAGAGAGGTTCCCAGAGAGAGAGAGAGAGAGAGAGAGAGAGAGAGAGAGAGAAATTCTGAAGCGTGTATAAAATTGTCGGTTTGGACTCATCCGTGATTGATGAAGGCAACGTATACCAGGGTGTGGCGACTGAGGTGAAGGTGCCGTGATTTACAGATGGTCTTCATCTTCTGAAAGACGGATTCAGCCACCCCCTCTTCCTCCCTCCCTCCTCCACCTCCTTTTTACCCTGGACCTCCATTTCCCCCTCGTCTATTCCCCGAGATTCTCCCTCCTCCTCCTCCTCCTTTCACGAAAACACCGGAAAAGGCACGAAACAAGCCAGACTTGATGACAGGGAGAGATGAATCGCCGGTTTCTGGAAGGAGAAGGAAGTAGGAAGATGAGAGGGAAGAATAGAGAGGCAAGAGAAAGTGACAAGAGGCAGAAGAGGTAAAGATCAGAGGAGAAGGGTCTAAGAGCCTGGATGTAAAAAAACTGATTAAAAAGCTTGTGGGTTATCACAAACGCATTTGAATATGCAAGTCGAACTCAGTATATTTTTGAATGAAAATAAAGTAGGGGTATAGAAGAAAATGTAATATAACAAAAATTATAAACGCAATAAAAATTAAAAACAATCTTTACTTTATAAACGACGCTCATAGAAAAATACCATAGGAAAATAATTTCAGTAACGCGAGAATATAGTTTTCCACAAATTAACGTTGACTTTCCTTGCAGGAAGCTAAATATGCGCCGTTGATTTCTTATCTTTGATAAATGCCATATGTTCTCGAACTATTATTATGATCCATTTTATGGTTCTTTAAGGGTTCACTGGAAATACTAAGGAGGAGTTTAATGGATACACTATGTAAAAAACAATGCACACTGGCAAATTAATGGCAGCATTTGATAAAGATATTATAGCTTTAGTAAGGATGTTTTAGTTCAGCTATCACAATTTTAAACTGTTGTATTTCATAGGCGATATGTTCTTTTAGTTAACTTAAGAAAAAAAATTGATACATCACGTGCTCTTACATTTTAAATTTATATCATGTCTTCACCTTTTATATATATATATATATATATATATATATATATGTATATATATATATATATATATATATATATATATATATATATATATATATATATATATATATATATATATATATATATATATATATATATATATATATATATATATATATATATATATATATATTATGTAACACATCGACTGCGGTGCTCCTATCTCTTTCTAATATTGTGTTACGGCAGTGGCATAATAGTAATTATGATAAAAATAATGTACTCATCGCCACTAACATCGGAACGACAGCAATTACTACTGTTAATAATAATAATGCTAACGATAAAATAAAACCAATTCTTCATGTGATATAACAAAGACCCAGATATAAAATACTGCTGAAGCCATTAAGCAGCTATCATTTTGGGACAACACACACCTCATTTAATAAATCAAAGTCAGAAACTGATAAGAATACATTTTATGAAAAAAGATTAAAATTATATTCTCTCTTTCCCTTTTAAAATGGGCTAATGAGACTTAACAATATACCATTCTTTATAACACTTGAAAGGGAATGATCTATTCATCTATCACACGTCCATCTGTCGCAGCTGCCATAACAGAACCTTCAAATAAAGGGTCAGTTTAAACCCCTGTCCCAATATTCCCATGGATACTAATAACCAATGTACAGTGATCTGAAATGTAGGGCCCATGATACCGGAGAATGAGAAACAGCGAGGCATGAATATAAACACCTTCGCCTGTTGAAGCTGAATTAGTAATAGATAAACAAGAGGTTTAAAGCCGACCGGCCAATGGTTGTTGGCCTGGTTTCTATGTTTATATCTGACCTTACACCTAACAGATACTTAGTACTGAATACGGGTAACTGACATATTATCATGACTGCGCTACATCAGAATACGCTGTATTCCTTTACCACGTGTTTTTGTACACCATTTTGGGAATACTGAAGTAACGGGGAAAATATTGGAAAGTGCAACTTCCATGATCAGGCACTTACAGCCATATATTTCAACATTTGCGGAAAAACGGTGCAATGTAATGTTTTGAATAAAAACGAGTTTAATTCTTATCTACATTTTTTACTTCGTATCTAAAGCCTCAGTGAACTCACATTCAAGTTTCTTGTTAATCTAAGCAAAGGAAATTGATGTTAAACTGAATAACCTCTTTAGCAACGCTCACGGGATAAATACTTTTCCAATTTCAACTGTCAGTTACAATAAACCAAAATAAAAGCCATGGTGTTTCGCAGTTAAAATTCCTGATACGAAAATGGCTGGTTTTTCTTCGAAGATATGGCCTTTAAAATAGAACATCACACAATAATGTTCGAAGGGAAGAGACTGGCTAATATACTGAGGATGCTAAACCCTCCATAGGCGTTTGAGACCAGAATGAATGCTCTTTTAACGTTGGCCTTTGCTCTCTGCTCTCTTAGGATCATTTATCGGACAGAAATAAGTTGTGGTAAATGCCTCCCTTCACTTGGCAAAGCATTGCAGGGTAAAAGTAAAAAAAAATTCAAGTTACGTTCGCAATGCCCGATATTAGGGAAAGGCAAGTGGTAGCACAATTTTCCTATCAAAGGGCCTCATTTCCCCACGAACATAACTTTGTAAGTCGAGCTCCACCGACGAAGCAATGTATTAAGCACCCGAGCAATGGAGCTTCGGCACCAAAGAGACTGGACGGTTTTCAAGGATATATACGCTTTCCAGAGGGAGCTGGAAAGCATAATGGAAAATAAATTGGATGTTGTCTCAACTATACGACTTGGCTTTGTGGATTGGTTTCCTTTTGTGCAGGATCTCATGTTTATTTCGTGGTAATTACTTTATTGAATTAGATTATGTGCAACTCATTTTCAACCTAAAACTTGATTGGTTTCTGTTTAGCCACACCTCTGTTGGGCGAGAGAATTACTATTACAATTTTATAAAATATACAGAAAATCAAAGCTGACACTTACCAACCCTACCCCTACCTCAAGAGAAATGAATTAGGAGAAAATATAAGAAAAAATATTACCACAAATATATACATAGCTGGAAACCCATTCTGGTGTTATATGAAACTGCAAGCAAAGGATTTTGCCTTTACTGTTATCGATATTTAAAAGTTTCCGATCATCATTTTTCATGCGGAGAGATCAGTCTGCTTAAAAGTGAAAACTCCAATCACATAAAATCTATTTTCACATAGGTTTTAGATATATTCAAAACTCACTTTTCCTAGGAATGTTATTAAATAAAACAAGTGTTTATGACGATGATGGTTTTAAATATGTTTTGATCATCATTCGCGCTTAAAAGTCTATTAAATGTCCTCTGCTACTAAGGTTACGATTATAATTATATGAATGATCAAATGCTCCTTTTATTTTTGCAATAATTTTGAAGGCAGAAATTTACGATTTTCTTGCATGAACAGCTAATATGAGAGAGAGAGAGAGAGAGAGAGAGAGAGAGAGAGAGAGAGAGAGAGAGAGAGAGAGAGAGAGAGAGAGAGTAAAATGTTTTCATCTGAAAAACCTGAATCACCAAAGACGCTTTGCGCAAGTTTGGTCGGCATTGTCTAAAAATAATTCTGGGAAATGTCAAAAGTTCGCGACATATATACATACATTTACGCAACTAGTTAAAAAGAAGTTAGCTGAACTTTCAACCAATACGGTTTAAAACGCAAACTCAAAAGGAGTAAGAAAACTTAGTTTAACTCTTGATGTATCACTCTACAGTTACTGATGCCCTATATCCCCAATCAGCTTTCCTAAGAGAAGTAATCAGGTATGTGTTCAACATCGACCGTCTCTGCCCTGTCGATGCCGATATTAATGACCTTACTACTAATGAGATGGCAGGGAATTTGTGACTATCTTAATGACATTTATAAAGAGTTAATGACAACGGCTGTATTAATGAGAACGAAGTTAATGACCCGGATGCCTGTGCTTCCGTACAAAGGCAGAGAAACGTTGTGTTATTTAACGTAATGGGAAGGATAAAGTGTTGAATGCAGTGGAAGCAGTAGTTTTAGCTGGGTCAAATGGCTCTCTATGGAATGCGGTTGTGCTTGTGAAAAGTATATGGACAAGTGAAAAGTGATTTATAGGTATTATGAAATCGAGGAAAGTTGTTAAAAGATATAATCGTAGGAGGGATCACTACCAACGTTCTCTGTGACCAGAGAAATCTTAATTTGCTGTCTCCAGATTTTAGAATCTAATTAAGGAGAAAAATGCCAATTCCTCACAAGAATGCTGACAGTGAAATTTGCATTCTTGAGATGCAACCACGCAAACTTCCATCGGCTTAAGAACTCTGAGGGACACCTTGCAACATTTTTGGATTACGCACAGGCGCGCGCACACTCTCTCTCTCTCACACACTCTCTCTCTCTCTCTCTCTCTCTCTATATACACACACACACACACACACACACACACACACACACACACACACATATATATATATATATATATATATATATATATATATATATATATATATATATATATATATATATATATATATATATATATATATATATATATATAGTTAACATAGTATATATTGAATCTTAATTTGTGAACGAACTGGTATGATTATGAAACTTATGATTACCAACTGCCACTTGTCTTTATCTACCACTTGCTCTTATATAGGCATGGCGCATTAAAAATGATACATATACATTATTTCCTTTAGGGTGTTTTGGAGATGATGTTCTGCAAGGAAGTAAACGCGCTGAGAAATAAGCTAATGGGTAGATGGGGTTTGAAGTGGGAGTCCTTGCAAAACAAGATACACGTACTTAAATACTTACAAAGCAAAACCACTCTGTTCTCACTATAATAAAATAAATGTCATAGGTAATTTTCATAATAAGTACTGTTTTTTCGGATTCAGTTCAAAACATTACTTGCAGCAGCTCTCTAAAATTTCGTTCTTACCTCTAGTCTTCATAAGACCCAGAAAGAAACTGAATTTAATAGTAAGAACGTGCAAGATTTATTGCCCTACCGATCCAATTCCTTTATGGCACACATGAGGCCTCTTGATTTATTACGGCCAAAAGCATAGTTAGTATTAAGAAGAAAATAAAATTAATGAAGAAATGTGTTAATTGTTTTTACAACTGGTAAATTTTATGTGTGGTTAATAAATCTTCAGAAATGTTTTCATTCGTGAAATGTTTTTATTTTGTTTGTGAGTGTGTGTGAATTATCCTTTTCATTATCTAATAAATGTTACAAAATAAATGCCCAATATTTACATTGTGCTTAAGGCAGACAATTATTAGATTGGGAGAGAGCGGTTAAACAAACCGAAATTAGGTTTTGCATTGAGAATTTCAACTGTAAGGTAGCTGTTAGTAAACGTGAAACATCTTCATGAGAAAATATGGAGAAATTATGTTGTAATGTGTAACATTTTTTTAGATATTAAAAAAGGAAAATTCATACAATGCTTCAAAAAAAAATCACGAGTGAAAACATTTGATTAATCATAATACCTAATTTTAAGGTTTTTAACAAGACTTTATATATATATATATATATATATATATATATATATATATATATATATATATATATATATATATATATATATATATATATATATATATATATATATATATACATAAATACATACATAAATACGCAAATACATGTGTGTGTGGGAGTATTAACTATGAAATGTATTTTCTATAGGTCAACGAGCACAACCAGATCAGTGCAAGGGATCAGAAGCTCGCTTGCTATCGCCGAAACGTAAGCATCTGAAATCAACAAACGCATAACAAATAACCAGTTAACATTCAAATAAGGGCGGCTAAATTACAGAATTGTTTTATTACCCGAAAAATCCATGAACTTGAGAAGGAGAAGACATAAGCTTTAACTGCGTAAAATACACCGATTACCCAAACGCGAACGGAAAAGGTAGAAGATTGCAGGTCCATTTTTCCAAACAAATTTAAAAGAAATTTCCATGGTATAAACCCTCGACCTTTGCTTTTGCTGAAAAGTGTCAGGAATTTTTTAGTAGCACACCAAGTAACAACATCGTGTCATGGAATTAACTATTTTTTTTTTTAACACTGTGGAGGATGAAGGTGGCGACCCAGCTTCCAAATACATAAGTACGTTAAATAAATAGACGAACAAGGGGTTAACTGTGTATTTACAACATACTAAAATTTAGACTGTGTAATTTACAGAAGAATACATCACACAGAAGATAGAAGACATTATTTTATGAAAATACCAATAATAAGTGTTTTTGTTTATTGTTTTCAATATTTAGAGCACAATTTACAGGGGAAAAAATGCCAGTTCAGGACAGCCATCTTTCTCTTTCTCTTACAGACAGGTATAAAACAGGATACCTGTTGGTTTACAAAGAAATTTCCCCGGATAGAAACTCAGCAACAAGATTGAAATTTCTGATAGACGATTAAGAAAATTCAAAGAAATTTCCTGATAGACACTCAGTGAGCAAAGAAATTACCCCGATAGAAACTCGGCGAACAAAGATATTTCTATAATCGATTGGCCGAACAAAGAAATTTCCCCGATAAGACACTAACAGAACAAAGAATTTCCCCGATATGTATTTGTACTCTTTGCTTTTAACAAAGGCAAAAGAGAACATAACCGAAATCAGGCAAATAAAATGGTAAAACCATGAATGGCTACCCCAATACCGATAAGGGTGAGGGAGAGATTTACTTACCGATAAAATTCGGTTTGTCCTCCCATCAACTCCGGCCGTGATAACAGGTAACATGAATGAAAACACTATTAGAACGAAAAGCAGAATAAATGATCCCTCCAGTTATGTTTCATGTGGATATGGGTTTTGTTCTCTTCAGATACAAGAATGGAATATATTTATATATATTTGTAGGTTTATACATTTCTAGTGGGTTCTGGAATATTTGAAAAGACAATTGTAATGATTATATATATATAGTATATTTATATATATGATGGCGCCGTGGTAACGTATATATATATATATATCCATATCATATATATATAGTGGTACCTGTTCATTTATATATATATAAATTATATATCGGTATAATTCTCCATATATATATATATATATTTGATATATAAATACATATATATATATATTGTATATAAATCACATATATAAAAATTTCATAATAAGATATATATATATATACGTATAACGATATATCATGGCGGTATATTGCCGATATATATATATATATATATATCACGACGGGAAAAAACAGTATAGCAGACTATATAATGATTTATACCTATATATATGGCGCGGTGGTAACTTCTAACGATATCGATACTGATGGAAATAAGAAAATAATTTACCATAATGACCTGTTCAAATAACTAAAAATACACCTCAACGAAATGGCATATTACCATTAAACCAATTTCATACATAAGCATAATTATTTTTATTACTGAGACCAAACAATAATCACGATATTCCTCAGACGTAGGAGAACCTAAATAATAACTCTGATGCTTTTAACATTTCGAGAACGAAACAAAGAAAAATAATATCAGCAGACTCAGTCAATCAATTTATACATATATATGGCGCCGTTAAAAGTCTACTTGAGTCGTTGAATGGGTCATCAGTAAGTTTTCTATCAGGTATCTTCATTTATCACTTAGTAAGATACCTTCAAGTGATAATTCTGATGCCACTAAAGGACTGAGGTAACGAAAAATTGATATAAGAGAAAACTATAGCTTCATGATTATTATATATATATATATATATATATATATATATATATATATATATATATATATATATATATATATATATATATATATATATATATATATTTTAAGGGCAATGAGAAGGAAAACCTGATGTCCCTATTTCTACCAACTAGATATGAAGAATCAAAAGAAGATAAAAGGATGAGCAAAGGAAAATTTGTAAGGGATTTCCTTTGAAAAAATAAGAAAGCGAAAGTAGTACAGTAATTCTAAAGCTTTGTAGTAGAGGGAAAGAGAGAGGCTAATAATTAATGTGAGAAGAATGGTGAGGTGGCTGGTGAGGAGGACAACATCTCTCCTCAGGACTATGGAACAGTGGCAAAAAGTTCCAATTGTAAAAGAATAACAAGAGACCTTGTAATGAAGGAGTACCCTTTATTTAATTGGCAAGCCATTAATGGTTTCATTTACAAATATACGCACAGTATTCCTATACATAAAGCATAAATAAAAAAATCATATCTTACTTTGTTAATTTTCAAGATCAAGGTAAAACGTAAAAATCACATATCAACGGAAAGAAGAAAAAAGAGTCAGCTGCATAGAAAGCAGACATTCTTAAAATAATTCGCTCCTGCAGTTTCATAAACATCTTTCAGCAAAGGGCTAAATGCAGTGGACAAAATGATTCATTATTGCATAAAATAAAATAAAAATAATTAGGAACTTTTTTAAAAAGAATTTATGAGCCTGGAAACGTACGAAATTTTGCAGATGAATTGATTTAACAAAAAATCAAGATGGCCATTTACCTTTTTGTAATCCAGTAACCTATCCTCCAAAAGAATCTTTTAAAATTTTTAATAACAGCAGTTCAACGACATAAATATTGATTTTATCTTGCATTGTGGATCCATGTGTCCCGAAATCATTGATTTTATCTTGCATTATGGACCATTAAAAGGCGAAGACACCGACATCAGTGTCGATTCTATCTTAGTATGACAGTGGATCCTAACGGCCAATTTGTCTACGACTTCCTCTCCAAGGAGATAGGGGAAAATAATTCAGTATTCTAAATGGAGTGATGAATATTGCAGTGAAATGGGGAAGGTATCTTCAGTTTTGGAAACTGATGCAACTTCGTTTCACTTTCAAAAGAGTAATGCTGTGAGAAGATTGTGCGATATATATTTATGGCAAAAATTAATTTACTCCATAATATATAACTACTGAATATTTCAATTAATTTTTCACTTTCCTCGTTTAAGAATACTGTTTCTAATGGCACATATTTTTATATAATTTCCAATGTTGATGTGCGGGGTTCAACCCCATTCGGAATACAATTGTGTCAAGACCCCTTATTAATATTAATTATTTCCATAAAGGAATAGTACCATTCCTTCTTTTCGCCGAAAATCATCGCCCTTATCTACGCCACAAGTACCTCATTATGATATTCCGTTACGTAGTTCGAGCTCTGAGACGAAATACAGAAACTATAGGGAACACAAGATAAGGACTGCTCTTGTTGGGACGGGAAATAAACAGCTGAGGCGAATTGGCTATTTATTTTAGTTTCGTTTTATTTTTCTCTCTTGTTTTGTTTTTTGCCTTAATGAGACAGCTATTAGCCCCCATACAGAAAATGTCTAGACGTATTTGAACCAATAATTTCGAATATTTTTTTTCCTATTGTTTATTTGTTTACCCTTACCTATTGGTTTTTCGATTTAGCATAAGGTGTTGGCTAAACTTTTTAAATACTTCATTGCATTTAAAACAGAAAAGAATATGGATTATTCTGTAATGAGTGTACTTGAGACTTCTTATCCTCAAGCTGAAGCACCGGCAAAAGACATCTTCTAGAGTTTTATTTAATTTCGTTCTTATAAATTTGCAAGTGAAAATAACAAGCACTTCCCCATTGTTCATTGGCTTACATTCTCTCTCGGATTTCTAAAATTCAAATTCCTGAACAAACCTCTTTTCCATTCACTCCCAACACCTTCCCTCGTTTCAGACAAAAGGAAGAATCTCATCAGCATCAAAATAAAACAAAATAATATATTTTCAATATACTTCAACAACCCAGTTCCCACTGGAAAAATAGTTTCAGCATCACTTGTTGATTGCATAATGAAATCATCGTCACACGTCTTTTCCCTCTCTTCTCTTCGTGTGTATGTTTGTATAGAAAAGAAAAACTAAGTTTATGTAGAATCAACCCAGGATATACTATTCAACACGATTCGTCTCGTTAAAACTAAGAAGGAAAACAGAAACCTTCATAAAAATTACTGTTACAAACAATAAATATACATAATTTAATGATCTAAAGCTTCTGGTGAATCTAACAAAGAATAAAGCTACAAATAACAACCTTTATTTGTTAGTAATGTATACGACAATAATAATTTGAAAATGAACTGGCCACCCACCTCACAGCAGCGCCACTCGATGATATATGCAGGAAACCATAACAGCTTTTCTTAATGGAATCATTCTGACGAATTCCATTATTCTCGGTAAGTGATTCTGCAACCAGTGATATTGTTTTAGTATTTCACTGGTTCACCCAAAAAGGCCTAGGCTGGCTTGTGATTTATCGGAGAAGGAATATGTCGCAGGTTCCAATAATGAGTAAGACATTGATTTAGAAATAAGTGCCAAGCGACGCAACCCAGTGGCCGAAAATAAAGAGATGATTTTACAACAGAAACTGTTATTTTTTTTACCGTTATCATTATTTGATACTACGATAGTAGCAATAATAATAGCGCTGTATTAGATAAAAGGCATGTACATATACAGTATTATCAATAATAAACTCTGAGGTAAAATTACTTGAAAAATCTATGGTAAAATAGACAAAGCTGAATTGTAATTAAGCGTGACAAAAAAAAAATATATACACTACTAAATATGAATTTGAAAATTACATATAAAATCAAAAACATCTATACACATTGCAATATCCTGAATCCGTCTCTAATCAATGTGTGACTAAGAATAGCTCGTATATTTACAGAGAATGACAGTGGAAGAACCGCAGATAAACATCATAATATGAAGTAAACTTTGTTTAAGGTAAACAACCGCTGTTTACTTCTCCATCTACTCTCTTAAAACACGTGTCAACCGAACAGAGACAGTGAGCTCCATCGTCAGGCTAGGAAGGACATATGAGACACTCAGTCACGTTCTGTGTCTGGTACATAATAACTGAACGTGAGTAAGTATAAAGCCTATCTTCTGTGACAGTGTCATAATATCTCCATAATACCAGCATTATAAAAATGGACTGATTAAATATAATGGCAGCGTTAATGTATTACTTAGCATTACTTTCAATATATATATATATATATATATATATATATATATATATATATATATATATATATATATATATATATATATATATTATTATATTGTGTTTCCCCTTTAGTTATTTGTTATACCAACCAGTGGTGAATGTCAAATATAGAATAGGATATTTTCCTAATAATTTTACAAAGTACAATCATAAATAAAATAAGAGTTATCAGTGGAACAATTAGCTTGTTTTACTGACAACTCTTCTGTTTCAAATCCTTTCTCTCGTATCTAACCTTGACCTAGTTTTCTGTCCAGCTGCCTTTGGTTAAGATATTTATCAAAAACGTCTTCTGGATCTCTACTCCCCAGAAACTTAAGACAAATCGTTCCTCACATAATCTCTGACAATAACTTGGCCTTGTCGTAATGAACTTCGTAATTATGGCATCTCATCCTTAAACGTTCCCTTTTGATTAAGCCTTCACTGGTCTTTAGTAACCTTTAGGGGCGATTCAATTTGCCCAATAAGTGGAATGAGCGGTGCTCGATTGCTAACCCAATCTCTCATTTCAAACGACGTCTGACTAGCAAACGCTCTGGATATGGAATTAGGTCTAAAGCCCGGTCATATTCCTTCCAGGAAATTAATAGAACCGTTATATTCGAGCGGTGCCAGTCAGACTCAATTTGAAATGAATCGCAATTTACACAGTATTTTCAAGGTTCCCGAATGAAGGGTTAAAATGAGAGGAACTATCAACACTTCTCGGGTTGTACGAGGAAAAACTAAAACTAAACAGAAGGGGAACTTAGTTATAAGGCTTCATTGGACAATCCTGATAAAGAAGGGAACGACAGAAAAAATGTCGATGAATACGTGTACATTTCATTCATTCTCATTTTTAATCAACCCTTCATATTCCTCTGACTGCAGTGCCCAAGTTTCAAACAAGTGCTTGAGATGCAGCAATGTGATTCGAATCAATGACACTTTTCTGTAACCGCAAAATCAACCATGCTGCTGAGAACTTCAAACACGTACAAGACCATTTGCACGTGAATACACCAAACATTTACCAGACTATATACCAACAATACCCAAGAGTGAAACTCTCAATGCCAACTGTCTATTCAGACATGACCAAGTGGTACCTGTTACCATTATAAATAAGCGGTCCTGAAAACGGCTTCGCGGGCAAGTTAAATTTACTGAATTCTAGAGTTCTGATGCTGCTATTCCTCGCAGTTCACTGTAGAATGAGTGACGTGTCTGCCTTCATACTATTACTGGCTAAGATGGTTTTTTTGTTTTCTGTAAAAGAATGGTTATTTGTCTGTCAGTCCACATTTTTTCTGTCAGCCCTCAGATCTTAAAAACTACTGAGGCTAGAGGAGTGCAAATTGGTATGTTGATCATCCACCCTCCAGTCATCAAACATACCAAGTTGCAGCCCTCAAGCCTCAATACTTTTTATATTAATCAAGGTTAAGTTAGCCATGATCGCGTGTCTGGCACCGCTATAGGTGCCAACTACACAGCCCAACACCGGCCCGTGGCTGAAGTTTCGTGGGGCGCGGCTGAGAGTTTCATGGGCAGTGGCTGAAAGTTTCATACAGCATTATACACTGTACAGAAAACTTGATTGCGCCAAAGAAACTTCGGTGCATTTTTTGTTTCATGTCTATTCTCTAGGTGATATGTGCAACTATCAGTGCGTTTTATACGTCCAGATTCTCTCTCTCTCTCTCTCTCTCTGACTCTTCATTGGAGGGGTGGGTAGAGCTCTCGGCTAGCACGCTGTTGGCCCAGCGTTCGACTCTCCGACCAGCCAATGAAGAATTAGAGGAAGTTATTTCTGGTGATAGAAATTCATTTCTCGTCATAACGTGGTTCGGATTCCACAATAAGCTGTAGGTCCCGTTGCTAGGTAACCAGTTGGTTCTTAGCCACGTAAAATAAATCTAATCCTTCGGGCCAGCCCTAGGAGAGCTGTTAATCAGCTCAGTGGTCTGGTTAAACTAAGATATAGTTAACTTTTTTCTCTCTCATTCAACACCGGATAAATCTTGAATGTCTCAGAGCTGAGAGCTTCCTTCATTCGTTATGAAAAATATTGGGAAGAAGAAAGATACACGAGCCGCCACGAGTTTCAGTGGATGAGCTACGCGAGGAACATTACCTGCTTCTGTGGACAAGTTGGCATTAAATATTTATATAGACTTATCTACTGCGGTTCCTTTTTGATATCTTATTACCATAACATCATTATTGACACAGTAATTATTATGGTTATTATTGTAGTGATTTCATTTGCATTAGTTACGATTTGGTTCATATTATTATTTTGATTTTCACTGGTTATGTAATATCGTTACGATATTGTCATTATCATTACAGTACTCTTATCATAAGTTTAAGAAACAGAAGGAAATAAAAAGTATGATAGAGAATAAATTAGTTATGTCGCATCCACTTTTGCAAAAGCTACGATTTAGTTCTCGGCGTTTCTTTGACTGTCAATGGATTTGTAAATATTATTCCAGTATAATCATTATGAACGTTATATATACTCTCAATGCAAACATATAAAACAAAAGTATGGAAATAAAAATAAGAATAATGGATAAATAACTTAGGTTTCCTATGCTAGGCCCAAAATCGCAATGGGCACAGTCCAATGCGAACTGAAAGCGAGCAAATGATAATAGCCATCCCACGCACTTTGTTTTGTAATGCCATCAGCTTATCGTCAAACCATTCACCGAGATTTATATGAACATTGCCCCTTGCCAGGGCATTCGGCCAGGATTTAATGTACATTTAAACGTCTATTAGGATGGATAAATGAGCCTCAGTTTATTCCATTAATTCGAATGGCGCACCGCCTCCGCCATTGCTGTTATTATACTATACGCTGCGACGACTACTAATACGTAATTGTGTGTTGATATTTTTCTATCATATTCACCCAGAAAGGATAATTCGAATGAAATGCTGTCAGTTGGGTCACTGCTGAGTCGGGAAGTTAGAGAAAACACGCTGGTATGCAAGCAGTTAGCCTGCCCAGGCAATTCCTTGGTTACAGCTGTACTCAGGTTCCAACTTCTTTTATGACTTGTGTGGCCTGGTTGGCAGCGCTCGAAAGACCTGAGTTCGATCCTGATGTGAGTAAAAAATTTATTTCTGTTCCACACATAATTGTGTATTGATATTTCTATCATATTAACTCAGAAAGGATAATTCGAATAAAATGCTGTCAATTGGGTCACTTCTGAGTTGGGAAGTTGGGGAAAACACGCTGGTATGCAAGCAGTTAGCCTGCCCAGGTAATTCCTCGGTTACAGTTGTACTCAGGTTCCAACTTCTTTATGACTTGTGCGGCCTGGTTGGCAGCGCTCTGGTCTTTTATTTGAAAAACCTGGTTCGATCCTGACGTGAGTCAGAAATTTATTTCTGTTCCACACGTAATTGTGTTGATATATATATATATATATATATATATATATATATATATATATATATATATATATATATATATATATATATATATATATATATACATGACTTTCGACTCATTAGGATCAGAACCCAGGTTTTTCAATTGAAAGACAAGACCACCAACCAACCGAGCCACACATGTCATAAAAGAAGTTGTAACCTGAGAACCGCTGTACCTAAGGAATTACCTGGGCAGAGTAACTGCCTTGCATACCAGCATGTTTTCCCCAACTTCCCGACTCACCAGTGACCCAACTTATTTTATGACTTGTGTGGCTTGGTTGGAAACGGTATCGTCTTTCAATTCAAAGACCTGGGTTCGATCCTGATGCGAGTCAGAAATTTATTTCTGTTCCACACGTAATTGCGTGTTGATTATTTCTATCATATTCACTCAGAAAGGATGATTCGAATGAAATGCTGTCAATTGGGTCACTGCTGAGTTGGGAAGTTGGGGAAAACACTCTGGTATGCAAGGCAGTTAGCCTGCCCAGGTAATTCCTTCGGTACAGCGGTACTCAGGTTCCAACTTTATGACTTGTGGCTTGTTGGTACTGGCCCTGTCTTTCAGTTGAAAGACCTGTTCGATCTGATGGGGGTCAGAAATGTATTTCTGTTCCACACGTAATTGTGTGTTATTATACACACACACACACACACACACACACACATTACACACACACATATATATATATATATATATATATATATATATATATATATATATATATATATATATATATATATTATATATTTATGAAAGGAAGAGACAACTGACAATAAAAACGATTTGAAACCTACTTAACACGCTAGTTAACTTACTGCTATTTTATTCAGCGATTTGTCAAAAGCAAGTTATGAATGACATTCTTTTCGCCCGGATTTAAGGAACCGTTTTCCACTTCCTGCAAAACCTAAGAAATCGTCGGTTGTTTCCTCACACAGAGAGCAAAAGAAATAATTTTATGAAAACAAGTTCTCTCGTGCTGCTTTTATTAGCTTCTGTTACTGCATCTTACATCTAAACTTAGACAAGATTTTTCAAGATTCACATAATAATAATAATAATAATAATAATAATAATAATAATAATAATAATAATAAAAAATGGCATGATTCAGTAGCAAGCCTCCCACTGGAGCCTGTGCAAGAAACACCAGCTAACGTGCAGCAATAAGTGGTACGAACACCAGCCTGAGGGAGTGATAGAAACGATCAGGCAAAGATCCTCTGGGACTATAGTATCAGAACAGATAGGTGATACGTGCCAATAGACCAGACGTGACGTTGACACAAAATCAAGAAGAAAGTATCACTCATTGATGTCGCAATACCATGAGACACCAGAGTAGATGAGAAAGAGAAAAAAATTGATAAAGTATCAAGACCTGGAAATCGAAATAAGAAGGATATGATATGGAATATGTCCTGGTAATTGTACCCATAATCATAGGAACACTAGGAACGATCCCAAGATCCCTGAAAAGGAGTCTGGAAAAACTAGATGCCGAAGTAGCTCCAGGACTCATGCAGAAAAGTGTGCTACTAGAAACAGCGCACATATTGAGAAAAGTGATGGACTCCTCAAGGAGGCAGGGATGCAAACCCGAACCCCACACTATAAAAACCACCCAGTCGAACAGGATGACTTTCCTGTGGAGAGAAAAAAAAAATAATAATACACAATAATACAATAATACACACACACACACAAGAAGAAGAAGAAGAATAAAGAAGAAGAAGAAGAAGAAGAAGAAGAAGAAGAAGAAGAAGAAGAAAAATAAAGCCATAAAAAATTTTCTCCATAGAAATCTGGAAGGTTAACATAATATTGATTAATAACGAGAAAAATCATACCAAAAGAGTGATGAAATGAAGATGAAGTTAAAACAGCAGCATCACTAAAGATGATGTTCTCATGAAGCCTCTGAACAAAAATTCACACTTCCCCTGCGCTTCATCTACCATTGCACATCATTATTACTTTTAAAGTGAAATCATAAATCGCTAATATTATGATTTTGTGTATTTCATGCATGCGGGGAAGAGTAATCAAATAGATGAAGAAGATAAATCGGGAGCAATATATATATATATATTAAGCTAAAGGCACTATTCCTGATGGTATCTAATGAGTCCCATTGTTGTCCCAGGGATCTTCTCCCCAACAACCACATTATCAAGCATTGTACGGATACTTGATAATGTGGACTGTCTGTCCAAGAAAGCTTGAACTACGAAATAAAACTCCATTGATACCATCCAGCTTGAATTAGGTCCTTTTAGCAATTTTACTTTTTACAGAACAATTGTGTATGTGATAAAGTGTGTATATATATATATATAAAGACCCTATATATATATGATATATATTTATATCCGATATATATATATATATATCCTATATATATATATATATATATGATGTTATAGTAGGCATATGATGTTATTTGAACAGCCTCATTTAGTATACCAGGATAACTTCTGTGCCCCTGTTCACTGGAAAAATTTTTTCAGGTAAACAGACATCAGCTAGTGCCCTAGAAATATATGGCTGCAACGTTCAAATAGTGTTTTATGGGCCTTTCTTATCTTTCATATTATACTGTAGTATTACAGTAAAAGATATACTATATATATTACATATATATATATATATATATATATATATATATATATATATATATAATATATATATATATATATATATATACAGATATAGATGTCGATATAAATATATATATATATATATATATATATATATATATATATATATATATATATATATATATATATATAGTATATAGGATATATATATATATATATATATATATGTAAACCCTAATGCCACAATGCCCTTAACTTCTCGAATTCTTCGCACTTTTTTATTTTTTTGGATAACAGCAAATAGAATATCCAAAGTGTCCAATGGCCAAGAAATTTGGAGAACAAAATGATTGCCGGTGGAGGAGAGAATCCATGTCACCATAACCACAAGGAGGTCAGAGCCGACCTGATCCGCGAGAAGGATAAAAGCCATTACCTCCTCGTACATACAAGGTACCTGTCGTTTTCAGATATATTTATTGAGCTGAATAGACCCATCCTCACCATCGTAAGCCAGCAGTGGGCAATCGTTTTATTGCTTTTTGCTGAAACAATATGTGTAGAATCTAATCTCACTTTTACCAGACACATATGTAATTCTAATATCCACAATGCCACCACAAGAACTTCTCGAATTCTTCGTCGCTTTTTTTTTGGCATAAGTGAAATGTAACTTCAAGCCGTAACATCCAAAGGCAAGAAATTTAAGAGACTTGAATTGCTGGTCGCGGACACGAACCCCATCACCATAACCACAAGCTTCACGTTGCCGACCTGACCACGAGAAGGATAAAAATCCCCTCGTAAAGTTACTACGTGTCGTTAAAGATAAGTTTATTAGAGCTGAATAGACCCACTCCATTGCACCATCGTAGCCAAGTGGGCAATTGTTTTTTTGCTTTTTAGGCTGAAATATATATGAAATCTACTGGTTACTTACCAGACACATATGTAATTCTAATAGCCATAATGCCCCTAAAATCGATTTGAAACCTACTTAACACGCTAGTTAACTTACTGCTATTTTATTCAGCGATTTGTCAAAAAGCAAGTTATGAATGACATTCTTTTCGCCCGGGATTTAAGGAATCCGTTTTCCACTTCCTGCAAACCTAAGAAATCGTCGGTTGTTTCCTCACACAGAGAGCAAAAGAAATAATTTTATGAAAACAAGTTCTCTCGTGCTGCTTTTATTAGCTTCTGTTACTGCATCTTACATCTAAACTTAGACAAGATTTTTCAAGATTCACAATAATAATAATAATAATAATAATAATAATAATAATAATAATAAAATGGCATGATTCAGTAGCAAAAGCCCTCCACTGGAGCCTGTGCAAGAAACACCAGCTAACGTGCAGCAATAAGTGGTACGAACACCAGCCTGAGGGAGTGATAGAAAACGATCAGGCAAAGATCCTCTGGGACTATAGTATCAGAACAGATAGGGTGATACGTGCCAATAGACCAGACGTGACGTTGACACAAAATCAAGAAGAAAGTATCACTCATTGATGTCGCAATACCATGAGACACCAGAGTAGATGAGAAAGAGAAAAAAAAATTGATAAGTATCAAGACCTGGAAATCGAAATAAGAAGGATATGATATGGAATATGTCCTTGTAATTGTACCCATAATCATAGGAACACTAGGAACGATCCCAAGATCCCTGAAAAGGAGTCTGGAAAAACTAGATGCCGAAGTAGCTCCAGGACTCATGCAGAAAAGTGTGCTACTAGAAACAGCGCACATATTGAGAAAAGTGATGGACTCCTAAGGAGGCAGGATGCAACCCGGAACCCCACACTATAAAAACCACCCAGTCGAACAGGATGACTGTGATAGAAAAAAAAAAAAAAAATAATAATAATAATAATAATAATAATAATAATAATAATAATAATAATAAGAAGAAGAAGAAGAAGAAGAAGAAGAAGAAGAAGAAGAAGAAGAAGAAGAAGAAGAAAATAAAGCCAAGTAAAAAAATTTCTCCATAGAAATCTGAAGGTTAATGATAATATTGACATCAACGAGAAAAAAAAAATCATACCAAAAGAGGATGAAATGAAGATGAAGCAAAACAGCAGCATCACTAAAGATGATGTTCCTCATGGAAGCCTGAACAAAATTCACACTTCCCGTGCTTCATCTTACCATTGCTAACATCATTATTACTAAGGAACTTACAAATCGCCATTACGATTCGTGTATTTCCGCGCATGCGGAAGAGTAATCAAAATAGATGAAGAAGACAAATCGGGAGCAAGCAGCTTTAAGGTGGGAAGCTTTTATGCACCCCTACCCCTGCCTCCGTGCTCCATTGAGTCCCAAACTAGTCCCAGGGATCTCTCCCCAACAACAATTCTGATCTCTTCTGCCATCATAAGACCCTCCGGGGGTGGGGGAATATGGGAGTGGTTATAAAAATGATACGAAAACTTTGATGCCAGATCCATTGGTTAATGCTTTGTTGTTTTTTATTTATTTTTTTTTTTTTTTTTTTTTGTGCGGAGTTTAAAGAAAACCCTGTGTGAAAGACCCTCCGCTTTTCCGATTCATTTTTCTCCGGTTTAAGAACTTTTACATCCCTACCTGCCGTGATCCTTTTGTCCATGTTATATATAGTTGTTGATGATGTTATTGTATCAAACATTTAGCTTCCATACCACGTGATAACTTTCTGCTGTTTTCCACGATGAAGATTTACTCTCTTATGACATCAATACGAAAACTCCAGATGTATGGAGCTTCCTTTCCTCTGTGGTACTGCTGTCAGGTGTTACCGCTTACGTGTCGTTAGTCGTCGACTGTGGCATACTGCCATGATATACTTTCATTCAGCAAAATGGTAAAGTGCGTTTCACCTGCCTTTTCTTCGTGTAAATAATCATATCCCCTTTCGAAGCTGTTTTATTGTTTCCGTCCAAAATAACTCTGGACCGCATAATTTTTCTCCTTCTTAATATATCTCACAGGATTAAGTGGCTCAGTGAGAAGGGAAAACTTTCCAACAAGCAAATACCCCAATGCAACCACTACATAAATCTCAGTTTTGATCTAACAGCCCAACAGCAAAAGAGACATTTGGCAAAAAGTGTGCAAACAGAGCCTAAGTATGTGGATGAACAAAATAATGCAAATGGAGGAGAGAGGGGTCAATGGGGGAAGAGAGGAGATAATATCCTCATTAGATGGAGGCTCTTATTTTATGTCCGTAGGAGGCAACAACGTTCTCGGGAGAAGTTTGAAGGAGTTTTTGAACACCTAATTAACCACTACGTACTCACAAGTAGCCAAGCAGTAACCAACCTCTAAGGGCATTAAACAACTGACTCTGATTCTAATCTTTCACTGCACGAAGGAAGAATTCCATCCCAAATGCTTCACACCACAAGAGAAACTCAAATTCTGGTCAAAAAGGACTCTTAGGCAAAGTGAAATGATTCAGCAGCTTGACTAACGAATTCACCATTGAATTCAGGTCTCAGCCACTGTCTCAAGAGACAAACCACACTTGCTTCATTTGCAGCCATTGATAATGAAGGGGGCCTAAAAATCCCATGGAAAAAAGTTACTAGGGAAAGCAAACCATATTCGATAACCCACAAGTTGAGTACATTGCCTATATTACCAAGGAAATGGTTTTTGGAAGTCATACACCCACGCTCAGAGTCAGCCAAACAGCTGCTAGTCATCTAAGCAAGAATTCAAGTATCTCGCAAAGATAATAGGATAGGTGTTTGCAACTTACAAAACTAGTAGAACTCAACTTAACCTTCAAAAAATAACCGCCCAGCAAAATAATAGCTGAAACGATTCAGTACGTAATTACTGCAAGAAGGCAAGATAATAAAAGGCAACAGTTCGAGAACTGTTAATACAAACATCTGGAGGGCATCGTCAGTTGTCAACTACGACCCACTGCCATAATAATTTGTCAGTTCGATCCACTGTCCTGTTGTATAATTATTACTACCACATCAAATAAAGGACTTACATTTTGGTCTGAAACGTTTGTATTTCTCTTTCCCAAGCAGATGTGAGTCTTTTGATATCTAATGTTTACATCAAGAGTACCAGTTATCCAGCACTCAGTTTAAAATCCAATGCTGATTCAAACCAAAACCGTCACAATGATTCTCTAAAATAAAAATAAAAAAGGTCAATAGAGAGAAAGACAACGAAAATAAAAATAGCAGAAAAAAACGTTTTAACTTTTTCAGAATTCGTCATAGGGATGGGAAATATGAAGTGCAAGGCTATTTACTGAATGAAAAAATAAATTACATAGTACATCATTGAAACCGATAACAGAACGACTGATGCAAAAACTGGGAACACTCACTGTGCTGTCAGTTTAGGAAGATAGTGAAATTCAACAAATGATAACAAACAGTAGAAAAAAAGGATCACATTGTCAGGTATAATCAACAATGGAACGGAGTTGGCAATGATTGATGAACCTAAATCAGATCTTGAAAACTTGCGTGTAAGTGAATGGTAGGAGATAATGAACATAAAAGACAGAAGATGAGAGATAATGGCAGCTATTACGATGACTGCAGGGCTTCAAGTAAGAGGATGAGAATATCAAGGAGTGGACGCATTAATAGGCATTCACGGGGAAAAAATCATACCAAATCTAGTACATAATAAAAACTTTTTTTGCATAAAAAAAAGTAAAAACTGCGTCGAAGTTTCTTCGGCGCAATCGAGTTTTCTGTATCGCAGTTACAGCGTATAATCAAGGCCACGGAAATAGATCTGTATTTCGGTGGTCTCAGTATAACTGCTGCACGAGCCGCGACCCATGCAACCTTGACCAAGGGCCGGTAATGGCCCATCCTATATCGTTGCCAGAACCACGATTATTGCTAACTTTAACATTAAATAAAATAAAAACTACTGAGACTAAAGGGCTGCAATATGGTATGTTTGATGATTGGAGGGTGGATGTTCAACATACCAATTTGCAGCCCTATAGCCTCAGTAGTTTTTAAGCTCTGAGGGTGGACAGAAAAAGTGCAGACAGAAAAAAGTGCGGACGGACATACAAAGCCGGCACAATTGTTTTCTTTTACAGAAAACTAAAAATACAAACGAAACCAACCAGTTTAAATGATCAGTACTTATTCGGCTTAAGAAACGTGGCTCGCAATTTTCTGTTTTTTTTATGACGTAGGGAGACAGCCAGTAGGTTCACAATTATGCGTAACAATAGGATTTATAAAGTAAGTAGAGAAATTTTTTCAAGTTTCTGAAACTCCATTAAACAGCGAAAAGTAATTGAATTTGGGGTTCGTAACCTTATTAAGGTGAGGTAATCATGTGAGCACCATATATTTTTGGAAACTGTAAAGGAGTCCGATTAGTTAGACTTACCCTAAATCCCAAACAAACTTTAGATTACCTGTAAAAAAATTCACAAGTATAACTTGTACAGCTCGTCAGGAAGTTATTAATATTGACCAAGCTTATACTTTACATACAGATAATTATGTAATGACACACAGGTAATCTGTTTGCCTCTTAGTTATAAATAGTAAATTTGAAGGGGAAAAAATCACTGTAATGACAAATTTCGAAACCAAATTCAAAAATTTGTAAAAGGTTTTGCATAACTTCAAATACTGACAAGGCAATCAAGTTTCATTATGCATTAAATTTGTAATAACACCATTATAATAAAATATTTACCGTGGTAGCAGAGAACTTTCAATCAGTTCCCAAACGCTAAACCACATAGTAAGTGAACCATTTTACAGAATAAATAAAACTCCTGGTGTGAGGTATTTTGGAATGGAAAAAAACTTGTGAAGTGATGAAACTGACTTTATGTCTATTTATCTACCTATATATATACCTATATATATATTTATATATGAAAGCTACAAACGTCCTTTAATATCCAATTCTCTCTACCTCGAAATAATATATTTTCATATATGTTACCGAAGGGGAATTTTAGTTGATAATAAGTTCACCGTCCCGTGGGGTCGAACCAGCGAAGGACGAGGACTCAGGACTACAGGGACGCACTAACCATCGGCCACAAGAGAGTTATATGAAAATATATTATTTCCGAGGTAGAGCGAACAAATATTAAAGGACGTTTGTAGCTTTCTGATTGTATATGAATCACGGTGATGTGATAAAATAGTCATATATATATATATATATATATATATATATATATATATATATATATATATATATATATATATATATATATATATAATATATATATATATATATATATATATATATATATATATATATATATATATATATATATATATATATATATATATATATATATATATATATATATATATATATATATATATATATATATATATATATATATATATATATATATATATATATATATATATATATATAGTCCTGGTACTTACGTGAAGAAAAAAACAAAAAAAACAAAAGGAAACAGACGTCTCATTTGTTTTTGTTCTAGTTTTTGTTTTACTCGGCCTGAAAAATATTGACAAACTTCTCGCCCTTGTTTGTCCTAATTTACGGAGATTAATGTACCTTCCCCTCTACTCTTTCCTTCCCCTATCTTGTCCTGGGTCTCACGGAACATCCCTTAACAGAAAAAGAAAATTTAAATTACCCACTTCAATAACCCATGATCGACTGCAGACACCACTTATCATATTACATAAATACTTTACAAGAACGTTATAAAAACAGGCTAACAATGGCAATCGTTGCAAGAAAAACAAATCTCAGTTTATCAACCTACCAAAACTGAACAATGAAATGAATAATGAGATGCATTTTGGACGAAGTTGAGAGCAGCATACACAGTTAGAAAGGGGAGGGAAGGATGAAGGGAGAGTGATTTAAAGGATTTTTTTGTTATAGATACACACAAATATACATACACACACATCATATATATATATATATATATATATATATATATATATATATATATATAGTCTGCGTTTTACTGGTTTGTATATTAATTAGTATGTTTGTTACTCCTTTGTACCTTCCGTTTTTGTGACTTAAATTTTTGTATTTTGCTTTATTTTATTTTATTCTTTTATTTATTTTGATTAGCCATCTTTTAAACGTATTCTTATTTTCATAGTAATTTTATTGTATTATTTTGAATTTCATTATAAGAATTGTAATGTCGTCATTTTAATTTTGTAGGTTGATAACGAGTGAGAGTACTACTCGAAACATGTCCCAATAAAGTTATGTAAAATGCTGTTCCGGGTTTTTTAGTGCCCATACTGATACATCTATATATACAGATTATATATATACATCTTGATATATATATATATATATATATATATATATATATATATATATATATATATATATATATATATATATATATATATATATACACATATACATACACACACCATGAGTCATTTTTAAGCAGATACGACAGCTATCAACAAGAAGGGTGACAGGCAAACTTCTCCTAAGAGCATTAGCCTTCTTCTGCGCAGTTTCGTATCCACAAAATGCAACACCGTTCGCTAACACTTCTAAACTGTTATACCCTAAACTCGTCATTGAGAGGCCATTCAAAAAAATCATCCTACCTACTGCAGATGCATCGTCACAAGTAATCACGCAAGTAGCCAAAAAAAAAAAGTAAAAAATGCGCCAGTTACTTTGGCGCAATCGAGTTTTTTGTACAGCGTATAATGCTTTACGAGCCGCGGGCCATGAAATTTTCAGCCACGGCCCGGTGGTGTCATGTCCTATAGTGTTGTTAGACGCACGATCGTGCCTAACTTTAATCTTAAATAAAATAAAAACTACTGAAGCTAGAGAGCTGCAATTTGGTATTTTTGATGATTGGAAGGTGGATGATCAACGTATCAATTTGCAACCTTCTAGCCTCGGTAGTTTTTTAAGATCTGAGGGCGGACAGAAAAATTGCAGACGGACAGACAAAACCATCTCAATAGTTTTCTTTTACAGAAAACTAAAGTGTTACCTTAGACAACAAAGTATGACAAAATAGGAGAACGAAACATTTTCGTGAAGAAATTCTTGCTTTTTCACTATCCAAAGACCGTGTCAGCTTCTGTCATCAACGCCTATCAAAATAATGAGGATTTGTCAGCGGGCGTTTATAGCATCCCTTGCAGCAAGTGTCGGCCAAATAGGCTGCTCCCTACTCCAACTTTTATAGGAACAAAAGAGGTCGATTTGTAATGCACAAATTGGCTCAGAAATTTTCCGTTACATATAGGATTCGGGATGCTTCATACATTTTTGTGCGTCTTTTATTTGCTTTCAAAAACATTCGTGCCTGTACAAAAGAAATATCATGGAAACAGCAGATATCAGTAAAACGAGCAATTTGAAATTGTCAGCGGGCCAATGGAAAGGGGATTGGGTGGGTGAGATTCGACTGTGGCCACTCCTAAAGAAAATAGGGAACTCTGATCACCCACCTACGCCCAGTGTTAGTGCAAGATTTTCCTGTCAACCGCTTCCAGTAAAATTCAACTTACCCCAGTCCTTGTAAATAACAAATGGAAACATCCCTTCATTACTGTACAAACGTCCCTTTAACTCACTTCCAATTCATCAATTAAACACTTTCTATGAATTTCTCCCATCATTCCCCGCCCCCTTTGACCTCCATTCCTTCACATGGTCAAACCACCTGAAAAGCTCAGGTATAGGGGGTCACATTTAAATACTTGTCATGCTACAACAAAGGAAATGATGAAATAAGGAGAAAGCTGTGATATGCTCAGCATTATGAAATGTAAGGGCAACGTAAGAAGGTGGAGAGAGAAAAAAGTGCAAATAAGCAAGAAGTAAAATTAGTAGTAGTCTATATATCAGGCGAGAATGGCTATCTTTTGAAAACTGTTTTAGTTATCCAATGGCAGTATCTAAAGGAGTGATTGGTACCATGGCCAGCCCACATCCCAAGTAAAATCATTAAAATTTTATTATTCTTTTACTATGAAATGTGAATGAATATCTGGTCATCTTTTTGTCATTTCTTTATAATCAATAAACTAAGTTTTAATATGGCTATATCAGCGCTTAGCCCAATGTAATGAGTGTCACAGAAAAAATAAATAATTGTGAAGTTATACAACTAACAAGACTGCTTAGTAATAGCTATATCAATGTCCTGAAATATCCTAAAAAGTTTTCCATGTTAATTCAAATGAAGCTGAAGAGCACAAACTATGCAAAAACTGCGGTGTCTTAAGATGCAAACACGAAAACCTTTTTAACATAGCAACCTTATCCACTTAAATAAAATTAAGACAAAATACTTGCTTTCAAAAGACCGGGCGAATATTCATGAATTTTAGATGCACGGTAAAATACACCAAAATGGTGTATTGACCAAAAAGATGTGAAATCATTCACAGACATATTGAAAGGATACGATCCTTCAAATTGGAGCAAATCTGCTGAAAATATAATGAAAATAATAGAAGGGATACCAATGAAAGTTCAGGTTATCAAAAGACTTATAAAGAAAATCTACAAAAATCAACACATTCCATCAAAGAAAATAAGTATACAGTGGAATTAGTGAATATATTGATTGATGCAATAGGCAAACGGATGCCTAAAGCATGTAAACTATGTAGAGTGTGGTATAGCATTGTAAATCCACAAAACCTGATTAGGAAATGCTATGCTTGCCACGTACAAACACACCTTCATGTGCTGAAGTTGAGCAAAATAGAAATAAGGACACAAAAATATTTTTGCTCAACATGTCTAGTATGGATAGACAAGGTCATTAAATCAAGACTTAATGTACAGATTGTGGAGGATGAAGAAGATGAAGAGGATGAAGAAGAGGAAGAAGAGGAAAATAGAAAAGAAGAAAATAAGACTGAAGAGAGGGAAAAGATTAATGAAAACAAAGAACAGGATAATAGTATGGATGCAGAGAAACTCATAGATTCTACATATGAGGCAATACAGCAACATACTTATGAAGAAATAAATTATGACATGATAAATCAAATAAAATCCCAAAGAGGTTGTACCCGGATCTCCATACTGATGGGAAAGAACAAGAAAAAAAAAAAAAAAAGAAAGACACAGTATGCCCCTTTTGAAAAGAGGGAATTGCAGGTTTGGTGAAAGATGTTATTACAAACATCCCAAGATATGTCACAATTATGAGATATATGGCAAATGTGCATATCTAGATGGCTATGAAAGAGGAATGCAGCGATCTACATCCAAAAATATGTAGAAAATGGAAAGAAGGAAATGGATGTAGGTTTAATAAGAAATGTAGGTACATGCATCCTGTAGCCATGAAAACCAAAATCAAAATCAAATACATATAAAAATCAAGGTAAAAATGAAACAAATAAAGAAAAGAACAAAGATCATGTGATGAAGGCAAAAACAAGCCAACAACACATTATGAAATGTCAGCACCACGATATGAGCCATCAGCACCTAGATATAGCACAAGGAACAAGCAATGTATCTATGATGCTGAGGGATGGTGCAGATATGGAGATAAGTGCAGGTTTATGCACAAAGTGAATAAATATGAAGCTGGAAGAACAAGTATAATGGAAAAGTTGGATTTTTTAATGTATGAATTTCTGGAAATGAAAAAGATCAACATATCAGAACAGGAAAGAGACATGGAAAATCCTTATTATTACCCATATTAGATTATGGAGATAATCGCAAACCATCATAGTGATGAACGCGCAGGGTTTAGTTTCGAGTAACTCAAAAGAAAGATAGAGTTCTTAGAAGAACTAACCCAAAATGAAAAATAGAAATATTGAATATAAGTGAAACCTGGTATTCCCAAGAGACTGGTAATGATGACCAGATAAAGGTTTCCAAACTTATAGATCAGATAGAAAAATAGAAATCAGGGGAACCGCGATATATGGGAGAGATGCCAATCAAGGAAAAATTTGTGAGAAATATAGTAACACAGAATGTGAATTAATAGTAGAATTTGAATATGAAAAATTAGTGAACATTGTAATATATAGACCCCTAATACTAAAGAGTTTGACATAATAATTGAAAAATTGGATGAAATATGTAGAAATCACAAAGGACTGGACTATACTCTAACTGGAGACTTTAACTTTCCTTTTGTAGAATGGAAAAGAACGAATAGGAGACTGTGGTTGTATTTATACATATAAAAAGAGAGAAATAGTAGTGCAGAAGATAAGAGGCAATTTGAAAAGCTATTAGATATGCTACTAGAACATAACATTCAGCAAATAAATCACCTACCAACAAGAAAGGATAATATTTTAGATCTAGTATTTGTGAACGAGGTGAACTATGTTAAAGAAATAATAGTATATAACACGAGTATTTCGGACCATAATGTCATAGAACTAACAGTCCGTTCCAGAACATATGAAAACAGAGAAAAGCAAGAAACGAAAAAATGGGAAGGATATGGAAAATACAATTTCTATAGTAAGAATATAAATTGGTCAAAAATAAATGAAGAATTAAACAAAGAATGGGAAAATATATTTGTAAGTGATGATATATACAGGTAAATACCGATATATTATATAAAATATTAGAGGAAATAGTGGAAAAATATATACCGAAGAAAAAAGTAATCATCAGTCACGAATTCCAAGAGACAGAAGGATCTTGTTCCAGAAAATTAGAAAGTGGAAAAAGCTCTTGCAAAAGAAAAGAATGCATGGAAAGTGATGGAACTAAAAAGTAAGATAGAAAATGCAGAACAAAAGATTATACAATCAAAAGAAAATGAAAAGGGAACCTAGAAGAAATGACACTACAAAATATCAAGCAAAACCCTAAAATTTTTATTCATATGCAAAAAAAGATGAATAAAATAAAGAGAAATAGGCCTCTAAGAATTGAAGGGCGATTAACGAATGAAAAAGGAAATATGTAACATATTAGCAGAAAGATATAAGAGTGAATTTACACCTAGAATTGAAAATGAAGATAATGATACAGAAATAAGAGATGAAAATACTGAATACTTATCAGATATAGATATTACAGAAGCCGATATTGTGCAGGCTATTAATGAAATTAAAAATGGATCAGCAGCAGGACCAGATGGAGTACCTGTCATATTGTTAAAGAAAGTGGTTCATTCAATCGCAAAGCCGCTAGCAATATTATTAAGACAAAGTATAGATACAGGCAAGATTTATGATGAGCATAAATTAGCATATATTACTCCTACTTTCAAAAGTGGTTCAAGACTAGAGGCAAGTAATTATAGGCCTGTGAGTCTGACATCTCATATTATGAAAGTATATGAAAGGGTAATAAAAAAATATAATGAAACATTTAATGAAAAATAGATTATTCAATATAGGACAACATGGTTTTGTACCGGAAAAGTACACAAACCCAACTGTTAGTCCACCATGAAAAACATATATAAAAAATATGATAAATGAAAAGATACAGATGTGGTTTACCTAGACTTTGCAAAAGCTTTTGACAAGGTAGATCATAATATATTAGCGAAAAATTAGAAACATAACATTGTTGACAAAGTAGGAAGATGGATAAAAGAATTTTTGCAAAACAGAAAACAGATAGTGATTGCAAACGATGAGAAATCGGATGAAGCTACGGTAATATCCGGTGTACCACAGGGTACGGTGTTAGCTGCATTGCTGTTTGTGATTATGATTGCAGACATAGACAATAATGTTAAGGACTCAGTAGTAAGAAGTTTCGCAGATGACACAAGAATAAGTAGAGAAATTGCTTGTGATGAAGATAGGAACTCGCTACAAAGAGACCTAAATAAAATATATAAATGGGCAGAGATAAATAGGATGGTATTTAACTCTGATAAATTTGAATCAATGAACTATGGTGATAAAGTAGGAATGCTATATGCATATAAAGGACCTAATAATGAGACAATCACAAACAAGGAAGCAGTTAAAGACCTTGGTGTGATGTTGAATAGAATATGTTATGCAATGATCAAATAGCAATTCTATTGGCAAAATGCAAAGCAAAAATGGGAATGTTGTTCCGGCACTTCAAAACAAGAAAAGCTGAACACATGATTATGCTTTATAAAACGTACGTACGTAGTCCACTTGAATATTGCAATATAATATGGTACCCACACTACCAAAAGGATACTGCACAAATAGAGAGTGTACAAAGGTCATTTACAGCTGGAATAGAAGAAGTTAAGGAATTTGACTACTGGGAAAGACTACAATTCTTAAATTTATATAGTCTTGAAAGGGGAAGAGAACGCTACATGGTAATTCCAAGCATGGAAACAGATAGAAGGAATTACCGAAAATATCATGGAACAAAATTATCAAAAGAGCAAGCAGAGGTAGATTAATAGTGCCAAAAACTATACCAGGAAAATTAAGGAAAGCACACAGGACATTAATCCACCACGCACCAGCATCGATAATGCAGCGTCTATTCAATGCGCTACCAGCTCATCTGAGGAACATAACAGGAGTGAGCGTAGATGTGTTTAAAGAATAAGCTCGACAAATATCTAAGATGCATCCCAGACCATCCAAGACTGGAAGATGCAAAATATACCGGAAGATGCGTTAGCAACTCTCTTAGACATCAAGGCGCCTCACACTGAGGGACCTGGGGCAACCTAACAATTGTAAGGTCTGTAAGGTAAGGTCTATCTGGACACGCATAGTATTGATTGTCATTAAACAGACACAGTTTCAGCATTCTTCTAGACTACATATTAGTGAATATAATAATTTGCCACCACCATGAAGGGATAATAATCATTTGCTGAAAGCACACAGTAGCCCACACTCAAACACGCTTGGAGAGAGAGAGAGAGAGAGAGAGAGAGGAGAGAGAGAGAGAGAGAGAGAGAGAGAGAGATGGTTTCAAAAATCTTTGTTAATAGTTTTCACCGATTCCCGATCAGTACTGTCAGCATTAGCTGGATAAGGATCCTCTCCGACAATCACGTCCTGCTTAAGCAACTTAAAAGCTGAGAGCAAAGCGCTCTGCTTCCCACCAAATTACAAGCAGTAGCCTTGTCTGTGATGTGACAGGCATTAGAGTAGCATTAATGCCATGATCTGGAAAACAGACCAGAACAGGCGAATGCAAATACTTGACAGAATACGTCGTGTAATAGCAATAATGTTGGTATATATATATATATATATATATATATATATATATATATATATATATATATATATATATATATATATATATATATATATATATATATACATATATATATATATATATATATATATATATATATATATATATATATATATATATATATATATATATATATATATATATATATATATATATATATATATATATATATATATATATATATATATATATATATATATATATATATATATATATATATATATATATATATATATATATATATATATATATATATATATATATATATATATATATATATATATATATATATATATATATATATATATATATATATATATATATATATATATGTATATGTATATATATATATATATATATATATATATATATATATATATATATATATTAGAGATGCATCGAAGTCTGAAAAATGGGATTTGCGGATGCGGATGTCAATTTTTTTTCAAATTTGGGGATTCGGATGCAGATGCGGATATCAATCTTTTAAATTTGCGGAGGCGGATATCAATCTTTTAAATTTGCGGATGCGAATTTGATGACCATACTCTCGTGGATGCGGATGCGGATATTTTGTAAATCTAAATAATTTAGATACATGTAATTGTTAAGGACGACTTTCAGCCAAATCAATTCAAAATTATGCATTTGATACGCGTAGCACACGGGGAACAAGAACTGGCGGTCAGAGAGAGAGAGAGAGAGAGAGAGAGAGAGAGAGAGAGAGAGAGAGAGAGAGAGAGCATGGAATTGGAACAGTGAATAAAGAGAATGGATACATATTACATAATATTTGATGTACTAATTGAAAGTAGAAACATAAGTGATACGCGTGTACTTGTTTGTATACTTTCAGATGAACGTACAAACAGGAACAGCGATACACGAACATTTTATACTTGTCTTGGCACAAGGTTATTTCATGCTCATTGCATGAAAAGGGTAACAAAACTCAAAGCCATTCTTATATTTATAGAGAGAGAGAGAGAGAGAGAGAGAGAGAGAGTAGAGAGAGAGAGAGAGAAAGTTTCTAAAAAAAAAACGCAATACCTGCCTTATGATTACAACTGCTAAAACAAATATGCTTTAAAACAAATATGTTATAAAACAAAAGTTATAAAACAAATATGTCATAACAGAGCTACTACTAAGTATATACTGTCTGAATTTGTAATTGTGTCATGTATTTCTGTATAATAAAACTAAAACTAAAACAAAAATTTAGCAAAAAAAAAAAAAAAAAAAAGGCTGATGCAGGTGCGGATGTTAAGAAATTGTCATGCGGATGCGGTTTATAAAAAAGCCGATAATCCGTGGATGCGGATGTATATATATACACACACACACACACACACACACACACACACACACATATATATATATATATATATATATATATATATATATATATACATATATATATATATATATATATATATATATATATATATATATATATATATATATATATATATATATATATATATATATATATATATATATATATATATATATTCTGTACTTAGATTCGATATTGATCGATCTATAACACCATAGTTGATTGGTATGTTTGTAATGTTTAACTAATCATGTATTTTCGTTACTCATACATGGGTGAGCCAAAAATTTCCTTCAGTATCTAATTCACTATACTGTGCCTTGCAAATAACTATCACCCAGTGGGAATTATGATCAATAAGTAAAATGAAAGGAAAATCTAGTGCGGATACAACACGGAGAACGTAGAAGCGACCATGACATGGAATCAAATCGGAAAGAGAATGGGAAGATTTCCACTAAATGTTATTACTTTAAAGCCTCTTCTTTTCCTTCTTCCAGGAAATTCGGGGATGTAATCGTGATTCCTCATTTTCTATTCATAGAATCTTAAGGTCTCAGAGAACTTCCACCCTATCAGGAGCTGTGAAGGCTAACAGTCAAGCTCTTGCCAGGTGAATCATAGGAAAAAAAGTGCGAGCGTAAAACAAGCCATACGTGAGGAGAAGTTATGAAATGAGGGGAGGTGAAGAAAGTTATCTGAGACAAGAAGGTAGGAACAGGAAAGAGCATGAGGCGACGGAGTGGAAGCCAAGGCAATAACAAGGAGTATGGGGGTAGTCAATGGTCCCATCAAATTATATGAAGGAGGAGGAATGTATCAGTTTGCAGGATCCATGGAAAGTGGGGCTTCCTTCTGTTTTGACATCATTTACATAATAATAACTCTTGCTGGTTTAGGGTCTGATTGCTATCCCTAAATATACGATGATTTAATCTGTGAATGATGGTTTTATGAGCGTAACATTAATATAATGTTATATTACTTTCTTATTTCCAGGGACAATATGTCCATACCTATAAGCATACACAATTGTGATATACATAAGTGAAAGCGAAGTCATACAATTGCGTACACAAGAGAGAGAGAGAGAGAGAAATTTGCCATAAAACGTTCTTCATCTCGCATCCGGGAAGGAATATTCGATAATCTTATGGCTTTCTATTCAGCTTGAACTCACTGGAGTGACAGTAAACTAAGCAGCAACACTTTCATGTCGTAAGCAGTGCCGCATTGGCTCTACCTGTTACATTTATCAATATTCATTTTCATCAACCTCAGCCATATCACAGCAATGTTCTCAGAAAGGGGGATATTGCTTTTCGCGTTCTACTCATAGCTTTGTGCCTAAGCCTTAAGATTGGGTGTAAACTGCGTTGTATTGAATTTCTTTGGAAATATTTTGACGTCACATACCAGGATCATGCGTTAAATGAAAATGAAGAGGGTTGTAAAGTACTGGATTCAATTCAAAATAAGTTAATTTCCATGCAAGGATATACTTTCTAAAATATGTTCTCCTGCTTTATTATTTCATACAGATTTTCTTTATATAATCCTAAGCAAATCTTTCGACCTCCATTACAACCACAATCTTGCCAGATTGGACCATGCTTGGAACAAGTTTGAATCTACACTGCATACGGATATCTTTACCTAAGTTTTGTCCCTTCTGACCCCCCGTAGTCCTAGAGAAGATTTTTTTAATGACACCGCCCTATTTGTTAATGATCTCCCTTTGTAAGGGAGCGGGACCTCCCATCTGAACAACCTTTAATCCCCTTTACCCAAGTTTCATTGAAAGTGATCCTGTGGTTCAAGGGAAGAAGTCGAAAATGTGAAAAGTGTAAGGACAAACTTCGATTGCAAAACCTCACTGGTGTTTCCAAGCTCAGGTAAACTAACTATGCAACTGTCGCCATCCAATTATTTGCTGTCTTCAAGATATATATATAAAAAAATCCGGTAGCTGTTATTGTTTCGTACAAGGAAGGAACTTTGAAGACCATTTGTAAATTAAATAGATAAGAATGCATGTATGACACATATTTACTTCAGTTCATTACGTCACCCGTCCGAAGCTATGGTCATTATTAGAGACATTCGTCTTCAGTGGTTAGGATAGTGAGGCAAAAAGTTAAAGGGCATAGCCAGCAAAAATGAAGTATCATCCAATTAGTTATCTCTCACCCTGCCGACAAATGTAATCTGTCATTCACAATCCATCAGCTAAAGTTGAAATCGTGATTTAAATTATGTCTCGGATTCCGTTCACTTCACTGGGCCACTGGTGATTTTGCTTATTTAAAGTTCATTACAGGAAAGAGAATAAACTAACACAGATATGGCATCAAAATTCCAGCCATCACCTCTCTCCTATTTCGTTGCTTGAAACAGAAACAGAAAAAGGAAAAAGGGTTATTCTTTTCAGCCTATCTTCGTTCATTGATTCCTCTGTTTGATATATATATATATATATATATATATATATATATATATATATATATATATATATATATATATATATATATATATATATATATATATATATATATATATATATATATACAAGACGTTTTCAGTGGTTTCTTATGTTTTTATGAAAATAATAAAATGATGTCAGAGAGAGAGAGAGAGAGAGAGAGAGAGAGAGAGAGAGAGAGAGAGAGAGAGAGAGAGAGAATCCATCAATCTTCGATTTCCTTTTAGCAGATATACGGGCTCTTGGTTGGTTTCTGAAATAATTTCCATCATATAGAGTTCATTTTTAAGTTAAGACAACCAGCTCTCTCTCTCTCTCTCTCTCCCCCTCTCTCTCTCTCTCTCTCTCTCTCTCTCTCAGCTATCAGTGCATCATGCTTTCATGTCCGTTGTTGCAGAGCAATTATAGTATAGGAAAATTTCATGACGCCGCCTCTTGACTTTTGCGCTGCAGTTTCCAGTGGAAAATGACATGACCACTCAGTTTAGTTTATTCTGTAATTTTCAGTTTACAGCAAAACTATCAAAGTCGAAAGTGTAATATCACGTGCTATTGTACACAGAGGGAAATATTATTCGTTATTTTCATATAAATACTAAGTAGCTACATCTTACCTAAAATCTACATTTGTGTGCCACAATTGTCGGAGGAGCGTTTCCACAGTATTAATGTAGTACTAACGTATTTTTCCTATGGTGATAGGCTAAACATTTTACAGATCTATATTCTTTTTTTATAACATTTCCCACTTAGTATATATATTTATATATATATATATATATATATATATATATATATATATATATATATATATATATATATATATATATATATATATATATATATATATATATATATATATATATATATATATATATATATATATATATATATATATATATATATATATATATATATATATATATATATATATATATATATATATATATATATATATATATATATATATATATATATATATATATATATATATATATATATATATATATATATATATATATTGTCTGATGCGTATCAAGTACCTGAATTATTACACAACTAATCTCAAGATTCAAAAATATACCTCACTTCAGCCAGATACCTGAACTCTCATAGCATTAATTGTTACACTGAGTACTCTAAAGGTAACAGTGATCCCATAAGAAAAAACTTATTTAGCAATCACTTGAAAAATCAAACTAAGTCTATCAGAATATGTGTGAGGTATCAAAAAATTAAACTAGAAATCTTCTAGAGTAAAACCCACAGAACCTTTGCTCTTCTTGCAGGGGGCGAGTGTGTTCACGTACTTCTCCTTGTTCTGAGGCTGTTCCTTGGTCCGGGCAGAGCAATGGGTAGTTTGAGGAGGAGACAGCATCAAAGGAAGCCTGCCATTGTGTCATCCAAGGGTTACATGCCCCCGATGGCTCCTCGGGTGGCTGACCCTTTGGGATCGCTTTCTCCTCCTGGCAAGCTTCCTCTTCTGTTGCCTTCCTTTGGGTGAGGACTCTGTCTTCTTCACTGTTTTGCCGGGTGTTGAAAGTCTTGGGGAGTGGACATCAGGGACATCCTCTCAGGGGCCTCACCTCGCTTTGGGGGGGGAAACTTTTTCCCCGGAGTGAGAGGAGTCTCCCTTCATTGACCCGACTTTGTCTTCAGGTATGGCGGTAGAGGCTTCTCTTGAGGGGCAGGCTCCAGACCTTGCTTCTACCTGGCTCCACCTGGGTCTCTGGAGGGTCTGCTGTCTCACCTGTCTGGCGGTCCAGTGGTGACCCATGCTGTGGCTACAGCTACTACGTGTACCATCACCATGAATGCCTTTGCCAAGATGCCGGTGACTGTCGCCTCTCACCTGGGTACCCAGGTAACAGCCGTGTCTGCTTCCCACCATGGTGTTCTGCTGCCTCCTGGCTTCCTGGCCCCATTATCCCAGCCAGGTCCCTCCAGTGTGGTGAATTCAACCGCGTCCCATCTCATGGTTCCTGCTGTTGCCAACTTCCTGTTCCCCACCTGTCCTGGCTCATGGTCTGCCTGGCTCCTGTACCTGCCCTGCATGAGTCGGGTTGCTCATGTCGTGACGGCCTCCTGGCCCTGTGTTGCACTGACTCCTGGTTGCCTCTTGGCTCTCTGCTGACGTCTATGCTGCCCGGGTCGCTCCCGCTACCCTGGCCACCCCGGCTACTCCTGTGACATTTGCTGCTCCCTCCTGAATGGGGGACTAGACTGCCGTCCTGAAGAAGACGACAAAGAAGAAGTCGAAGAAGAGGTCTCGGAAGGTGTCATCAGCCATCTTCATCGCTGTCGTCTGCTAATCCCCTTCTTCCAAGGCTCGTCAGTCAAAAGAAGAAAAAGGTTGTTCCCCCAGAAATCCTACCCCTGTGACTTCTAAGGGACTGCCTTCCCTCCACAGGAGGTAGTGATCTCTCGCCGGCTCTTCCCGGCCTCGGCCAGGGAACCGGAATCGCGCTGGACCCCGGGTCTGTCGCGTTTCGGGAGCCGAGGACGTAGACCTGGGTTTGCACACCTTTGCAGTGCCTGCTAGGCTCGCCTAAGGCTGGCACTGTGTCGGATGCTCGTCGCGGAGCTGTGCCGAGCACCTGGGTCTCTAAGGGAGACTCGCAATCTCGACCAGCACCGAGAGACCTCTGTACCGATTCGGCACAGATGAGCGAGCCCGACATGCAGATGTCTTGCTCTTCCTGCTAGCAATTTTCCTCAATGCCGCTACAGTTCCCAGGTGCTTCCGCCTCTCAAGTCTGAACACTACAGACAGAGAAGAGGTTCCCTTCTCAGTCTTCTCGCGAGGTCCCGACCTCGAGGAAGACTGGGGCCCGTCAAGAGGACAGCGCAAGTTCTTGCCAGCCAGCTGCATCGTTCAATTCTGCCCAGTCCCTGGTCACGTTTGCATGGCCAGCCTGGCTCAGCTCACGCGGAACCACTTGCTCCTTGGGACAACACTCGCTTAGGCAAAGCATTCTCCCTGACCTGGAGATGCTGTCATCACCGCGGGTTGGTGACTACTCTTGGCCCGCTGCTCCTGCTGGTTCCACAGGGCAAGACTGGTGGGGTGCCCAATCCTCCCTCGCCTCAGTCTCAACCTCCTGGTCTTCCTTAGAGGTGCGAGTCAGACAGGAGGAACTTCAAGAGTTGTCTCTGTAGTCTGACAACAAAGGCTACACTCCTGGTTTGGTCCTCGATCAACCAGATCATACATCCACAGAGTGCAAGAAGGATCCCAGGGATTCACGGTGTTCCTCCTCCTGCCGGGAGAGTAAATCAGGAGGACCGAGCCTTGAAGCCCCAGGACATGCACACCTCCAAGATACAGAGGACTTTTGCAGAGGTCATTGCGCTGATTCGTCAGCACAACGACCTCGGGGGAGGGGCCGCAGTCTCATCTGTAGATGGTTCTTCATACCTTGAATCTTTTTGGGGTATGAAGAAGGAACCCAAGGTTTTGGTGGGGCTGCCATGGTCCACACTTGCCGAGGGGGTTTTTGATCAGGTGAATGGTCTTGTCCCTGGGCAAGACAATTCGCTTCATGCGAACCACTCCGACAAGTCTCTTCCCCTCCTCTGCCTCGACAGAAGCAATTCTACACGCCTTCTTGGAAGGTGCATTGTTGTCTAAGAGGTCTGGACTGAAGGCCACCGCCATGGCAGCTCCCAGGCAGCCTCTTGGTTGATCTGTGGTCGTCCACAGTATCCAGTGGCTGCCTCTCGGGCGCGACAGGCCCGGGAGGCTCCATTTTCGAGAGACTGTGCCATTTCCTACCTTGCCCACCAGACGGCAAACCTGTGGGCCAGTCTGGGTTCTCAAGCGAAGAGACGCTGTTCTTTCTCACTTCGCTATGTCTGTGGGACCCAAGTCGGCAATAACCCTATGGAATGGACCGTTGCTGGGTTCTGCCTCTCTCCTCCCTAGGGAGTTGGTAGATGCTGCGGTGGACAAATATCCGGCTGATGACAGCGACCATCTTGTCCACCAGGCAGTGACTAAGACCTCTGGGTCTTTGCGTTCCACTGCAGCCTGGTCTTTGGGCCAGACTAGCACTCCCTCGGCCCCTAAGAAGTCCCAGACTTCGAAGGGATCCCGCGGTAATACCCATCCTTCTTCTTCTTCAGGAAAGGGTGGGCAGTCACGCCCCTTTCAGCTTGCTTTCTAGTCTGGTAAAGGGGGCAAGGGGAAGAAGAAGGGGAAATGCTGGGGTTGGCATTCCCCTCCAGCTGCTGCCAAAGGGCGGCGAGTGCCTGTCAAGCCATTGGGCAACATGGCAGCGATACGGAACCGAGACCTGGGTAGTGGATGCCCTTCGGGAGGGATATCTACTCCCTTGGTCTCGGCCACCCTCACCGCCACTTGGTTCACCCTGTACCTACGTTCCTGGATCTTCGAAGGAAATCGCACTGATGCAAGAAGTGCAAGCCATGCTGAGCAAGGGTGCTGTAGAAGTTGTGTTGGATCGGTCCCCAGGCTTTTACAGCTGGATCTTTCTCATAGAGAAAGCCTCGGGGGGTTGGAGACTGGCCATAAACCTCTCTCCCCTGAACCGTTTAATTCGCCAGGACTCGGGTTCACGTGAGACGGCGCATTTCGTGGCTTGCCCCATCAAGGAGAATACTTCATGCTTACATGGTGGACTGGAAGGGCATATTTTTAAATACTCCTTTCATCCATCCTCTTTGCAAAGTACTTTGCTTTATCTTCGGGAGACAGTCAATTCAGGACACTTGTTTTGGGTTTCTCGGACCGGCCCCTGGTGTCAGCTTGGGCCCATTCGTACGGGATACGTCTGTTGAGGTATCTCGATGATTGGCTAGTCCTGGCGAGCTCCTGCTCACAGTTGCTACAGGACAGAGATCGCCTCCTCAAGTTTTGCTGTGATCTTGGGATCATAGTGTCTTGAGAAGTTGGATCTCGATACACACGTAACAGCAGTAGTCTTCCCTTGGACTCTCAAATGATCAGGAGTGTTCAGGATACTGCACAGCTGTTTGTCTCAAACAGGAACAGCCAGCTTGGCAGTGGCAAGTCATCATCAGTCACCTGTCGTCATTGGAGAAGCTGGTCCCTTATGGGCATCTTCACCTTTGGTCTCTACATTGGAGACTGAAGGAGTTCTGGTCCCAGTCCCGAGACCCCCAGTCCTTTCCTATCCCTCTTTCCGAGGAGGCGAGAGAGACCTAGACTGGTGATTGGATGAGAGAAATTTCAATAGGAGTATGCCCACATACTCCCCTCCGGACATGCTGCTGTTCTCAGACACATCGACCGAGGGATGGGCTGCACACCTGGATGAGTTGCTGACTTCGGGGGTGTGGCACCAAGACAACAAGCACCTTCACATCAACATCCTGGAGCTCAACGCAGCCTTCCTGGGTTTCCAAGAGTTCCAGGATTGAGTGATGGACACCCCAGGTATGAGTGACAACACCACAGTAGTGGCATATGTCAATGTACAGGGGGCTTCAGTGTCTCCCGCTTCACCAGCTGGGACAATGAAGGTGCACGAGTGAGTGCTGGCTCACTCAGTAGAGCTGTCATCCAGGTACATTCCAGGCAAGAGGAATGTAGTGGCAGACAAGCTCAGCTGCCAGAATCAGGTGATTGGGACAGAGTGGTCCCTTCATCCAGACATCGCGGAAAGAGTTGTTCGGCCTGTGGGGGCATCCAGTCATCGATCTGTTTGCCATCTGGCTGTGGAGGACGCTGCTCCAACCTGACATCTACACTTCCTCCATTCTGTCTGATTTCCGCAGGTGATCAGCCAAGGATGATTGCCCCTAATCTAAGGATGATTCTGGTGGCTCCTAAAATGCTTCAGGTTGTTTGTATCCTCCGACTTGCTAGCCTTCTGAGGCACAGAGAGAGAGAGAGAGAGAGAGAGAGAGAGAGAGAGAAAAGAGAGAGAGAGAGAGAGACACTTTCTCTCTTGCACGTACGCCGTTACTGTCGCTGCTCAAAATAATCTCCGTTAAAACAGTAGTAACATTTGGCAGAATTTCGTGTTCTCATGAGTGGAAGACCATCACCAAAGAGGCTTTAAATCTTCCGCAGCAAATGGGAGATGGCTGATACCAGACAGTCTTCCGCAGTAGTATAACAGGAAAGTGGTCCATCTTCGTGGGCGGTGCTCGGACGGCATCTCGTCGGAGCTATTGTTCGCAGTGTCGCGACTTCACCATCTTCACGGCAGGCACCACAATGTTATTACACTGTCGGTCTTGCGGCCGAAAGGGTGAGATATTCTCACTTCGAGATGAGAAGTTTCAAGAGGTCTTGCCCACCCAGCATATTCAGGCCCCCGCGGGATCGCGATTCCTTCTACCCGACTCGTGCACGCATGAGCTTTATGAGAGTCGTCGATAGATCGACCCCACGTTTTCAAAAGCTGTCTCGGCATTGGCGCAAAGAGAGTTGCGCCACAAAGATTTTCCTGATGTTGCCCACCGCATTCGACTTCGTAAAGGACACCGGCCTGGAGTCCCCCTCCCTGATCCTCAGTGTACGTTCAGGTGAGATGTTAGCCGAGTTCCTGCTATGCTGGCGCGCCATCTCGAAAGAACTGATCATCTTCCGACCCGAGTGCTGACAACCATTGCTGGTCTAGTTGAGCCACCATTTCGGTCGCGATGGCGAGCAGCGCACAGCGCCGTTGGAAGAAGACCACGACCGCAGCTTCTCAAGAGCTTCCTCACAGTCTCGCAAAGAGCTGTCCATATCTCTTTTCACAGCCCGTACAAAGCTGCTGCGTGGTTCAAATAAACACTCACTTTATCTTTGATATTGCTCACAAGGCCTGACACGGTGGCTACCGTCAGTTGTGGGTTATCCGGCTCATCAGACAGGTTGCACTGCCCAAGATACAGTTGTGACGTGATTGTCTTCTTCCTTCTCTTCATCTGCTCTTCTCTGCAAGGACGCAGCCATACGTTGATCACAATGACAGTGTTACGGAGTTCTTCTGCTTCGCTCAGACACAGACACCCTCCTTCCTTCAGCAAAGGAGCGAGCGATCATGACAATACATAAACCACCATTGTCACGACTTTCAAGGTTGCCTTAAATAAAAGCAGTTGAATCGACATCACCATGCAAAAGGATTCAGAAAGTTCGATACTGATCTCAAGATTTCGCTGGCCCGATCATCATTTTTCAGGTGCAGCTTCTTCGCCGCTTGCCCACTGTAGAAGGAATTGCAGTGGCGAACTTCCGAGCTCGCTTCAGATACCCTTCCTCTTCCAACAGTGTAGGCCAGTATGGCAGCAACAAATCGTTTTTTGCAAGCTTCAACCGTACAAAACCCGCAGTCCTTACACATTATGCTCACTGGTCATTTCCGACACCCGGGGCCAAAGCAATTGAATGGGCTTATCTGGGTGATTGTCCCGGACGGAAGTTAATTTGTGCCTAACACTCCACTGTAATCATCCAGCCGCTTTCAGTTACGAAAGTCACTTAATGTAAGGACCGGCTTCAGTTAGGAGTTAAGCCTACTTTAAAATCTAAGATTTTTTCAGGCATGCAACTTCCAGACCATTGCGATCGCGCTGTTTGTTTATCTCTATTCAGAGGTCGCTCCAACACCAAGCTCATGTCCTTCTATCTATTCCGCAGGCGATACCAAATATTTCCTTCGTTATTAGCGATAGGCAACGCGTCAGCTATTTTCGATACCCGAAGGCAACAAGCATCGAAGTACAGCAAAAACAGCGGTTATTACCTGAGCAAATGGTGATAGTCCGTTTCAATCTAACGCCGGCCTTCCATTTCAAAACTGGGAAAGGTTTAAAGCGAAAAAATTTTTCAAAACAGCACGCTAGTCAAGAGTTCAGTTTGCCTTCGTTATTGCTCGGTATGTAACTATCAGAAATGAAAATATATCATTATCATATAGCAATATTGAAACATAAGACAAAGCGCAAAAATTACATATACTTTATGATAAACGCGCCGTGAAGAACGTTAAAGTTAATCTAAGCTTTTCATTGTACAGCAATACCGCTTATGATTTTGGTATATAACAAATTGTGTATCGCGCAACGCAGAAAATATTATCACAAAATGATGTATTAATGCGCCGACGAAAACGTTTTTTTAAATCATCATGTTCCAAATATTAAAAGTTGGAGACTTCCGTTTGTTGACGAGTGCCACTGATTGAATACACAGATTGGTGCAGCTTTAGTTAGCAATTGTAGTTTTCGACATGTTTGTGTTGACGAAAGTCGAATTTTCTAGTTGTCAGGCCTATATGAAAATATTTCGTGTCCGATAGCTACCAGCGAAGTTGGCTTTCTGTTGTAGTTTGCTGAGCGAAATTGCGCACATTTTTCACAGCAGCAAAGCCACGCATGGCTCGGTTGCAACGTGTCACAGCATAACGCGACGAAGAGCGAGATAACGCACACGCGACAGGAATGGCTTTTCAAAATTATGCCCGAAATACAGTTAGCACTTCCACTTGCTGCAAAAATTGTAAATGATTTAGTCATTACAATGCAGCGTTCATTTCAAATGAAAGCAGCGCCGGGACGTAGCGCCGAGTTTGGCAGTTATCGTGATTTATGCGAAAATACGTTCGATAAAAGTTGGTGACCATGAAAGCAGCTTGTTGGGTTTCTACAGCGCGAAACAGCATTTTCATATGTTTATACGACTGGTCGGCCCATAAACATTACGTTGGTCTCGATTCTGTTAGTTCTTCTCGAGATGTTTCGCCAGTTATTGATGTTACAGATGAATGAAAAGTTTTTTTTCGTAACATAAATCGAAACATTGTGCTGGGAGACTTCAGTTTGTTGCAAATGAAGATTGAATACTACAGAATGTAAGAGCCGCTTATAATAGCAATATGTCTAGTTAAAAGTTGACAAGCTTGAAGTTTGGCAGTTATCGATATATGCAGTGTCATTTTCGTTCGACAGCTACAATCATGAGTTGTTTGTGTTGTATTTCACAAATCAATACCTTCAGATATAAAACCTGTGTCGGTGCGCAGATTAACGTGATTTTAAAGAAGCAAGCGCGATAGTGAAAAAGTTTAAATTAATATAAATCGAAATATAAAGTTAGAGATGTTGGTACTACAGTAATGATTGGACATTACTAGAATGTAAGTTTGCTAATTGTAATATTTTCGTCGCATCGCTGACCGAAGGTTGACTTGGCAGTTATCATGATTTATATGAAATATTTCACAATAGCTAGCAACCATGGGCTTATTTGAATTGCGTTACTGTATATAAACTTTATGTAACGGCTACAGAACAGCAAAATATGACAAATGAGACTTTCTGGCTTCGGCCTACGGCTGGTAAAACAACACAAACAACAACAAATGCATCACTTGTTGGTAAAATTAAAAAGAACATTCAATGTCACTGAGAATGCAAGAGCTCACTTCCATCACTCCACTGTAGCTGATCCATGTCGAAATTTGTTGTCGACATATAGGGAGCAATACTGTTGTTCAACAGTATGAAAATGACAATGTTTGTGTTTATGTTATTGGGAAGATTGCCATTGCTTGAACTTTCAAAATTTGCATCTATAGGTACTGGCTTGCTTGACTATTTTTGAAAAACTTAAATGACAAACAATGTTGCAGAGAATGAGAGCCAGTTGGAATTATACGGCATGTTGAAACTGCAGATTTTAAAATCATCATCAAATGATTTGATAACCAGGCGTAGTTACGTGTCTTTCTTTCGATGCTAGTTAGTTTTTCATATGAATATTGCACAGAAGAAAAGGAACATCATCTACGATACCATTTATTTTCTTTTGAACAAGGCAGCAGTATATCACACAAACGAAGAAAACAAATAGTATGGTAGAGTTGGGACACATTAGGAGAACTGATTGATCTGAACTCAGATTTCCGTTCTGACCGAGGACAATGAGCAGGAAACCCATATAGCTCAATATTTCATTTGGCTGATTGTTTGAACCTCTGTTCATGCTATCGTTATTTCAGTGTTCGACCAAATGCGGTTGTCGCTTCAAACTTGTGTTGCCGAAATGCCCCAAAGTTATTTTTTCGCCAGCACTTTGTTGAATGTAGCCTTCAGCACTGCCAGTGAGTACCGGCAGCACTCTTCTGACATTTTGTGTAGCTGATCGACATCTGCGATGCCAGCTTGTGGTTGCCGAGCAATTGCGGTGTGCAGCTAGGTTGCTCATGGCATTACCAAGCCAGCACAGCTCCTCGCTTGGGGAATTCCAACATGAAAATTCTCTCGTTTGATTTAGAGGACCACGAGAGTTGGCACAGCATCAAAGAGGCGAGCCAAAGCCTTCGCTTTCGCCGGCAAAATAGTCATGGAGCGTTTATCTATAGTGTCTAGATGAAGAGATATTTGCAACAACTCAATGACTTATTCCTAGAGTGCCACACTACAGCTTTGTCGGTCGAAGAACAAAAACTGATAGAGAGAAATGAGCTGTTTATAGCCATCAAGTCACTGAAGCTCCGACCATCTTAAAGAGTCGGGATAGGAAACTCATAGTTTGCAGAAGCAGAGCATTACCAAAAATGGTTGAGTTTGCTATTTTGGGGCCTCCCAGGTGGAGGATGGTCGCATAAAGCTCTCTCCCGAAGCTGTCTACGCTGGAGATCAGCCACCGAATGCCTGAGAAAGCTTATTTTATCGCGCTTGTGTCAGCTATTCAGACACCAGATACCTAGTAAGAGTGCTGTTGCTGGCATGCAGATCAAAAGCGCCAGCAACAGGTAAGGCCGGGATGAGAAGCCACTTTAGCAGCACATCAGCAGCACATTCAGCAGCAGTGCTTCTGCACACTGCAGAGCGAAAATGCCCTTAGCACAGCTGCCCACTGTTCGTCAATACCTGTGTTACACAGCCAGCTGTTCAACTGTCTTTTCAGTCTGTTTCTCACCTTTCAAAATTAAAATTTCTTGGGACTGTCTGAATTAGTAGAAACAGCTCAGTGTCTGAAATGACTGTTCATAATAAGGTCATGGCAGACACATCAGTGTCTATGTCTAGTTGCCATTATGTTAAACAAGCTGACAGTGCATTTGTTGGTCACATTATTGCAATGACTTCTTAGTTTATTTCTTGATCAATGAGTATAGCTTACCTTCAGCAGTAACCATCTGAAAACTCGCGCAATTTTCTCAGCTTTTCCTGCATGTGTTCTTTATAACAGTGATCACAGGCCACAGCCACAGTGCAGGCAGGTTAGTCAAGGCAAATTCTATCACAGTTATCGGGTCACAGTCTACTGGCTCATAGCAAAGCCTTTAGCTATGTAATGAAAGACAGCGCAGCCGGCAAAGTAGATTGACTTGAATATCATTTGCAAGAGGCTCAGCCAACTGCACATTTTCTACCTGACATTATTTCATCCTCAGATCTAAATTTCCTTTCAACTTTTTTCTGATGTCATATTCTTCAAAATTAACAAATCTTAGTCATTCTTTGAGTTTGTAATAGTCTGTTCAGTTAAACAAAGTACTCTTGCAATGAGTAGACAGTGTTGGGAGATGAAGTCCTTTAAAATTGAAAAGCTGGTCTGATCATGTCACAGGCCTACAAACAAAGTTGCTACTGTATGCACATTGTTTTTCAGAGCTCCTTCTAGATGAAGGTGTGTTGTCTTCATCCTTGAGTAATTACAGCTGTCTTTCATTTACATAGGTTTGTTATTTGCATCAGTGACACATTTTGCCGATGGTTGAGTTACAGGGTTTGGGATGAAGCCTAAATAATTCCCGAGAAAAAGAGGTGAGTAGTCCTCGTGCCGTTAGCATAATCTCTTTCAAGGTCATCATCATTTTCATTGAGCTAAGGTGTGATGGTCGCTTCTTTCTTTCGTTACTTATCGAGAAGATACATGCCTCGCCATTTTTCCAGAGCCAGCTAAAAGTAGCCTGAGTGTTGCAGCAGTTTGATCATTGACATAGTCTTAGCATACAAAAGTGGAATATTATAGCGTTTGAAAACAGCCTTTGTTGTTGGCCTTTACCATTTGAATTTTAACATTGCGAAGTAGGGGCAACAGTTGTTTTCTCTTCACCTTCAAAAATTTCCCTTAAAAACAAGAGCAACACGTTGCAGACAGCATATAGACAACAAGTGATAGAGCGTTTTTTCATTATTTTTTTTGCTAGCAATTTTTTGATTTTTGAAAATTTTTCTATCGATTGGTGGAAAAAACCGAAAATATTTTTGGGACAAAAACTTATCTTTGTTTGTAGCAGACTGTTTCATGTAGCTTATTTTGTTTCACAGATAAATTGTTACGCCCGAGTCTCATTTGAAGTCGAGCATCCTTTGCTCTGAGAAATGTTCGTATGACGACATACTGTTGTCTGTCCACTATTTCAGCCAGCAATTGTTACTGAGTTTATGATACCTTGTATGTTATATTACAGCCAGACATTATTTTTCCTCTTCTGGAAAGAGTCCGTAAAACAGAGTTGTTCATCACTCCTGTGTTTGTGTTAAATTTTCAGTTCAGCATGAGCCTTTCTGAACAAAGAGTATTGTTAAAGCCAAGAGAAATGGTTGTACTGATCAGAGGCGCGCCGAACAAAGCAAAACAAACATCGATCTGCAAGCTGGGCAGCTAGTGCCAGTCGGCAGCCGAGCCGCCACCAATCACCAAAGTGGGCACATTCTTCGCTCGGGCCACGTTCTGCGTAGATAACATAGCACACGTTTTTCTGATAGCCAAATTGAAAATACCAGCCGATATACGAATATCATTTACATTATCGCAGCTAATAGTGTACTTCAGTGACAGCAGGCCAGTGGTTTGCTTATAACCGTACATTAAGTATTTACCGTAACTCTGCCGAGAACATAAATGAAAGAGCTCGTATAGCGAAACAGAAAATTCAATTTTTCGACTTATCAAACGCTTCGCTATTTGTCTCATTTTCGGTCAATTTCGCTCAGTCATAGCCTTTATTGAAAATCGAACGACAAACAGAGTCAAAATAGTAAGCCGACACCGATAGTGAATACGATGTACCAGTTATGTCAATACAAGTAATAATGCAGTGAAATGGAGCTCATGCAGAAAATGCTCATCTTCTTCCGATTTGTAGTCTTCAACCGATTTATCTAGTAAACACCATAAGTTCTATCACACGGTGGTCGATCATTTTCTGTGTGCTTATCGGTGCATTTTAAAAAAAAATCAGCAGCCTTAGCCACAGAATGACCATTGCTAGTGTCTTTGCATCACCGCTCCAGCCCGTTGTGGCAACCCTGAACTTGTTACACAGCTTCGCCTTGCTTTTATGTGTTTTGGTTTCTTCCATTCAATGTTCAGACTTTGCCTGTCCATTTCGGCTCCATTTCAAGAGCCAACCTCTTTGCGTGCTTCGGTTGGCATGCATTCCGAGCGGGTCTGAAAGCTTTAAAACTGATTTTTTGATATCGTTCAATTGCCATTTGTGTTCTCAATGTTATCTGCCGGTTATCATAGTAATTCCAAAACCTTCTCAGTTGGTACGACCGTCATGTCAAGAGAATCTCGGATACATTGTCTTTCGACGCGTTCGTCGCTTTATGAGCGCCACGTTGCTTTTAGCGGCGCTAATTTTGTCATTCTGTAGTCTTTGTTGCATGTTATCTTGCCATTACTAACGCTTCGGCAGGCAAAGTCAGAAACGGCTTGTTCGTGAAATAGTTTTCGTTATACGATTTCCATCGTATCAGTGAATTCATCTTATTTCATTCTCTCACAAATGTTGACGAATGCAGCCACCGTGTCCAACATTTAGTCGTCCAAAGCTTTCATAACAGTCACCAAGTTCCTATGCCATGTTTTCATTCACTGGGCATTTATATTTTATTTAAGATTTAAAATTTTAGACAGTTGAACTGTTACTTCGAGCTGTGTATGCTTTGCACTGAGTCAGCAGGTAGATGAAATCAAAACCTCTTTAATTCAGCAGCAGAACATTGTTGTTTACACGTGGGGGACTCGTGTCCAGGAGTGACTGAGGTCAGGCTTTTCGACGAAATGATCGCATTTGTGAGTTCAGTTATCTTCTAAAGACTGTGACTCCTTCATGATCATTCCGACAGGGAAGCTCAGACGAAGATCGTTTGAGCCAGCAATCACGCTGACTCTAATCGTGCAAATTCCTGACTTCCAGACGACACCTCTTTGCTAAGCAGTTTCCTGTCACGTTAGGTTAAAAATCTCCTGTGTTCTTCGACAGGTCGGCCGATGCCGTTCGTGTGAAAGCTGGCCACCCGATCGTCAGATATAGCTGTTAGCCGTTTTCATCGACTGCCTGTTCTTCCAAATCAAGCCTCTGATTTAGAAGTTCGCTGCATGTCAACATTTTTTCTTCCATCATCGCGAGTAAAGTTACATCAGTTGAAGCTGCAAATTCAGCTGCGTTACTTCCGCCCACCATTCGACCCATTTGTGTCAATATCCGCCGATGAGATCAGCCTTCCGTGGCTAAACTGTCGGCGTGGATTCCTTGTCATCCTGAGAATGAGCCGCGCCTCGCGATACTGACGCAGCCGTCGATTGCAGTGTCGAGCAGCGATCGTCTGTTCAGCGTTAGTGAGTAAGCAGCTTCCTCATTCGAATGTGGCTCACAGAATTCACAGCCTCCTCTACCTATAAGCACTACACCAAGCAGCCTTCGTTCAGCCGTCTGTCGAATATCTTTCCAACGGTCTTTCAGTTCGTTTCCAGAAATAGGGCAGAGGGGACGCCATGAAACACAGTTACACGCGGGTAGTAAACATGGAGCAGAGCTGCGGGTGGTAGATCTCGAATTAGCTGTTAGCCGCTTACCTTGTTAGAGAAAACCTGGTTTTTCCGCAAGGCCGAGCTTCATATGCGCAGCAGCTGTTTCGTCTTTCAACCATAAATCTGTATTAAGTGAGGTGTCCAAAAGTCGAACAGCTCCAAAAATACGATTACGAGTGATCAAACGAATGTTGCCATTTGCCTTCCAGTTCGTAGCGAATACCACATCCTTCGATAGCAATGCCGTGTTACATAGACTGTTCATCTGCGATTGTGTACTTGTATTTGGGTATGGAAGATTGGTCAGAATTTGACTCTTAAGATATAACTCAGCACAAAACGTTCTATTGCGTAGTTCTCGTGATCGGTTCAGTGCAATGTATGCATGTGAAATACTCCAAGTGTGATATGGGGCTAACAGGTCACAGACATTTAAGTTCTCAAAGCTGTAGTGTTGTTCTCCACACCTTTGCACTGTGTAGCTTCATAGATGACCACGTGTTTGGCCTGATTCAAAGCCATCTCAATACACGAAAATTAGTGTTAAATTATGAGAATTTAGGTATGGGACTGTGTCAACTATTTGAATTGAGTGCAAACTACTATTCAGGAAAGCCAGTGTGATAGCAACGTCAGCTCATGATTAAAACAAACATAAGTTCAGAGAATATAGAGATCGCCTTCCACGAGCACTTTGTCGCTTCTGATTTCAGCGAAGTCTCATGAAGGATTAAAACGAGGTGGTGCTTCGACTCCACAAGAGGCTGTTTGCAGCAGCTTTACACAGTAATTGTTGGACATGCGCAGGTCTCAGATATTTTGCATTTATTTACGTCTGACTTTAGACAAAACAATGACATTGCCTCTTAATCGTATGTACTGTGCGGTTTCTGAGTTATAAAGCAATGTTACGGAATAACCAGCAGCCTGCGTTCATTCGTCTCGTTGATCGTTGTCTTGTTTCACGCTCCCTTGTCTTCCTCTCTTCTCACAAACACCATTTTTTCACAGCTTCACTGATGCTCCATCACCAAAATTGCTAAAAGATATGATCACTTGCTTTGCTTGGAGTAATTTTAAATATTCAGTCAGACACATACCAGTCATGAAGCTCAGTTTCATTCTATGCAAAGAAATTAAGCTCATTGATACAAGGCTGGTCATTTTTCACTTGATTTGGCTGGCCCTGATTTGAAATTTGCTAATTGACAGCAATTGTAATATTTTTCTTGCACCTCGTAGATATTATCTTTGAGTGCTCAAGTTTTTTATCTTTCAGATGTTAGCAGGCATAAACAAAGCTGCTCAAAGACATTGAGTTTGATTTATTTGATCAGAGGAAAAAGCAAGAGAGAAATAGTTAGTCCACGGATCGTTGTTGCCGACGATCAAGATGCCGATTGGCGACGTGCAGCAGTTCAAATCTGGGCACATCACGCCTCGTAGTGTGGTTCGGAACGACAAACAAAGACAACTGTCCCACAAATTGGCACTGCCTAAGGCACAACAAAATAGGTGAGAGTTCTTTTGAGCCAGTGCCACTCATCAGACAGTGAGCCACATTTCAAATGTTACCAGACGCTAATGGTGAAAGAGAACAGAGTACTGACGCTGAGCAGCACGATCGTCTGACGAGTTAGAGGAAGCTGTGCCTGATCAGTGAGAAGACTTTTGAAAAACAAGCGACGACACCACGCCATCCTTCAGGTCACACTGGTGAAAAATGCTCGTTAGAAATATTGAAGAGTCCAGCAAAAATAACTGGGGATACCATTGAGTAGCCAGCAAGGTCACTCATCAGCACCCGGTGCGACAAAATACAGCATTGAGATGGTTCAGCAACTCTTCAGTTGGTAAAGTCAGGTACGAACAAGCCTAAATAAGTTTATTATTTTGAAGTTTTCTAGTTCGACGCCCTAACGATTATCGCCCAGCAAGTAGTTTAACAGAGATCCGAACCTGCGAAGGCCGTCAGTCAACCGCAAAACCAACCCAGTTCGTCCCCATGCCTTTCGGAACGTATGCCGATAGCGTCTTATTTAGTCTCATCAGCGCACAGAAAGAAGGAGCGTGGCGGAAAGGTGTCGTGCAAGATGGTCTTCGCTTAGTCCCATGTCGTTAGCAAGTGGAGGTCGAGCAGTAACAGAAGTCAAAATGAAAGCAGCAGGCAGAAAGGAAGCGGAGAAAATACTTTGTTTAGTCAGGTGTTGCATGAATGTACTAGTAAGATTTTATTTTGCTTTGTCTTGTAAATCGGGAAGCAGGTACAGCGAATTGATTTGCACGTAAGTAGCTTGAGCGTTATGATATTCAAATTAGAATGTTGACATCAGGTTCCATGACCATTTCATATATTCAATGTTTGACATTTGGCAAGTGTTCTAGCAAATTAAATGAAATACCAGGTAGATAATGAAATCATTTCAAATAAAAAGACAGCCAGCGAAGATCAACAAGCTGTTGTACCACAGAAAGTGACTAAGTTAACATAAAATAGTTTCGCAAAGCCACTTATGTTGGCCCGTGTTAACTGATTGTTTCGTGATTTATTTCACCAAGGTTCAAGAGCGTAGCAAATGTTTTCCTTCGCAGCGTTGCACCGAAATGGTCTTCCATGAAACAACCGAGACGGTGGTTGCATTCATACGTATGTAATAATACATACTAGTTAGTCTCTGTTAAATATAGACGAACAGTCAGTTTTAGAAGAATGTATTAGTGCCAAGGCTGGTAGACGGGATATAAGGCAATATGTGAGATGGTGGTCGGGAACAGATACAGACATCTTCAGCTAAAACCTGGGAGAATTGTATAGACGTGGCTTGGGCCTCTGTGTCTGAGATTTGGAAAAGTTCAGATTATTGGCGAGTACCAGCAGCGGCTTAAAGCTGACATATGAACATTTACGGTAGTGAAGACATGGTCATGGAAAGATACAGCCTAGCAAGTTTGTTGTGCAGTTATTTTTCACTCAGATTTCAGTTGGCAAGAAGAAATTCTGTGGAAAGTCCCATGATATCAGTTAAACAGTTTTTTGATATCAGTATTATTAATGTAGTATTAATGGCACAATATAGTGGTCAAAATACTGAATGCAGAGTAATGAAATACAGATTCAGCTTTTGATGTTGAATTTAGTTAAACAAGCCAGTGAATATGTATACGTTTCGCATCAATAATAAGCGTGTTGTAGTGTTATTTACATCTGTAAGTCGTAGATCGCTTCTGAATCAATTTCTTGGGAGTTCAAATTTGTCGATCTGTCAAGTTATCGACTTAGTCTCGTACGACAGCGGCTCTTCATGTCATTACGCAGAATGGAACCCGATAGCGCCGAGTCGAGCACACCTTCTCGGCACAACGTCCTCAACACTCACCACCGGTGTCCCTTGTCCATACCGGACTCTTTAGCAGCCACAGAGATTCACAAACATAAAAATCAGGGGAGCGGGCCGAGACTGCAACATTCCACCGGCCGAAATCCACCATCGGCAGCAACTTCCGCATTTCTGATTTGGGCGAGCAGTTACTTGTGTCAACATCAAGGGTTACAGTAGCCGCCAGAGCTGTCTTCGCACACGAGTAGCACTTCCTCATCCCATTTTCCTCAAAAGCTTGAACAGCCTTCGATATCTAGTTTCAATTGGGCTGAGTACTTATTTCTGAGTCGTGCTCTATCCCAGGGAATTCTCAGACGCATTACCGGTCTGCCTTCATCAAAGAGTACAGGCGGTCCTTTGCCAGCACTCTCTGTGCCAGATCACGCTAACAGCCTGAATAATCCTGAATCAGCAGACACCAAAATCAGCTCGCCACCCATAGTTTGGCAGCCTCATTTGTAGACGACCAGTTTAATACTTTTTGCACTGTCAGGTATTACATAGCCAGCACAGCATCTGGAGCGCCGAAGACATTTCAGTTAACAGGCCGAATAATATGTTCAGCAACACTATCTTTCTTTGGGTATGTGACAAAAGCACTGTGTCTTCTTTCACTACGGATCAATAGCAGTAAGTGTTGATAAGCTCATGATGTTAGACACCTGTCTCTCACTCGTGCATTGACAGTTCATAGACATTGAAGCCGGCAGGTGCCAAAACTGTCTTCACATCGGCTCTATACCTGTAGACGTTGCTCATGTGTCCCGGGATCACCTTTTCCCTCTCGAAAACAGTGGTGGTTGCACGACGTGTTGTGATTCAGTGCTCAGCGGAGCCAAAGCCTGTGTTCACCCAAGATGGGTTTGTTATGAAAGTATATTACGACCATCTTCTCCTTTCTGGCTGGTTGGCAGCATGGAGAAAGTGAACCATCAGCTTGCTGGAACAGGTTAGAACAGATGAGTGTTGTCCAGCCTTATTTGCAATACTTGACAGCCTCCACAACTCCAAAGTAGAAGCAGTGTTAAAAGTCAAGTAGCGTCTAAGTTTAACAGAATACCGAGCTGACAATCGGAAGCCCTCCTAGGGCCTCTAAGGATTAGACTTGTTTACGTGGCCAAGAATCAATTGTTACCTGTTACTATATACCTGTTGTTTGGTTGAAATTCAACTGTACATTATACTCGGCAAATGAATTTCATCAACAGTGACAAATTCCTTCCACTGGCCGAAGTCAGACTTGAACTCTGAGCTCAGCAGATATTACACCACGACCTCAGCTCAGAAATAGCAGTCTCCTGTTAGGAGAGAGAGTTGGCAACATGTCAGCATAATCTAAAGTTTGTTGTCCGAAATAAAGGTCTTTTCTCTTTCAAATATCACACCCAGAACAGAGCCTCACACCTTCTCTGGGGGCTGGATGTCTGGTTGTTAAAATCTCAGATCAGTATACTTATCACTTTTCTGCTTCCCAATTACCGGACAAAAAGGGAGCCCAGAACAAAACACGCCAATTCTTAGTTGCTTGTCTTCCCTCTCAAAATTTCATGTTACATCAAAGAGTTTGAATTTGAACAAATGACAAGATTTTGGGTCAATTTCAGAGTTTTTCATAACTGAACAAACCAGAGGTCTTAGCATGGCCTGCTCAAAGCCATCATACAGCAGCCTGGGCCGAAGAAACCAGATGACAGACAGCATAAGCTCAGGGAAACAGGTGCCACCACCTCCTACAGCTATCTTCTGCCGACACCAAAATTCATGTTATTAATAACTGGCTTTCAGCAAAATTTACTTACAAAGAAGATTTCTTCAGGTTTAGCATATGCAGGCTCTGTTACCTGATTGAAAATTTATTATTGTTGGGTCAGTATCCTGAACATATGTGGTCGAAAGGTCGTCATTTAGTATTATGTTATTTTTCATTCGTCCATATATACCATGACACGAATTGTAATCGTTCACTCAGAAACTTACCGCGCAGCAGCGCTGACCACCGTATATGATGCAAAAGATCACATAGTACTCATGAATATCGTGAAGGCCAAATAGATTTTGTGTTCTGCTGTCACACCGATGATCTTGGCAGAATTAGTCAAGAGTAGTAAATATTGTGATATCAGTTTGAGAACAAACAAAACTGAAAGTTTGTTTCATGAATTTATAGAGGTGACAAATTGAAAGGTGTCTATAGAGCTGGCGATAGTGCAGAATGTGAAAGGAGTAGCAAAGAATACTCACCCCAGAGTTACATACACGCATTTTTGAAGTATAAAATATTCATTTAGTGAAGCCGACAGTTGGCATCATCATGCCAGGCATGTCGCTGTTTTCTTCAGCAGCTTTAGATACCAGAAAGCTCTGCCATTCTTCTGTTATAGCGTTTATTTGTCCAAACTTCCTTGCGTAGGTTCATCTCCTTTCTTCAAGTTTCTCGCAGTCTCTGGCCCGTCAATCACCATGTCTGAGCCGTTTGATCAGCGAGCTCATCTCATTCTTCCACTCCACCGTTCATCAATGAGTAAATGGCGAATGGAATTTGTAACCGAAAATCTTCCAGCTTACATACGTTTCTATTTATTTTCAAAAAAACTTTTCCATATTTATTTATACCTCTTTTTTATTATTGGTTTTTATGTCTTTTTTATTATAACTATTTATTTCTATTATTTTTTATTTGTCTTTTTTATTTGATCTATTTTTATTTACTTGTAATTTAGTTTTTTTATAAAAATTAAATAGTTAAAATATAATTAAAACAGATAAAAATGAAAAAAATACCAACAAAATATTAAAATATAAAAAAATAATAAAATAAAAAATGAAAAAGTACTGAATAAATTAAAACAATTAAACTAAAAAAAATTAGGATGAATAAGAATAGATGAAAAATTAGACATAAATGACAATTAAAAAAGAAAATATAGAAAATAATTTTTAAAGATAAAAACAAAAATAAATAAAAAATTAAGTAATGAAATATAATTAATAAAAGTAAGATAAAAATAAAAAATATAGAAAGCAAAAAATAAAATTGAAGGAGAGTAATTAAAAATAAATGAAAATAAAAAATATATAATGTTGAAAACAGATAAAAAGAGTATACAAAGATGATTAAAATAAGTAAACAAAAAAATAACTAAAAAGGATGACATATATTTAGAAATTAGTAAAAATAAAAATAAGAGAAAATACAATAAATAAAAATAAAATATGGAAACAAGTATTTTAAACAATAAAAATGAATAAAAAATATAAATAGTTAAAAATATAAGGAGCCCATAAAAACGGTAAAATGTAGAAAGTAAAGTCTATATTTCAGAGACCAAACTGTCTCTCTCCTCAGGGAAATAGTGAATGAGAAAAATTTACAGAAAAGTAGTATTTATACAAGAAGGTCCATAGGTCAGCCGTTACATCGCTCCAGTTGACAATTTCTCTTTAATATTCTTAATCACTGGTTGGAGGAAGATTTTATCTATAATATCTGAATCCTAGGCGCCTCTTGAAAGATTCATGGTATTTCTTTCTTTAACCAAGGCTGATTCCACCAAAGTAAATACTATTTTCTACCGTCCCCCCCCCCCACAAAAAAAAAGACCTGAGAGATGCCCAACAATAAAATAAAAATCCCACACCTCGACAGGATTAAGACGTTGACACGGGTGCTTGGAAACTCAAACCTTTTTGCTTTTACCCACACAAATACCTTAGCCAGATCCCTGATTAACGAAAATAAATATAAATACAAATTATTTTAAAAAATAAATGTAAACAAAAATTAAGAATAATGAAAATCGACAAATTTATATGATTTTTAGCCGAGGTATACTAGGGATATTATGAAACTTACCTTAATTAACACAAAAATCTGGACTCTTGCCTTAAGGTCAGCTAAAAAACATATACACCAAAATAAAGCTGAAGGCCTACTTCAAGAGGGGAGTGATTAGGTAAACTCCGGGGTTTAACTTAATTAATTATATTTACAAAAAAAAAACACATCAGAAGAGTGGTAGCATAATTTTGGGGACAAGCAAACGCGCTCCCGTGATATAAGATGAAAGAGCAAATGACTTGGGTTTGCTTGAGGAAACACAACGGGATGCCCGCTTCAAAGGGCATTGCAAATGATATAGTGCGGCCACTACGCACACAAGATGATGCACAGATCCACAGCTGACTAACTCCTAATCTGTAATCGAAGCATTTATGGTTACTCAACCGCAAACAGCACTGTAATGAAGGAATCAAGGAATTGCACAGAAGAAGCCTAGACTGAACTCGATTCCAATAACGATTACGTTACACTTCACGTCAATGCTTTGCAAATTAAACAGCACAAATATAAAAAGCAATACAGGTCTCACTGACGAAAAACCTTAAATCCGGTACTTTACCTTAGTCAGGAGATGGAGTTCCTCGTATGAAGGGGCCAGTGAGAGGGAGGACAAGTGAATAATTTCACAGCAAAAGATACTTTGGTTACTGCCAGCCACGTGTTAGAATTAGGCAGATTAATGGAGCAAGGGACACAATGTCCATCCTAGAACTGCTTGCAAGCAAACTCTAAGAGTGAGCGTCTCCCTGCGGGACCCTTTACAATTTTCTGGAATTACGTTTTCCTCCTCCTAGGTGACGTTGGGATCGTCCTGCCAACGTGTCAATGCATGTTTGTATGGCTCATGTTCCAAGATGGCAGAGCACATGTTCAGTCCGCCAGCTGACCTGCCTCGAGCAATGATTAGCTCCGACCGGGTCAGCACCTGGAATTTAAGGAATTTCAGCGGTCCCAGGAACAAAAGGAGATTAAAGCACTTTCCCCCAAAAGACAGTGGTGAGAGATGTTAATAGAGGTGAATTGTGCCTACAGTGAATCATATTAAAATAAATTAATCATACTAAAATAAATTCATTAGGTGCCTACACCTTATTTCATTTGACTTCAATTGAGATGGCGTTTGAGAGGATACTCTCGACAAAATGAATGAAGATGAAAATCAATAGAACTGAATAAGAGTAAGGACTAACATAAAATAAATGGAAGTAAATTTAAATGAAAAATACACCAAAATCAATAAAAATTGAAGTAAATAAGAGAATAAGAAATATTTTTTTTAAATATATAAAAATGTCAAATTTATAAGAATGAATGAAAATAAATAAAAAATACAGAAAATATTAAAGAAGTATATTGAAAAAGTGAGGAAGAATGAAGGAAAATATAAATATTTACAAACAAAAAAATAAAAATATTCAGGAATTATAATGAATGAAAATATAAAAAAATAATAGTAAATAAAAATTAAAATATAAATAAATAAAAAATTTGGTGAATAAATAAAAAAGATTAAACAAAAATAAGTATATAAATAAATCGAGATAAATAAAAGTAAATGAAATACAAATAAATTGAGATAAATAGAAACTAAAATAGAAAACATAGATAAAATAGATAAAAAAAGGAATGAAAATATATAAAAGTTATCAAAAGAAAAAGATAAATAAAATAAAAATAGATTAAAATACATAAGAATAAATACAAAGCAATAAATATAAAGCAAGATAAGTTGATATGTAAATAATTAAATATAAAACTATATAAATATGAAAATTAAAAATTTTTTCATAAATGTTAATATAAACAAAAAAGATAAGAATAATTAAAAATGAAATCAAATATATGAAAATAAACAAAAGTAAATATGAATGAAGAGGGAAAAATAAATTGAAACAGATGAAGATAAATAAATCTAAAGAAATAAATATAAAAATAAACATAAGAAATGAAATAAATGAAAATAAAACCAAACAAATAAATAAAATATATAAAAATAGAAAAAATGAAATGGATAAGTAAAAATGGAAAAAATAAATAAAAATAGAAATAAAAATTATTAAATGTAAACATCAGTATATGTGAAAAAATAAAAATAAACATGAATAAATATGAATATTAAATAGATGAAAATACAAAAAAGTAAAAATCAATAAAAATAAGAATAAAATCCATGAAATATGTGAAAAAATTAAAAACTTAAAAAATAAAAAATATAGACAAAAATAAAAATAAATAGATATGGGTAATACATAGGCAGAAAAACAAATGCATAACAAATAATTAAAATAAATGAAAATATGATAAAAAGCACTAAGAATAAAAATATAATAAATAAATATTAATAAAATAAAAAAATCAGAGGTAAATAATTGTAAATCATAAAAAACTAAGTATAAATAAAAAGTAGTCTGGTATTTAGTCTGTGTACAGCTCTTCTACTTTTTCCTTTGGCCTGAAGTAGCGGTAGTAGGTATTGCATCTTTGTAACAGCTTACTTTCCTGCTAAGATTTTCCTTTGGCGACGAGTTGTTTGTAGCAGGTATTCAGTCTCCGCAACAGCTCACTCTTGTTTTGATTTTCCTTTGGCCAGACGATGTAGTAGTAGGTATTCAATCTCTGCAACATCTTACTTTCTTGTTTTGATTTTCCTTTGGCCATGAGTTGTAGTAGTAGGTATTAAGTCTCTGTAACAGCTCACTGTCGTGTTTTGATTTTCCTTTGGCCAGAAGTTGTAGTAGTAAGTATTAAATCTCTGTAACAGCTCATTTCTCATGTTTTGAATTTCCTTTGGCCAGAAATTGTAGTAGTGGGTATTCAATTTCTGTAACAGCTCAATTTTGTGTTTTGAATTTCCTTTGGCCTGAAAATGTAGTAGGAGGTATTCAATCTCTGTAACAGCTTACTTTCATTTTCCTTTGGCCAGAAGTGGTAGTAGTAGGTATTAAATCTCTGTAACAGCTCACTATCATGTTTTGAATTTCCTTTGGCCAGAAATTGTAGCAGTAGGTATTCAATCTCTGTAACAGCTTACTTTCTTGTTTTGATTTTCCTTTGGCCATGAGTTGTAGCAGTAGGTATTAAGTCTCTGTAACATCTCACTTTCTTCCTTAATTTTCCTTTAGCCAAAAGTTGTAGTAGTAGGTATTAAGTCTGTAACATCTCACTCTCATGTTTTGAATTTCCTTTGGCCAGAAATTGTAGTAGTAGGTATTTAATTTCTATAACAGCTCAATTTCTTGTTTTGATTTTCCTTTGGCCAGACGTTGTAGTAGTAGGTTTCAAGTCTTCGTAATAGCTCACTCTCTTGTTTTGATTTTTCTTTGGAAAGACGTTGTAGTAGTAGGTATTTAGTCTTTGTAACAGCTCACTCACATGTTTTGAATTTCCTTAGGCCAGAAGTTGTAGTAGTAGGTATTCAATCTCTGTAACAGCTCACTCTCATGTTTTGAATTTCCTTTGGCCAGAAATTGTAGTAGTAGATATTAAGTCACTGTAACAGCTCTTTCTCTTGTTTTGATTTTCCTTTTTTGGCCAAGAGTTAGAGTAGTAAGTATTTTAATCTCTGTAACAGTTCACTCTCTTGATTTGATTTTCCTTTGTAGAGAAATTGTAGTAGTAGATATTAAGTCTGTAACAGCTCTTTCTCTTGTTTTGATTTTCCTTAGGCCAGAAGTTGTAGTAGTAGGTATTAAATCTTTGTAACAGCTCATGCTCGTGTTTTGATTTTTCTTTAGACTAAAGCTGTAGTAGCAGGTATTAAGTCTTCTGTAACAGCTCACTCTTTTGTTTTGATTTTTCCTTTGGCTAGAAGTTGTAAAAGAAGGTATTCAGTCTCTGTAACAGCTCGCTCTCTTGCTTTGATTTTTCCTTTGCCCAGAAGTTGTAATAGTAGGTATTCAGTCTCTGTAACAGCTCACTCTTGTTTTGATTTTCCTTTGGCCAAGAGTTGTAGTTTTAGGTGTCTATTCTCTGTAACACGTCACTCTCTTGTTTTTATTTTCCTTTGGCCAGAAGTTGTAGCAGTAGGTATTCAGTCTATAATAGTTCATGCTCTTGTCTTGATTTTCCTTCGGCCATGAGTTGTAGTAGTAGGTATTAAGTCTCTGTAACACCTCACCTTCTTGCTTAATCTTTCCTTTGGCCAGAAGTTGTAGTAGTAGGTACTCAGTCTCTGTAATAGCTCATCCTCTTGTTTTGATTTTTCGTTGGCCAAAAGTTGTAGTAGTAGGTTCTAGTCTCTGTAATAGGTCACTCTCTTGTTTTGTTTTCCTTCCCTTTGGCCAGAAGTTGTAGTAGTAGGTACTCAGTCTCTGTAACAGCTCATTCTCTTGTTTTGATCTTTCTTTGGCCAGAAGTTGTAGTAGTAGGTTCTAGTCTCTGTAATAGGTCACTCTCTTGTTTTGTTTTCCTTCCCTTTGGCCAGAAGTTGTAGTATTGGGTATTTAGTGTCTGTAACAGTTCACCTTCTCGTTTTAAAATGCTATATATGATATATGTCAATTTAAATATTCTATTTTTAATATTTTATTATTTTTTTCACTTTTATGTATTCTTTTTATATGCAATATTTTTAATTATAGCACTTTAATATATACCACTTTTATAATTTTATTTTTATTATTCTACTTTTACATCTATTTTTATATACCTTTTTATAAATACTATTTCTATATATATGACTTTTATATATACCCTTTTATTTATACATTTCTATATACATCATTTCATTTTCGTTATTTAATTTTATTATTTTATATTATTTTATTTTCATATATAAAATTTTTATATAACATTTTTATAAACACCATTTTATTTCTAGCATTTTTAGAGATCCAATATATATATATATATATATATATATATATATATATATATATATATATATATATATATATATAATATTTATATATAGATAGATAGATAACATATATATATTTTATATACCATTATATTTATAGCATGTTTATTATTTTATTTTTATTATTTTTTTCATTTTATATATACCATTTTTATATATACTCTTTTTATATATATAATTTTTAAATATACTTTTTAATATGTACCATTTTTGTTTTTTTTTTATATAAATTACTTTCATATACACCATTTCTATGTATAAAATTTCTTATATACCATTTTCAAATATACCTTTTTATATATACATAATTCTTATTTTTTTCTTTTTATTATTTTTAGTTAAACCTTTTTTATATATACCAATATTATTAATACCATTTTTAGTATGTTATTTTTATATTCACCATTTTTATACATACACTTTCCATTATTTTATTTTTATATGTAGCTTTTTATGCATAACATTTTTATTTATTCCATTTAATATATACCATATTTATTATTTTATATATACCATTTTATATATTTTTTATATAAAACACTTTATATATTCCATTTTTACATGTACCATTATTACATATACCATCTTTATTATTTTATTTATTAAATATATCATTGTTATATCGATCATTCTTGTGTACACCATTTTTTATATAAGATTATTATATATGCCATTTTATGTAGTCTTTTTATATATACCTTTTATATACACCATTTTTATTATTTTTATATACCATTTCTCATATATATATATATATATATATATATATATATATATATATATATATATATATATATATATATATATATATATATATATATATATATATTTACTCATATTTACTATAAATACTTGTTATATATACTATTTTTATATACCATTTTTATCATTGTTTATTTATATATATATATATATATATATATATATATATATATATATATATATATATATATATATATATATATATAGCATTTTTATGCATGACATTTTATATTCCATTTTTATTTTTTCATTTCTATATATTCCATGTATATATATACCATTTTTATTATTTCATATTTACATATACCATTTTCATATCTACCAATTATATATATACAATTTTTAGATATACCATTTTCAAATACAACATTTGTATTATTTTAATTTTAGGATTTTATTTTTATATTTTTAAGTTTTATTTTATTTTTATATACCATTTTTACATATACCTCTTACATATGCCATTTTTATATGTACCATTTTTGTACATGCCAATTTTATATGTACCATTTTCATGTATACATTATTTATATATACCGTTTTAATTATTTCATTTTTTACATATCATTTTTATATATACCATTTATATATTGTACCATACCTTATCCATACCCATACCCATATCATACTCATAAAATATACCCATACTCATACTGTTACCGATACCCATACCCATACCTGTACCATACCCATACTGATACTGATACCCACACCCATACCCATACCCATATCCATGCCATACCATTCCCATACCCATGCCTAAATTAACCCTACTAATAATAGTCAGCAAAAGTCTACGGGCAGCACCAGCCCCATTTACCTTCCAGTGTGCAAACAAACAGACAAACAAACTAACATTTCAGAGTTTTAGTATTATCTGTGGACTCCCAGATCAGCAGGGGACGTCAGAAACCTGTCCTGTTTTGGAACCTCAAGGCAGTCCTCATTCGGGGATTCCTAAGAGGGGTTTTTTATTTAAAGCATAAGTAATATTTTTTTGTAATATATGTAATGAAAACTATTTTAGGTATTTCTAAGTATTAACTCCACGCCGGTTTTTACCTTGGAAATTGTTTTTCCCTACACTTTTAGGGCTGCTGATAATGGAGGTGCATTTGTTGGTGTCGACCAACCGTTATTTGCCCCTTAACTCTACTCAACAGTAAAGGGGGACTGTGGGAATTCGGGTTTTGGGTGGGGGAGAACAGGCACATATAAAGCGGACATGTTTATGTTAGAGAAGCGTCCCCGGGAGGAGGAAAACACCAGGGAGCCATTCGGCGCTGGGAGGGAGCAGCTAAAAGGGGGAGGTAACCTGGGGTAGGCAGGGAGTAAGCTCCTCATGTCCCCAAAAGCAGGGCAGGGAGAAGGCTCTGCGCAAACGTAGAACATGATGGCAACAAGTGAGGAAGGATCGAAAGGGGGAAGGAACGCAACACCGGCGCATGCAACACTGCCTGGAATTGGGCAGAGGCTCAGAGAATAAATGGCCAACAAAAACAAAACATCACCTCCTTTAACGGCAGCCCCAAAAGTGTAGGAAAAACCAATTTCCAAGGGTTAAGTAAGCAGCAGTTCCAAATAAGCAATCTGTAAAAAAAAAAAATTCTGTAAACTTAGAAACCGTACAGGAGAAAAGGCCTTACCTTAGGGACTCAGTGGGTACAGATCAGCCGCCACCTTCAAAAAAGTGTGGAACAAGGTGTTCGGGTCTTGAGAATGGATTTTAAAGTAGGCTACAGAGAGATAGCCTACAAAATTATACTTTCTCCTGCCGTATCTGGGGGTGCTGCCCCTTAGTACCCACCACCTCCTTTCGCTCTTGTTGTTGTGAGCCCCGGTTTCAGTGTCAACGAAGTTCAGGGAATGGTTGACTCTTAGATGCCTGCAGCCTTCGTTTTCCAGGCAGTCGTAGGCCTTCCAACAGTCTGAAATTACATATAGACCGGGCTCTATGTATTCTTTAATTAATGTTACCAAAGTCTCGGCAGTCCTGTCTTCCACCGGCACAACAAAAAAGTCCCACATCTCCCTACAAATACCCCCAAATACCCACTTTCTTTCTATTACCCTCCCTACATTATATTTTCTTTTGCCAAATTTGGTTTCGGCTATGTCCACAGTCGTGCTGGGCCTCCAATCCTTCTTTTTTGCTTTATGCACCAATTCACAATTACTTCTCGGACAAAACTGGACCGATTGTTAATAGCAATGTCGCTCAGTCTCAGTTCCGATCTACCAGCACTGTAAGTGAACGAGTCTGAGACGTATATAAGGCAAAAAAAAGCACCGTTTCAACGTCCAGGCGAGAACCAGAAAACCAGGTTTTGCAGAACAGCGACTCGTAATAGTTACACTTTTTCCGTCCCTTTTGCTGCGGAGTGTAGTAGGTTCTGTCATGCCTGAATGCTTTTTTCTGCAAGTCCAACCCGCACTCCCTACACACCGGGGCAAAAGCACTATTTTTTAAAAGACTGTGATCCTGACACAGTTTGATTAACCATTCGTGATTCCCGCAATAGAAAACACTAAACTCATGGTAGTTGCCCTAACAGTTTGCGCAAGTGACAGGCAGGGTGTGCCAGGCTATAGGCTCAGAGGAGCGTGGTGTAGATGGCAAGGATTCAGTCATTGTACTGAAATGAAATACGAAGTCGGTGAATTTTTTAAAACTCAGGCCTAGGTCGCAGATAAGGCTTGCGGTGAGTTGAGAGAAGGGGGGTTGTGGGGGGTAATGACTACAACAGGAAGGGGGAAAGGAGTTTGTGTGAGAAACTTTGCAGGAAAGTAGGAAAGTTTCCTGGCGGTAACAAGCAGAGAGGCTTTAATGCCTGAATAGTCCGAAAGTTGTAAGCGATGCTAAACATTGCAGCAGCTTAAAGAAGTTTTGCAGGGGCCATGACAGTAACCTAAAACAGCAGGTGGCATTATAATAACTAAACCAACCTAACCTAACCTAAAACAGTTGGCTGCGTTCCCTGGCTGGAGGGGCTTCACCCCCTCTGGACCCCCCCCTTTGTAAGGAACAAACTGTTTGTCACTAGAATAACTAAACCAACCTAACCTAACCTAAAATAGTTGCCCACGTTCCCTGGCAGGGGAGACTTTGCCCCCTTGAACACCCCCTTTGTAGGAACATAAACTGTTTGTCACTACAAAAACTAAACCAACCTGACCTAACCTAACCTAGTCGGCCGTGTTCCCTAGCTGGGGGACATTATTACAATAACTAAACCAACCTAACCTAACCTAACCTAGTAGGCTGCATTATCTGGCCGGGAGGGCTTTGCCCCCCTGGACCCCCATTTAAAGGCAACCTAAATTAAACAGGCGTACTTAAAGCACGTTAACATACCGATGCATTTGCCGGACGGGTTATGAACCGTTCCAGCGCAAACAGATGGATCCAGGGGTTGTAAAGAGAAAGCTGTAACTTGTGAAGATCACGTGTGGAAACCGTCCCCAACCCCACCAGACACAGGAGAATCTTCTCCTTCCCCCACCCTGAAATCCCCCTTTCCCTCAAACTTCATGTAGGGTGTAGCCTAATTTTCAGGGCCTATTTTGTGCAAAATAATGAGCAGGAAGACAAGTACTGCTGACTTAGCGATGAAAACTAGCTGTTTATAAAGCGGGATGCAGCCATCTGCGTGGTTCACAGAGACCGCTGGTACAAAGATTTGCAGGTGACCTGAGGTCAAACTAGTTCCTTAAAAAACAGGACAGGTTCATACAGAGAACATAGTGATAAACAATGCCTGACATTGTCGAGTTATGGTTTTTATATTTTATATTCCATGAACTCTGGTTCTTTTAAAAATATATTTGATTGTTCAATTTTAAGTTTCCTTGTTTAAAATTCAATATAAAGGTATAACATGAAAAATTCTATTAACTTAAAATATATTTACAAACTGAAACATACAAAATTAACAAACTTCATGTATAACACCAGGAACTTCTATAAGAATATAAAGGTCTATTGAAGATCTTGCGCTTATAATCAGGATCAGGAAAAGTACTGCACGTGATTACAATCTGACGAAGAATCATGTGTATCTAAGGATGAGATAAGATCCAAGGACCAAGAGTCTAGGGTCTAGGACCAAGAATGAAGACGAATGACCAAGGTCTAAGGAGTTCTGCAAAATATAAACACATTTACGGCTATATAACTGTTGATATAAAATAATTAAGTTCTTGACTGCAGAAAATGCACAATGAAGTAAAACTTAATGTAAACATTGTTTATACATTATAAACTTTTAAACACTCACAGGTTAACATATGACATTTCCAATACACAAACAATCTTCATTAGTTATACAGTATACACTTATAAACACTGAATCACTTTAACACACGACATTATATAATATACTAATACATAGAACAATTTAGATAAAGGAGTCTTTTCAGTACTTACTGTTACTGGTGGCCAGGTGTCAGGTAGTGATCAGAGAAATGCCGGGGACTCTCCATGTTAAGAAAACAAAAAAAAACAAGGACAACCAAATAAACAAAGAAACAACTTCTTTAGTCCATGGGGTGAAAATATATACAAGAGATGGCAGCACAGCATTCCTCGACAAAACAACTTCTTTAATCCATGGAGTGAAAATATATACAAGAGATGGCAGCACAGCATTCCTCGACAAACCCCCCTGCTAAGTTTGAACGACAGGCTTAAAAAAAAAACTATATGCATCTACTGATCATATCTGAACACACATTATCAGACCCTTTTATATACTCAATAAAGAAAGAATATGGTTGCAAACTTAATGCCCAACGCATAAGGCGGTCATTCTTATTTTTCATACTACTGAGATACTTAAGAGGTGCATGATCAGTTTGAAGAACAAATTCTTTACCATACAAAAATTCTTCAAATCTTTCTATTCCCCAAACAATTGCAAAAAGTTCTTTCTCAATAGTCGAGTAATTTAATTCAGATTTATTTAACTTCCTACCTGCATAGCAAACTGGTTTAAATATACCATCATGATCTTGCAATATAACAGCACCCAAACCATGATACGACGCATCTGTTCGTAAATAAAACTTCTTGTTTACATCAGGCAACATCAAGATAGGAGATTTTAAAAGATAAGCTTTAAGATCATTGAAACATTTAAGTTGATTATCAGACCAATTTAATTGATTACTACAGTTTTTCTTCAATAAATCATTAATTGGGGCAGACAAAATAGAAAAGTTTGGAATAAATCTATTGTAATACCCTAATGTTCCCATAAACGAACGTAAGTCCTTCTTTGTTGTTGGAACAGGCATATTAACAATAGCATCTACTCTGGATTTAATAGGCGATAAACAGTTATTTCCTAGTTTATACCCAAGATACTTTATTTCACTGAATGCAAAAAAACATTTATCAGGACCAGCTGTTAGCCCATGGTCACGAAGTCTTGAAAGAACTAACTTAATATGATTAAGATGATTATTCCAGGATTTACTGAAAATAACAATGTTATCAAAATAACAAGATACATTTGATAATCCTGACAATACTTGTCTCATCAATCTTACGAATGTTGCACACGCGGTTTTAAGACCAAATGGCATCACTTTAAATTCCATTAACCCATACTTAGTAGAAAAAGCTGTAAATTTCATAGCTCTAGGATCTAATGGAACCTGCCAGTACCCCTTACACAGGTCTAATTCAGTAAAATATTTAGCGCCATTCATTTTATGTAAATCGTCATTTATACTAGGCATCGGTTCTGCATCAAATTCTGAATGTTTATTAAGAGTTCTAAAATCAACACATAAACGTATACTTCCATTAGGTTTTCGTACAATAACAACAGGTGAACAATAATCAGAAGTTGAAGGTTGAATAATATCCATATCAATCATTCTATCTACCTCCTTATTGAATTCATCGAGCAAACTTAAAGGAATTGGGTAATTCTTAGCTCTGATTGGTTCATCACTTTGCAATTTTACCTTATGAGAAATAGTCTTAGTACGACCAGGTGTATCACTCATGACGTCTGTAAATGACTTCAATAAACATTCAAGATCATTAATTTTATCACACGACAAAGATTCACAAAAGTTATAATTACCAGAGTTTTCATCTCTTGATGGCAATTCACAACAATTATCGTCAGTAACGGCAATAACAGGCTGTACTTCAGCCTGAAGAGCTGAAAACAAATTTGATGAATTTACAAGATCATTTACTTCTTGTTGAATTACACTAACCTTAGTTCTTCTATGATAAGTTTTAAGCATATTTGCATGATATAACTAATCTATTTCCTACTTTGACATAGTAATCAACACCATTAGAATGAACATCAGTGATTACATATGGACCTTTCCATTGCATAAGGAATTTATTTGAACTATTTGGAAGCATAACCAAAACTTCATCATTAACCTTGAATTTACGAGAGGAGGTTTTCTTATCAAAATACTCTTTATATTTCTTGGCACTAACCTTAGCATTATTTACTGCAACTTCAGCCATGCTCTGTAATTTATCTCTAAGGTTAATTATGTACTGATAACTAGTAGTTAATTCTCCATCAATACTATTATTAGATACCAATTCATGCAAAATATATAATGGACCTCTTACATTTCGACCGTACAGCAATTCAAAAGGACTGAACTTTAAACTATCATTTGGAATTTCACGATATGCAAATAAGGCAACATTAATATATTTATCCCATTCATTCGGATTATCAATACAAATTTTCTTGAGCATATTTTTCAAAGTTCCATTCATACGTTCAACCATTCCGTTACAAGATGCATGATAAGGACTTGTGTAAATGGTTTTGATACATAATAATTTATTAATTTCAGACATAAGATCAGACTTGAATTGAGTGCCACGATCACTAAGGATTTCTTTGGGTATACCAACTCTACAAAATATTTCCATCAATGCCTCAGCTACAGAAACTGTCAATATTGCGTAAAGCAACTGTTCGGGATATCGAGTAGCCATATCTATCACCGTAAGAATATACTTATGACCTTTCTTAGTAGAAGGAGTGATAGGACCAATTAGATCAATAACAATACGCGAAAAAGGTTCATTCACAATGGGCATTGGCACTAAAGGTACTTTCTTTGGTTTACTGCTGAACTTTTGACACGAATGACAAGATTTACAAAATCTATGTATATCTAAGCTTGCCTTCGGCCAATTTCTGCATGATCTTATCTATAGTCTTACGAGATGAAAAGTGTCCCGCCAACAAAGATTCATGTGCTAACTTCATGATTTTATTACGGTACTGAACTGGAACAACTAACTGTAATTTTCCCACATCTTCTGGTTTACTACTTTCAATGCACTCACGATATATTAAATCTCCAATATTTACGTACTTTACTGTCCGACATTTTAAGGTTACACTTTCTTCGTTATCAAGCAACTTACGAATACTAGCAAGTGAAGGACATGCATTTTGATACTTACTAAATTCATCAGAATTAAGACCATATTCCTTACCCAAAGATTCAAGATTACTAGACATAGGACGTTCCTTTACTTTACTCTTAGCTTCTGCTCTCGTTACAACATTAACGTTAACGTTACGATCAGAAGCAAACTCATCACCGTGAATTAAACTTAACCCTGCATCAACATTATGTTTAAGTCCAGGTATAAGACCAATAATGACATCTGCGCAACAATAGCTTTAACTTTACCAGAAAAGAATTTAGACTCAACAATTGTATGCACTGTATTTAGGCAACAATAGCTTTAACTTTACCAGAAAAGAATTTAGACTCAACAATTGTATGCACTGTATTTAGGTGCAAAGGTCTACCAAGATAGTCATAAACTTTCACTTTTCTGCCACGAGGGTAATTTAAAGGTACTAATGTATCTCTAACAACCACGGTATTGCACCCAGTATCAAAAACTATCTCAACTGACTGATCAAAAATCTTTCCATCGGTATCAGTTACACAATTATGCAATTTTTCTTCATGGCCAAGTACTACACCTATTTTAGGCACTACTTTGTCAGATTTCTTATTTAATTTGTACACAGAGCAATTAGGACGAATATGACCAACTTCACCACAATGATGACATTTAACATTAGAATCAGATTTAGTTACCGAATTCGAAACTTTAGGAGAATTTGAAATTTTATCAGCAAGAAGTTTAGCATGAGGTTTAGAGTGAATTTTATCATTATCATTTCTTCATACCATGAGCAACTAGATATCTATCTGCACTCTCAGCAAGTTGACACGAATTCTGAAATAACTGTTCTAGCAAAAATGAACGAAGATCATGAGAACAACTAGATAACATTTGATCAAAAATCATAAAATCTCTAACAGATTCATAATTTTTCTCTACATTTGCTAGTTCCAACCACTTATCAAAATATTGTCCCAATTTACAATTGAACTGTACAAAACTTTCGTCAGTATCAATAATAGAATCTCTAAACTTCCTTCGATATACATTAGAATTTATGTGAAAAGCTTTAAGCAGAGCTTTCTTAAGTGCAACAAAATTATTGACAATATCGCTGGACAAGCTACAATAAACTTTCAAAGCTCTACCACGCAATAGAGTTCCCAATAACATTGAATAATTTTCTTCTTCCCATTTGTAAAATTTCGCTAATCTCTCAAAGCGATCTATGTACAAGTCTATTTCGTCTACGGTCTCGTCAAATGGTGGAATTTTAGGTAAAGAAGACCTTAAGGGATCAACAATGGGATTATGATCTGGAGTGTAATCAGGACTAGATTTCAATTTAAGTATCTCTAATTCATGTTTTCTCTCTCTCTCTCTCTCTCTCTCTCTCTTTCTTCGTCTGCTTTCTCTCTTTAGTTTATCTAACTCACGCTTTGCGACTCTTTCTTCTCTTTCTTCGTCTGCTTTCTTTCGGACCTCGTCATATTCTATCTGAAGCTTTAACTGTTTCTGTACAAATTCATAAATTTGAGTACCAGTAAGGCCTTGTTTAATTGCACTGTCAATTAACGGTTTAACATCCATAATGAAAATTAAAAATCATTACACGATAAATAAACGTTCAAAATACATTCAAGTTACATTCCCCTGAAAACAAGTGAACGACGACTAGAAAATTACACTCGACGTGAGTAATCAAACATCGGAAAATGTAAACACTACCTAATGAATGCGAAGTTAAACTTTGACCCACGCATAAATTATTTAACAGACTGCTAAGAACAAGTCACTTAAAGCAAGCCCATTATAAACAATAACGCAGTTACATTGTTAGCAAACACTGAATCACAAAACTAATTCATAATGTAGGCTATTGCTGTAAACAACTCGCGCAAACAACTTTATATAAGTTTAAGAATGCACGCAAAAATTAACCATTTAATCAGATACTCAACCTCTAATTAATGCCCGTATACAAATAAGAATGCAAAAGTCATTGTAAGCATATAATCAAGATACTTAACCTCTAATTAACGCTCTATACAAAAATGCATTGCAAAACTTAAAAAATTTTAAGTAACAACAGGACAGCGACATACCACCAGCCATAAATTTCCATAACAAACTCCTTTTTAACAATTTCAAGGTCTTACCTTACTTTCATAGAATCAAAAGGGAAGATAAACAAGACTCAATTAGAAACCAACAAATACCTGGAGTCCAAGTCCGACACTTCTCTTATCACGTCCTGGTACCTTTGACAAAATAGAAAACAGAAAACACTAAATTCATGAACAAGTCATCCTACTCACTGCGCCAATTGTCGAGTTATGGTTTTTATATTTTATATTCCATGAACTCTGGTTCTTTTAAAAATATATTTGATTGTTCAATTTTAAGTTTCCTTGTTTAAAATTCAATACAAAGGTATAACATGAAAAATTCTATTAACTTAAAATATATTTACAAACTGAAACATACAAAATTAACAAACTTCATGTATAACACCAGGAACTTCTATAAGAATATAAAGGTCTATTGAAGATCTTGCGCTTATAATCAGGATCAGGAAAAGTACTGCACATGATTACAATCTGACGAAGAATCATGCGTATCTAAGGATGAGATAAGATCCAAGGACCAAGAGTCTAGGGTCTAGGACCAAGAATGAAGACGAATGACCAAGGTCTAAGGAGTTCTGCAAAATATAAACATATTTACAGCTATATAACTGTTGATATAATATAATTAAGTTCTTGACTGCAGAAAATGCACAATGAAGTAAAACTCAATGTAAACATTGTTTATACATTATAAACTTTTAAACACTCACAGGTTAACATATGACATTTCCAATACACAAACAATCTTCATTAGTTATACAGTATACACTTATAAACACTGAATCACTTTAACACAAGACAATATATAATATACTAATACATAGAACAATTTAGATAAAGGAGTCTTTTCAGTACTTACTGTTACGGGTGGCCAGGTGTCAGGTAGTGATCAGAGAAATGCCGGGGACTCTCCATGTTAAGAAAACAAAAAAAAAACAAGGACAACCAAATAAACAAAGAAACAACTTCTTTAGTCCATGGGGTGAAAATATATACAAGAGATGGCAGCACAGCATTCCTCGACAAAACAACTTCTTTATTCCATGGAGTGAAAATATATACAAGAGATGGCAGCACAGCATTCCTCGACAAAACAACTTCTTTATTCCATTGAGTGAAAATATATATAAGAGATGGCAGCACAGCATTCCTCGACAAAACAACTTCTTTAATCCATGGAGTGAAAATATATACAAGAGATGGCAGCACAGCATTCCTCGACAAAACAACTTCTTTAATCCATGGAGTGAAAATATATACAAGAGATGGCAGCACAGCATTCCTCGACAGACATACAAAGTAAATAACTTGTTACTTGTACATAGTACATGATTGCTTAGAAAGACAACATATACACAGTTTACAATTATGATGATAAATGTATATCCTATCGATCTTAGGTTGTGGAAAGACACCGCAGAAAATGGGATGTTCTCCACAGAGAACGCATTGAGCGGGGACTTCACATGCCTAGACCTACTGCCATGAGCATATTATACGTAGCTGAAAGGTAAGGAAATATCAAAGGTAACGTCCTCATTTAAGTCTATTTCTGATATTTACAATAAAACTAAATTTTATATATATATATATATATATATATATATATATATATATATATATATATATAATATATATATATATATATATATATATATATATATATATATATATATATATATATTTATTGTTTTTCCGTGGTTTTAGTTGGAAATATGCTCTGTGAGACAGGTAGCAACAATTTAAGGTAATTTAGCCTTGTGATTCTGACTTCGTGGGTACGGGAAAACGTAAAAAAAGAGGAAAACAAAGGAGAATTTCATATGAGCATAGGGCTCTTGTTACTGAGGGAAATATTACGTAAAACACGTGGGCACATTTAAAGGAGTGTATTTACATAAATGACATTAGTACGGGAAAGAGGAACTCAAGTAGATTGAATGAAACTGGGGAATTCCAGCCACAGTCCGAGAAGCTTCCACGAAGGGTCCCTCTGAAATGAGAGATATGCACATTATACGCCAGTAATGAAATAGACAAAGGAATAATGAATTCGAGGCTGCACTGAGGGTACCAAAGGAGTAATAAAGACTTAATACTGCCGATGCAAGAGGCGCACGGACATTAGACAAGGGAGATTTCTGGCTTTCTCTTTAAGCAAATATTACGAGACAAAAGCGTGACTGAAATGGGGCTCTTCCAGGGCACTTTACCTTAGCAGATTTTCCGAGGCGCGTAGAAGGCAGTCCGTGGATGACTTGCGATTTCGGAGGCAGTTTCTTCCACGTGGTGAGATGCAAGGGCTTCCGTAAAGGGGCAAGGCGATTTCCTCAAGCAATGGCGTGTGGGCTCAAGGCAGGCCAGCGGTGGAGCTTTGGAATACGGTCGAAGGTGGTTAGATGCAAGGGCATCGATGGGGCAGGTGTTGAGGACGTCTTCACCCATATCTTCCAGCCCGCGTGTGTCGAGACCTCATGGGTTTCTGCTTTTATCCCTCCTATGGGGCAGGGGGCGTCCAACACAGATGTTTTGACATTGCACCTGCTGCCCGCAGGGGGAGGTTTTGGCCTGTAGGAGAAACACCCAAGACAGATTACTTTTGCCTCGAAGGAAAGATCTTTATCAAAAATGGGAGCGGCCTTTATCTTTTAAACCCTTGTATTTAAGTCGATAGACAGATGGTCTATCGATCGGCCGGCTGGCAGTTAATGAAACACAACAGAACAACCAACAAAAACAAAGGAGGGGGGGAGGGGAGGCAATTTGCTAGCGAATTCTTGCTAATCATAATACCTCCCCATACAAGATGATGTAGGGAGAGCGGTGATGATTCGACAGTGGGATGGTCCGACAGTACATTTCCTGAAAATGTATACAGCTCTGAGAAATCACGTGAAATCACGAGGTTTGTTCGCCATTGACACATGGACTTTGGTTGAACGGTCGGTTACTTTAGGATTGAGGGCCAGCTGATTATGAGTTTGGGTGTGAATTTGCACTTTATGACGAAGATGTTGTAGCTATTACCCGCCTGTAATCTGCAAGGGTTTGAAGTTGAGGGTGTCATCAAATGGTTATGATTTGTGGGGATGATTCGGACACTCTAGGGTTGGGATGATTCTTCCAATCATCCCTCCTAGCAAACCTTACTAATGAATTCCAACAAAGAAACAAAAGATTCTCACTAACATTAAGTTATATTTTGTGTATATGCATTTATTAGCCCCTCATTACCTTTACCGTATAAAGCACTTCATAAACCCATCATAGAACCCCAAATTACAAATTAAAATGTGAATATCAAATCTGGATTCCATTCCATTGGCATTCACCTATATTACACTGATGTTTTTCAAGAAAGTCACTTTGCCAGGGCTTTTGTGACTGATAGGCCAAAGCCAACTACACCACCTAAAAGCAACAACCACCTCTGCAAGAAATACCTCAAGAACATTAAAAAGCAAGAAAAATACAAAAAGTTAGATACAGAGGCCCAGACAAGTGATGAAGACCTTCATCATCTCTTGACAGCCGATCTTAACAATAATTCTTCTGATATCTCAGAGCAGATAGAAGACAAAGAAGTGGTTTTTATTGATAAAGTCCCAGAGGAGGGAGATTTTGTTCTTGTTGGGATAGATCCAGTAAAAGGTAGCAAAGTCTATTATGTAGGCAAATGAATCAGCAATTTAGACGAGGGTGATGAATTTCAGGTTTCTTATTTAGGATAATCACAGAAATTTGCTGCTAATAGTTTTAAATTTCAAGAAATTGAGGATGAAGCAACTATTGGTAAAGAGGCAGTAACTGGGGTGCTTCAAACCCAGTTCAGCGGAACCCTTGGGTATTTCAAATTTTGCTTTTCTTTTGCAGGATACAATATTCGTTAGCCAACTTTAATATTTAGGCACAACAAATTTCAAGTATTTGAGATACGATTTATGTTTGGTTTTTACTCATAGAGAGAATAATTTCAAGTAAATTTTGGTCATTTAAGAATTTGGTGGCAAGGATATTTCAAGTTTAGTTTTTGTTTTGAAGGTTTCAATATTCTTTAAGACTACTATAACATTTATTCTCAGCAAACATCGTAGATTTTCTGTCTGCCATTCACAAAAATAATCTTTTAAGGTGATTATGATTATTTCAATAAAACACTTCGTTTGGTATTTCTGTTTCTGACTTGAAGGTAAATGTCAATTATAATAATTGTCCGAATCATCCCATTTTTTGTCCGAATCATCACCATGGGTAGGGATGATTCGACATTTTGAAACTTGTACTTGAAGATAAATAGCTTCAAGTATAGTAAAGTGAACGACCCCAACATTTACTGGTAAATGTAGGATGATGAGGCTACACATTGACATGCCAAGGATATCACTGCTCCTCAAACTCTGACTTCTAGAGAGCAATTAAAAAAATGTCCGAACCATCACCGCTCTCCCCTACATACCTCCTTCGGGTGTGTACATCGATATTCAGAATGAGCGGCAAATGCTTTACGTTACTCTACATTCTGCCTTGCAATGAACTTTACTACTAAGGGTTTTATGAAGCTGTGACATTACTTTTAATAACACATTGGGACAATTTTCGTTAACAGAACGCAAAGTGATTTAAACACTTGCAAAAGAATAATTACTTTAGATTTGGTTACCCACTGGTAACTTTATAAAGTGACTCGAACAATTGTGAATTAATTAAGATTATAGGACCACGTATATGAGGCTATGGCCAACAAATGAAAAGAAAGGTTATTGTTCAAGAATTAAAATACACGGTTACTTAATTTTAGATAAAATGCATGCGGTTAGTACAATCTGCCTTGAAGAGGCTGTGTAAATGAAAAACAGCCTTTATTTTTGTAAATGACATCCCCTTTTACGCGATACTGTAATGACTATACAAATTCGCATTGATAATTTATCTTCGTTTTAACGTGCTTTGCTCAGCTATCGCTCAACGCGAGCTGAGGGACGACCCTCACACCGGGAATTTGACAGTCGTGTGCGGGCGAGAGTATTCGCGAGGTTTTAATTCGCTAACCTTAAACTACGCTAATTTTATGCGTCCACTGCCTACTCAATGTTATGACGGGGCGAGCAGACAAAAGATGTGGGGTAGGACAAACAGAGATCTTGGAAGGAATGGAAGGGGGGGAAAAGGAATAATAATAACAAAAGGAAAATTACCAAGACGTTACGAATGAAAACTTGACCGCATATGAAAGGCGGGACACGTCCCTCAGAGCTTACAAAAGGGGCATTTAAATCACAAGGGCAAGAGTTTATGACTCGCGATTCATTAAAATTAAAGATAAATAAATGACTAAAAGAAAGTAAATGATATTGGCAGAAGAACTAAGGGAAAAAGAGTGAGGGTTTTATTGTGTTAGGCGGGAATTTATTGTCCTTCGCCTATAAATTACGGCCCGGACTATCACTTCAGTCCCAGGGCGAGGAAAGTGCACCCGAAGGGCGCGACTCTTCAGGAGGGGCTGACACGCATGCCCGGTGCCAGGGTATGGGCGCAAGGGCGTGCCACTTCTCACTCAGTTATTCTTAATGATTTATACATTGTGTGGGGAATGGTATCCCGTATTTAATTGCCTCTTGTGGGGATAATTTAAGGGAAGATTAAATAGAAGGTGATAAGAGATAGAAGTTCCTGAGGAACGGAGGAAGATAGAGGAGGGCCTGACATCCCCTTCTGGATTAGGGGTGCCAAGACCTTCGAAAGATGAAATGGTGGCACAGGTGCCATGGGAGCTCTAGAGCTCTTTGTAAATTACCTGGAATGTCCCACACCCGTGGTAATTTCGCCTCGAGCCTTTCTCAATGGGACAGTCGTCCTCGGCCGGGGAAGCGGAGGGCCCGCGACCGGAGGGCGGCACGGAGTTCCACCTGGGCCTGCTGCTGCGACAGCTGACGCAGGAGCGTTCCGTGCTGGTTCTACCATAATCCGTCGCAGCTCTTGTAGTTCATCGGCCAAGGGAGATATGGCAGAATCCTGACTTGCAATTGCGTCGGCGACGGGCTGAGGCAGAGAGGAGGCGGTCAGGGGGGGCGTGAGCGGCTCGCAGGTAACGTTGACCAGCTCAGGCACGGTGAGCTTCCGCGGTGGTCGGGAGGAACCGTCTCTCTGACCGACGCTGGTAGCGGTGCCAGGCTGGGGGAAGAGAGGGGGTCCTGAGTTGGAATTGTGAATGGAGATCGGCGTAGCGCTCTGGCGCTGGCACTAGGGCAGAGTCAGGCGCTATCAGAGGTTTCTTGGGCTCGTCGGTCAGGACGGACGAAGCTTGGCCCTGCTCGGGGCATGCAAGTGGCACCGGCAGGAATTTGGCATCTCCTGAAGGGAGATCTGGTTGGGGCCCTGGCACTGGCACTGAGGCAGGGCCCGGCACTGGAACTGGATCGGGAACCGATCGAGGGGGCCACTGTACATCGTACTCAGGTGGCACTGGTGGGGACTGCACGTCCTCCTGGTACCCAGGGGGCGCCAGTCTTGACTGAGGGAGAAGCGGGGGAGGATTACTCGCGCCTGCGGAATGATTCGGGGAATGTGGACCCCTAGATTGTCGTGATTTCGGAGGGGACTGAAAGTCCTGTCCCAGGATGACGTCATAGCCTCCGGGGAGATGGCTTGCTACTGCAAGATTGCAAATTTTGGATTGGTGAGGTCTTGTGACTCTCAATTGGACTGTAGGGAGTATCATTTTAAATTGATTTATTCCCTCGATCGTGACAAGTTTTCGTCTATTGACGATAGCTCCGTAGGGAACTCTGTCCCTTCGGATGAGGGAGATTTGTGCGCCCGAGTCCTCGAATGCAGTGACTCGGCGCGCATGGCTACCTCATGGAGGAGTCACGTATACGGGCCCTTCGGCGGGAGGGCCTAATGACTGGGGATCTGTGACGGCCAAGGCGATGGTGGGAGTATTTACTTTATTATTGCGTGGGCATTTTGCCCATGCGGGAGAATGGCCATAAACCTTGCACTGGTAAATCCCGCTGGGAGTTATGAACGCTGTCCGAGGGTGCGACTCCTCGGACAGCGGGACCTGCCAATAGCCCTTCTCCAGATCAATTTTGCTTAGGTAGGGGGCACTCCCTAGGCTATCTAAGCAAGCCTTGATCTGGGGAAGGGGGTAAGGTTCCGACTCCGTTGCTTCATTCAACTTTCGGTAGTCGACACAAAGTCGGTCTCCACCTCCCTCCTTAGGTACTAGTACTACTGGTGAGGCCCAGGGGCTATGGCTTTGTTCTATAAGGCCGAGGTCGAGCTGGAGTTGGACCTGTTCCTCGATCCTACGGGCCTTATCCGGGTTAACCCTGTAGTACCCCTGGGCTATGGGTTTCACACCCTCCTTGATATTTATGGAGTGCTGTATTGCGCCCGTGCACCCAAGGGTGTCTCGGACGACCCGCGAATTTCTGCTCAATAACCGGCAGATATCTTCCCTGTGGGCAGCGTCGAGACCTGGGGTTATAACTTCCAGACTCTCGAGGATCTCCGAGTTAGCGGTGGGCTGATACGCTAGGCGCGGCAGCGCCAACTACTGCCTCGGAGTTAGAGGCACCATCTTCAGGTGTCTCCTCGCCACGGGTCCGGTCGATGGCTTCAGAAGATTTATATGGAGCCACTTGGCCCTTCTTTTCCCACAATCCACTAGGTAGTTCAGGTCCCCGCGCCTTCCCAAGACTTTGTGGGGCCGGAGAAGTGGGTTTCGAGGGCCTCGTGGCGCCTGTTCGAGCACTAGGACCTGGTCTCCCGTCTCGAAAGAGCGGGAACGGGCGGCCTTGTCAAATTTCATCTTCACCCGTTCTTGGGTGGCGGCTTCTGTGGCCTGGGCTACCGCCCAAGCTGCTCGAAGGTTTTTCTGGATGGTCGGCAATTCTGCCGCCCAATCCGCATGCGTGGGGTCCGCCCAGGCGTCATATAATATATCAAGTGGGGCCCGTGTAGAATGAGCGTATAATAGCTCGAAGGGGCTATACCCGGTGGTTTCGGAGGGAGCGTGGCGGGCGGCAAAAAGGGCGTACGGAAGGTTATCCTCCCACGAGCCACCTCCTCGTGCTCCAACTTCGTTAGTGTCATGGAGAGTGACTGGTGGAATCGCTCGATGATTCCTTGACTCTCCGGGTGATAGGGCGTGGAGTGGAAATGCCTAATTCCGTGGCTGGCCATGCCGTCACGAAATTCCTTCGACATAAAGTGTCGACCCTGATCGGTTGTGTCGTGGCAGGGAACCCAAATCTGCAGAAGAATTTTACCAGGGCCTTTACAGCATTTTTTGAACTTTCGCTCCTGACAGGAATTGCCTCCGGGTATCGCGTGAAGCGGTCGATGATGGTGAGGCAGTGGGCGTTCCCCGATTTACTTTTCATCCGCCCCTGCGGAGTGAAATAGTCAATGACGACGTCCCTGAAGGGGACGCCGGCAGAGGGGATATTCATAATGGGGGCCCGGGGAACCACCTCGTTAGGGTTGCCTGCCACCTGGCAGGTAGGGCAGGAGGCAACGAGTTGCTTCACGCTCTTCCGGATGCCCGGCCAGTAGAACTTGCTCTCGACGGCGCGTGCGGTGCGAGCGACACCGAAGTGCCCGCTGATGCCGTCATGGGCCAAACTTAGCACATCCTTCTGCAGAGTCTGGGGAACTACCACGAGTTTATGGCGCACCTGGGAAGGCTCGCTTGGCCCCCGAGTTACCTTGCACAAGAGATCATCTTCCAGCAGGAAGGCGTCCCTCATCAAGTCAGGGAGGGCATCCTCGCTGGTGGTGGCCTCACTGCGGAGGCGGCTGGTTGAGGCATCTGCCTTTTGCTCCTCGATTAGCGTCTCCCTCGCGAGGTAGGGCAGGGCAGCGGCGGCTCCAGTAATGAGGAGGGTTGCGGGGGCTGGAACAGTTTCCGCTTCCTGGGGGGCAGGGAGCGACTCCTGGAGCCACGGGATCGAGCCTAGAGACACTCCAGGGGAAAGCAGATCCTCCTGCTGCCGTCGGGGGGGCAGTGGGGCGACCGGGGGCCCGGAAGGCTTGAGGCAGAGGAGGGGGACGCAGGGATCCCTCCATTGGATGAGATCTTGTCCCAGAAGGAGGGGCTTCCCCGTGGTGAGCATCTCTGCTACCCCGAAAATGTGGTCCCTCTCTCGAGAGTCATCGCGGGTGGTGACCCTTAAGCGGACCGTCGGGAGGTCCTTCCTATCCCCATTCACCCAGAGGATCGTCATCCGTTCGTCTTCCCGAATGACGGCTCCAGGGGGGACTTCTCTCCTCACAATTAGGCTGACCTCCGACCCCGTGTCTATTATGTTGTCGAGGTTCCGGGGAGGACTGGACCCGTCCGGAGGTGCGACCCTCACGGACTCAAGCCCAATCCACCCGGCGGGCCGTTTAGGGCAGGTTACGGTGCCTACTGCCTTCGGCTGGTTGTGCCGAGGGCAAAGCTTGTAGGTGGAAGAGAAATGTCCCCTTTTCCCGCAATCGCGGCATGTCTCATGGCGGAAGTCCCGCCGGGGGGCGGCGCCTGCTGCCGGTGGCGATCAGGGCGCTGTAGCAGGAGGCGGCTGTGATACCTTCGGGAACGGATGAGAGGGAGCCTTGGGCCGACTTCGGCACTGTTCAGTTGAGTGCCCCGTCCTTTTGCAATAGTGGCACGTCAGGGGCTTGCCCGAGTTTTCAGCCTTAGGGGAATTTGTTCCTCCGAGGAGGGGCGGGGGATTTATTTTCTGCCCCATGGATCCTTCTTGAGGGTGGTGAGTTTCCCACATATCTGCTATTCGGCAACACTCGGTGAGTGTTGCTGGGGCTTTTTCCACTATATGAGTGGCGAGGGGCAGGAGGGGCGTAGCGCAGGAAATGCTCGAATTTAAACCGCCGAGTACCTCGGCGGTGTTAGTGGCTCCTTCGGAATCGAGCCATTTTGTCAGCGCCGCTCAATGGTACGCCAATCGGACCAGGTCTGGCCTGCTTCTCTGGGCTGCTCTCTCCAACGTCTCTCCACCGCTCGGGGTAATCTCGCACGCCAGAACTGCTTGACGTACGGCTTCCAGTTTCCCCGATCGTCTGCGGGAAGGGCGTGGTAGGCAACGAGGGCCTTTCCGCCCAGGAATTTAGTGAGAACAAGGGAGAGTTCCGCTGGGGAGAGATCGCAGCACTCCAGGACTCGTTCGGCCCTTTCAAGCCATACTTCCGGGTTCGGACTCGGTCCATTTTGGCATGAACGAGTGAGCTTGGCTGAGGCACTCATTCCCGGGCAGGGGGCGGGGGGGTGGCGTGCTGTCGTTCTAGCACCTGGAGCTCATGGGCGCATTCTCTCTCTCTCTCCTCACGTTCTCTCTCCTCCCGTTGTTCTTGGGCAATTCGTTCCCTCTCCTCTCGTTGTTCTTGGGCAATTCGTTCCCTCTCTCTCTCTCTGCACGTTCTTTTTCCTCCCGTTGTTCTTGAGCGATTCGTTCTCTCTCTCTCTCTCTGCACGTTCTTTTTCCTCCCGTTGTTCTTGAGCGATTCATTCTCTCTCTCTCTCTGCATGTTCTTTTTCCTCCCGTTGTTCTTGAGCGATTCGTTCTCTCTCTCTCTCTTCACGTTCTCTTGCTTTTTCTCCGCCTTGGCATCGTCCACTCGCTCTTGAACCCATGCTCTCAGATCTTGCCCCGATAGTCCCATGTCCTTCCCAGCGGACATGTAGAATTTGAAATCCTCGTTTTGTTTGGCTCTGGTATTAGCCATCTTGATATGTCTGAAAAGACTCAATTGCAGGAATCTGAAACACTCAATTGTTCAGACTGCAGGCGAATGGATCTGTCTGAATATGACAGGTGATTAGTAAGTCTGAGGAGACTTTTGTTAAAATTTGATATGTCTTGGAAAGACGTGGTTGTTCTTGGCGAACGAATTTTAATATGTGTCTCGGAAGACGTAGTTGGATTTTGTCACGCTCGGACTTGGCCGGCTGTAGCGTGAAGTTAAGGAGTTGTTCTAACGAACTAAAATGATCAGTCCCGTAAGGGCTTAGATGTGTGTGAGCTACGCTGTATAATGTCTCAAAAGGACTTAATTTTGGGTTCCCGCAGGAATGAGAAATTCTCGCCACGTGCGACGTAGAATTTTAGGAGTCTCTGAGGACTGGAATTTGGAGAAATTCTCGCCACGTGCGACATAGAATTTTAGGAGTCTCTGAGGACTGGAATTTGGAGAAATTCTCGCCACGTGCGACGTAGAATTTTAGTAGGAGTCTCTGAGGACTGGAATGTGGGAAATTCTCTCCACGTGCGACGTAGAATTTTAGGAGTCTCTGAGGACTGAAATTTGGAGAAATTCTCGCCACGTGCGACGTAGAATTTTAGGAGTCTCTGAGGACTGGAATTTGGAGAAATTCTTGCCACATGCAGGTCGTCTGGCCAACACCGGAGGTATTTTTAGATTCTGTGTGAATGAACCCGTATATTTATACACCGTCTGGGATTCCGGGGAATTTCCCAGTCGTCTGAGAGGATAACAGTACAACAGCCTAGTAATTTTCCCTATAAGCGGAGTTTAAATTTCGCTTTCCCAACACCTAACTCGAGTTCTAACTACACTGAGAGAATTGTCAGCAATGCAAGCTGACTTCGTTGTGTCCCACGTGGGAATTTATTCCGCTCCTAAATAACAGTTCGCTAATTCGAAATGCGAAGTAAACTTTATCACAGAGGAATTTCTTTCGCACTATTCCTCGAAGCAAAGAATATGGCAAGGATTTTAACACAGGAACTTTCGCACTATTCCTCGAAGCAAAAGATATGGCAAAGATTTTAACACAGAGGAATTTCGCACTATTCCTCGAAGCAAAGGATGGTTAGCACTGGTTATTTCCTAACTACCTATCCTGAAAGGCATGCATTAACGAATCTAATACGGCGGTTCTTTTCTCTCAGTGAATAAATGCGTCCCTATTTCTAATTCCTAGGAACAGTCACGATTGTAAAAAGGTTTTGGTAAGATAAACACATTACTTACGTGGAATTTTCTGGATCTGTGTGCTGGTTTTACACATAAGGTTCGTAATTGTCTCGTACCCAGCTTACCTTTGCTAATAGCTGATCTGGCAAGTTGCAAATGCAATAAAGCAACGCTAGGGGAACTGCAACTGCAAAACGAGATCTATGGCCAGGTCGCCATTTTTACGTTTTTCCTTGGTTTTAGTTGGAAATATGCTCTGTGAGACAGGTAGCAACAATTTAAGGTAATTTAGCCTTGTGATTCTGACTTCGTGGGTACGGGAAAACGTAAAAAAAAAGAGGAAAACAAAGGAGAATTTCATATGAGCATAGGGCTCTTGTTACTGAGGGAAATATTACGTAAAACACGTGGGCACATTTAAAGGAGTGTATTTACATAAATGACATTAGTACGGGAAAGAAGAACTCAAGTAGATTGAATGAAACTGGGGAATTCCAGCCACAGTCCGAGAAGCATCCACGAAGGGTCCCTCTGAAATAAGAGATATGCACATTATACGCCAGTAATGAAATAGACAAAGGAATAATGAATTCGAGGCTGCACTGAGGGTGCCAAAGGAGTAATAAAGACTTAATACTGCCGATGCAAGAGGCGCACGGACATTAGACAAGGGAGATTTCTGGCTTTCTCTTTAAGCAAATATTACGAGACAAAAGCGTGACTGAAATGGGGCTCTTCCAGGGCACTTTACCTTAGCAGATTTTCCGAGGGCGCGTAGAAGGCAGTCCGTGGATGACTTGCGATTTCCGAGGGCGAGTTTCTTCCACGTGGTGAGATGCAAGGGCTTCCGTAAAGGGGCAAGGCGATGGGGACTCCTCGAAACTCCAAGCAATGGCGGAATACGGTCGAAGGGCACGAGGAAAAGTATACTTTGGAAAGGGCCACGTGGTTAGGATGCAAGGGCATCGATGGGGCCAGGTGTTGAGGACGTCTTCACTCCATATCTTCCAGCCCGCGTGTGTGTCGAGACCTCGTGGGTTTCTGCTTTTTATCCCCTCCTATGGGGCAGGGGGGCGTCCAACACAGATGTTTTGACTCATTGCACCTGCTGCCCGCAGGGGAGGTTTTGGCCTGTAGGAGAAACACCCAAGACAGATTACTTTTGCCTCGAAGGAAAGATCTTTATCAAAAATGGGAGCGGCCTTTAATCTTTTAAACCCTTGTATTTAAGTCGATAGACAGATGGTCTATCGATCGGCCGGCTGGCAGTTAATGAAACACAACAGAACAACCAACAACAACAAAGGATGGGGAGGGAGGCAATTTGCTAGCGAATTCTTGCTAATCATAATAATATATATATATATATATATATATATATATATATATATATATATATATATATATATATATATATATATACATATATATATATATATATATATATATATATATATATATATATATGTACAATCACTCAAAAAAGTTTTGCAACATCCTTCAAAACTTTTCGGACAACAGCTGATAATAGTGACATCTGGCGTTATCTGGCAACTCAGCCGTAAGCGATTGAAATAGTGACATCTGGCGCTATCTGGCAACTCCGCCATAAGCGCTTGAAACAACTCGGATGCTACTGGTGCGCTAGAGAGATTAACTCCGTTTCCCTTAAACCGGGATTTTTTTTTTTTTTCTGCTATTGCGGTAATAAGTTACTTGATGAAAAGATGTTACTAAAATATTTCAACGGTCATCACTGTTCTTATGCTTTAATATTTCATCTCCAAAAGCAATCGCTATCTTTGTTTGATCGCCTTCATATGTGTGATCTTTGTAGACATAGGCCTTCAACTGTTATAAGTTGAACAATATTAGTCTTAGCAACATCAACAATTACGACTTCTATAAAGATCTGCAGGAATATTATTATTATGAATAAAATTTTACAAGAATGGTATTTTAATGACTAATCCATTGCTTAACTACTGTAAATTACTGAAACCTAATATTTTTTATTTAGGTTACATAAACACTAGATACAAAATAAATATGTATTTTCAGTGTCATACAACAAAATAAATAGGTATTTCCAGTGTTATACAACAAAGTAAATATGTATTTTCAGTGTTATAAAATAACGAGAAATATTTGCATTATAATAACGGGAAAGAAAATTAATAAATAGATTAATATAATATAATATATATATATATATATATATATATATATATATATATATATATATATATATATGTGTGTGTGTGTGTGTGTGTGTGATAAATAGTCATATATATATATCATATATATATATATATATATATTACATAATAATATAGAGAATTACCTGCACTAGGAGTAATCTGTATATATCTTTATATATCAAATAATAAACAATTACACAACTGTAACCAAACACACAACCAAACTCTCTCTCTCTCTCTCTCTCTCTCTCTCTCTCTCTCTCTCTCTCTCTCTCTCTCTCTCTCTCTCTCTCTCTCTCTCTCTCAATATTTTGTGTGGGACCCTCTCCTGTCAATGACTTCACCCAGTCTCTTCGGCATAGAATCCACGAGTTTTTCACAAATGTTGACTTCGTGACGCTTAGGCCTAAGTGACTCCCATACTGACTTGGCATGACTAATTAGGGCTCCTTTGGTCCCGATTTCGCTACTATCCCATTTACTTACAATATAAGCCCAAAGATTTTCTATTGGGTTTAAGTCCGCAGACTTCGCTGGCCATTCAATCCGGATGATATCTTGATGGGCTGTAAACCATTCTTTTACTGCTTTTGCATTATGGACAGGAGAATTATCCATCACTACATAAACTGGTTCCTGATCTGGGATGAGTGACCTTACAGATGGAGTAAGAACTTCTTCTAATATTTCAGTATACTGATGGCTGTTCAACCTTTCGTTGACCTCGATCAGTTCTCCCGGACCGCTATCAGCCATCCATCCCCAAAGAGCTGCCGTAATTCTTCCACTCCGCCGAATGGGTTGGATATTTTCAGCCTCATACCTAGAAATAAAATGATACGCTTTCTGAATAAAAGTCATGAAACACTGATCGCACCAGTCTGCGATAGACGACAGAATGGATCAAAAAGACACATGTATAAGACTATAATACATACTATGTATTCTGATTTCCTTTAATGACACTTAGGCCTACATGCTTAATCGCTTATATAAAATCTACTGAATTAGACTAACAAATTTCACATCTATGTTTGTATTACATAGTATTATAATCGCTGCTTGTTTTATACATATATATATATATATATATATATATATATATATATATATATATATATATATATATATATATATATATATATATATATATATATGTACATATATATATGCACCTATCATGTGGAATATCTGATTTCTTTCAATGCTACTTAGGCCTATCATTTTAATAGCTTTTATATTAGGACGATTTTTGTATTACTTATTATCTGAGCTTCAACAGAATTAAAACTAGCAAGAAACTTAAAATTACTTAGTTCACTTCAATAAAGCTTACCTTGTATTAACTGGACGCCAGCAGTGAAGAAGACTACTATGCTCATCCGTGGAGAATGTCTTCTCATCACAAAAGATGACTTTCTTCCAGAAATCGTCGGCCACTGAGTAATATTGTAAAGCAAACCCTAACCTCTCTTCTTTATGTTTTTCAGTCATGAGGGGTTTCTTACCAGGAATATGATGAAATATCTTAGCCTCATGCAGCCGGTTACGAATGGTTTGGGCATCAACTTGAAGGCCATGTTCTCTCTTGATAGCTGCTACGGCGGTTGTCAACGGAGTTTGTCTCGCGAGCTGCTTCAATGATTCGATGATCTTCCTCAGCAGTGGTGCAACTATGGGGTCGTCCACTTCTTGTTAATGTATTTATATATCCTCTTTCTTTGTCGTCGTATCCATCTATGCACGGTTGTTCTGTGTATGCCAAGCTGCCGAGCAATATCTCCGGTGGAAACATGAGCCCCATGCAGGCTAATGATCGATGACCTGAGAGATAGTGTGGTGTGATTGCGCCTGTTATCCATCTTATCGGTGCAGGTGACGAATGACGATACAGTTTAACTTCCCGCGTAAGTGTGGCGTCACACGAACACTTAAGATTTTATGAGTTTTTTCTTTTTTGTGTTATTGACAACGATTATGATAGAATTATATAATTCCTTATTTATATAATATTGGTGATGATTATTCAATATTATTTTATTAGTTAATAAGTTTTTACTTGAAATCGAAATGTAGTTTCTTATTTGACTCTTTTACCCAATCATCTGGCACGAAATTTTTCAAAATGTTTCGTTGTTTTTCGTAATATGAATTTTTCGCTGGCCAATCTTATTTATATTGTTAACTGTACAATTAATAACCAAAAGCAAATAAGAATAGCAAATTTCACTGCATATATCAAAAGAATAAATTATTATTATGTGAACGAAAACTTCTGGAACATGTTGCAGAATATTTTTGAGTGAGTGTATATATATATATATATATATATATATATATATATATATATATATATATATATATATATATATATATATATATATATATATATATATATATATATATATATATATATATATATATAGCCAGATAACTAAGAAAAAAATTATAGAAATCCAATGAACTGGAATGCAGTCAAATACAAGTTTAAGTAAAGAAAAAGATGAAAATAAGCATATTCGTATTAACAGGTGTCACGTTAAGTGATGGTTTTGCGGGAACTACTGGTTCCCCGCTCGTTCCGTTTTGTAGATTGCTGCCTCCTTACCTTCAAGTTTTTTTTGAATTGATGTTTTCGTCGGTGAGCTGCCGTTTTTCTTTCGTCAGTCGGGTCTGGTAGGGCAGCGAAGGTAGCGGCAGTGGCAGCAGCAGCAGGCAGTTTTTGGAGTCGACGTTGGTCGAGTTTTTGAGCAGCAAATTGGAGCACGCATACGAAGTGGAGCACGACGTAGAGGTGGAGTGTGACCATGAGTTGTCGTGTGACCACGAGCTGCTCATCTTTGATGACAGCGTAAGGCTGTCCTGACGTCTCCATCGGGGTTTTCTGGTTGGTGGGTTTTTGTCCCTGTTGCACAGCTGAGGGCTGTCTTGGTGCCCCGATGGAGGACGTATGTTTGATATTTTTTTTTCTGCCTGCTGTTGTTTATTTTTGCCTTTTTTTTTAAAGCTACTTTTTGTTTATTTAACTTGATTTTGTTTAGTGCTGCCTTTTGGCTTTTTTTGTATTTATGGTTTTTATCTTTTTACCAGACCTGACTCACTTGTAAATACTTGTAAAAATAAATTAATATTAAGCTCATTTTATTGTTTTTGTTGTTTTCTCCTCCTTTGTTTGTTGCTTCTGCCGTCAGTCATGACAGCCCCGTCCTGAGTATGTTAAAGAACCTGCATAACGCCCACTGGTCGTTACAATGGCGACCGTGACAGGATGGCTCTGTTTTGGCTGGCGGGGTTGTTACGGCATTGGAGGATCATGAGTGTAAAAAAAAAAATAATTTTTTTTTCTTTTAGGTGGGGAGGTGTCACGTTAAGTGATGGTTTTGCGGGAACTGCTGGTTCCCCGCTCGTTCCCTTTTGTGGATTGCTGCCTCCTTACCTTCAAGTTTTTTTTTAATTGATGTTTTCGTCGGTGAGCTGCTGTTTTTCTTTCGTCAGTCGGGTCTGGTAGGGCAGCGAAGGTAGCGGCAGTGGCAGCAGCAGCAGGCAGTTTTTGAGTCGACGTTGGTCGAGTTTTTGAGCAGCAAATTGGAGCACGATAATGAAGTGGAGCACGACGTGAGGTGGAGTGTGACCATGAGTTGTCGTGTGACCACGAGCTGCTCATCTTTGATGACAGCGTAAGGCTGTCCTGACGTCTCCATCAGGGTTTTCTGGTTGGTGGGTTTTTGTCCCTGTTGCACAGCTGAGGGCTGTCTTGGTGCCCCGATGGAGGACGTATGTTTGATATTTTTTTTCTGCCTGCTGTTGTTTATTTTTGCCTTTTTTTTTTTAAAGCTACTTTTTTTTTATTTAACTTGATTTTGTTTAGTGCTGCCTTTTGGCTTTTTTTTGTATTAATGGTTTTTATCTTTTTACCAGACCTGACTCACTTGTAAATACTTGTAAAAATAAATTAATATTAAGCTCATTTTATTGTTTTTGTTGTTTTCTCCTCCTTTGTTTGTTGCTTCTGCCGCCAGTCATGACAGCCCTGTCCTGAGTATGTTAAAGAACCTGCATAACGGCCCACTCAGGGTTGTTACAACAGGTGAATATATATATATATATATATATATATATATATATATATATATATATATATATATATATGTGTGTGTGTGTGTGTGTGTGTATACATAAGAACGTGTGAAGCTGTAATGCAGTCAAATATGGAGTAAAGCTAACAAACAAATGAAAATAAACATATCCATATTATCAGGTGATATATATATATATATATATATATATATATATATATATATATATATATATATATATATATATATATATATATATATATATATATATATATATATATATATATATATATATATATATACACATATATTATAATATTATGCATGTGTGTGTGAGAGAGAGAAAGAGATGAATTAAGCAGGAATTCAGTCCTGACATAGGCCTATATGTATGTTCAGGTTCACATGAGTAAGAAAATGTTAGTGAAGTAAATGAGCAGAAATGAAGTCAAATACAAAATAACACTGTTAAACTGACGGGAATGAAATTGGTCACATTATATGAAAAGGCAGCAAAACTCATTAAAACTTTGTATAGGATCCTCGTGCATCTAGCACGCATCTTATCCTATTTGGCGTTGATGCTATAAGAGGTGCAAAAGAAACGAGCAGGAAAAATTTGCTGCTGATTTATTGGTGACCCAGGCGGTTTATATAGCGGCAGACTGACGTTAAGCCGCAGAACACAGTGAGAACAAGGGTGACCTGAGGTCGATAATAATTAACAAGAAATACAGTGAGCGAATACACTTTGAATCATACAAATGGACAGAAACGGAGTTGAATACAATCTGATGCCTACGAAAGAAGAATACATGATATACAAATTGGAGACAGGTAAATAATTATATACATAATTCAAATGATTGGATCGGCGTGACCCGTCACGCCAGGTGTGACGAATTGTAGAGGCAAAGAAAATGGGACGTCACCACAGAAAACTCGCTCAGCAGAGACTTTACAATGCAACGAGGACTTCGCAAGTGTTTGCTGCTCCCCTCTTTGGTCTTAAGTTTTCCCAAATATCTATTGCATGCTTTATAAGGTTTTCTTTGGTGTAAGCACGATTAACATCCCATTGTTGGGTCATGTAGGACCATAAGTTTTCTATTGGGATCAGCTCAGCAGACTCGGCAGGCCAAGTCAACTCGAACCACTTCTGGATTCTGCTGGAACCATTGCTTTACATCCTTTGTATTGTGGACCGCAGAATTGTCTATGGCGATATATACTGGCATGGGATACGGCAAAAATAGTTTTCGAACTGAGGGTACTAAAATGTCCTGTGAAATTCCGATATACTGATTGCTGTTCAGACGCTCATCAGTGTCAATTAACTCTCCCGGTCCACTACGCCTTGAAGGCGCGATGTTATTTTCAACTGACAGACAATTCAATAGAGAGTAGTTAGTTATAAAAAAAAGAGAGAGAGAACAGTAGGCCTACAACTTTACAAAGACATTTTTCTTCTATTTTTATATAAGTTATAACATAGACCTATCTTATGAATTATACTCTATAAATGAAAATTGTAATGTTTCCTAATAGCCTATAGGTATGAATTTAAATTATATATCATGACAACTATATGAAGATAAATGTGCAGTATAATCCCCATTAAACAGATGATTCCTGGGTGAACAGTCAAATGCATATAGTTATTGATCATTTCCCAGCTTTAGGTCTAGGATATATACAGTAATAAAGGGAAAATAACAAAAGTTTCTTTTTTCATTTTGCAACTATGTATTATTTTCACTTTATAGTCAAGTTGCCATAGTTTTTTTTTATATATAAAGCAATGGACTCCAGTATATACTACATATCAGTTTATGATAGGAATAAACAAGTTGATGTTAAAGGCAAGAGGCGTGCTTCATATTTTATGAATAAGGCAACTTAAATTTCACTAGGCTGACCTAGTTTTATTTGGGCGCCAGTAATGAAGAAGCTGTCTGTCCATACGCATCAGACATGAAGATTTTTTCATCACAGAAAATAACTGAATCCCAGAACGAAGCAGCTTCTGGAAGATATTGCAGGGTAAATCCCATCCTTTACTTTTTATATTCACATATCCATATTCATTACTTTTATTATTAATATTCACTTTTATCTATTTTCATTTATTTTTATTTTTACTTATTTTTATTCATCTTCATAACTTTTTATTTATAATTATTTTTATTTCTTATTATTTATCTTAATTTAGAAAACATAAAGAAAAGTTTAGGAATTCAAATTAAAAATACAAGAAAAATGAGAAAACCACGTTAAAAAATAAATTTAAATAAGGAAAAAAATCACCAAAATAAATTTTGGTGAATGTAAAAAGAATACAAATAATGAAATAAAAAAAGAATAATAAAAGTTAAATAATATAGAAACTGAAAAATACAAATAGAAATAACAGAGGAAAATACTGAAGTCAAAATATATATAATAATATATTTAAGAAAACTGTTAATAATTAAAAAAAGAAAATAAAATTAAATTATAAGAATTAAAAGATACAGTTAAAATGAAATTAATATCATTATTGACAATAAGAATACTAAAATAAGAATCAATGAACGATACAGCATCATATGTAAAGTGATGTAAAGAACGATTAAATAGGGAAGCATAAGAATAGAATCTTAAAAAGAGAGAAGTGGAAAAAGATCAATTATACAGTGATCGATCAAGTAAGAATACAGAGTCGCTAGTCACCAGTACGAGAAGACTCAGTACTTCCCCCTAGCTTCCGTGGTCCCAACCAGACTCTGACCGCGTGGCTATTTAACCAGATTCTGTCCGGGGGCTACTTAACAATACCCTGACCATGGGCTACTTAACCAGACAGAAACTGAACTTCGACTAGCAAGAGTGGTTTTCAAGAGAGTAAAACTGTAACCGTAATTGTACTTGTGTCTGTAATTAATTTTCATCATTAAAGTAAGAAGCTACCCATTTCGTCTCCATTACACCTTCTGAGAGATATAATTACATTTAATATAAATCCCTTCCAACTAGTAGACTCGTGAGCTGCTGACTTCAAGAAGAGACGCTGTGGATGAATACGTCGCCGACTTAGAAGAAAGACGCAGGTAAGAAGTTATGAAAATAAACTTGTGCACGACATAAAAATGTTGGCAGTGCTTTAGGATCCAAAAGGCGAGACGAAACAAACAGACATTAACAGAAATATCCAGTGCAAATGCCTAAGTTATGGTGAAACGAAATCTACAAAACGAACTTAGATTTTATGACAGCAAGCAAAACTTAAATGAAGAAATAAAATCCTGCCATAAAGCGTCAAACAGAAGTGAACATAAACTTTAATAGTGCGCAACGAAGAAGCAAAACACAAAACAGTGAGCCAGCACATCGGTCGAGCAACAACAGGCAGCTAGTGTGTTTAGCAAACTACCGCCACGAATGTAACAGATACAACACAGAGTGTGTTTCAACAAACTCCGAAGGTGACAACAACAGAAGAACAACTTGTCGACTACGAAATAATTCCGTAATAACAACAACCTGTAAGTTATCGAGAAAGTGAGATTTACTTGTTCTCTCTCTTTAAATGTGTTAAGAAGTGAAGAATTTTTGAATTTATACTAGCGTAAAGATTATTTAACCTCTCTTTATCAAAGTGAAAATTAATGAAACTCTCTTTCCAATGAATAAATTTTTTTTTTAGTAAGCATAATTACAATTACAGGTATTACTCTCTCTATGATAAATATTTGTTTGATAAATAATTTAGAAGGGGAATTCTTATTTTTCTCACTCGGTTGAGGATAAATATTTTGAGTATTTATATGCAAAATTGTGTGCTTATTGTGATGAATATTTTTTTTCTTGATGATATGGTGCCCAATTTCCCATAAGATTTTTGTGTGTGTATTTGAATAATTACTTTGCTACTAATAGAAAATAATGTTTCTTGAAGGATTTATTTTACTTGTGCACTTGAACTCAATTTAACAATTTAATTTCTTTTTTTTACTATTATACTTTGATAGTTTCTTTTTGTTGGTATTGTGCGCATAGTTTAACATTTCCTATAAATATATAATGTGGTGTGCTCAATTTGAATGATTTTATTGTAAAATGCAAAGAGTCTTTGACGAATTACTAAACACAGTTAGCCATTCGCCATACAATTTAAGACAGTCAACACTCAGACGTAGCCGAATTCCAAGACTGGTTTCCCACTCAACTTTAGTGCAAAGAAATACTAACAATAATAACACAACTAACCGGAATCAAAATGATGTTAATAATTCTAATAATACTAACAGTAATAATAATAGTAACAATATTAATAATACTCGCACCTTCCAATATCACAATATGAATCAAGCAGCCACACACTCCTGTGGGCAAGTGGATGATTCAAATCCTGAAAAAAGTCGACTCGAATCTTATTCAGTAAATCATTGGCTCTCAGATGCAGATAGTCGCATATCTTCAGGGGGAATAACAGATGAAAGAGCTCAAATAAATGAAGCCTTGATTCTCGTGCGTTCAGAACACGGTGACGCCCACAAAACTCTGAATTCCACGAGATTTAGCAAACTTAATAACTATGTGGAATTTAAAGAAATTTGTTTATCACTCTGGGAACCAGTAAATAAGACTGACAGTTTATATAACATAACCAGATTCCTTAACCCGCAATATGAAACAATAGCAAATCTTTATGCAAGTGCTGAGAATGCAATAGATAAAATAACAGAAGACTTAAAGAAAACAGGCATCACCATAGGAGATAAGACACAGTTTGGTGATAATGACAATAATTTAGTTAATCTAAGACATGTTTTGAATTACTTGTCATTTGGAACCGTATATAATGCCCTTGGAGAAGATGAAAAGAAGGCTTTCAGGAAAATAAAAATTTATCCACAGAAAGATAGCCTTCAAACATTCAAAACGATGAGAGAAGAAATACAAAAGAAAGAGATAGATCTCTCCAAGGAATCTGTAGGAATAACAGAAATACAAAATGAAAGGAAAGACAGAAATAATAATCCTACATTTAAAATGAATAATAAGAATTATGATAATTCCAGACAAGTAGGGAATAGACCAGCTACCTTTCAAGAAAAATATGCACAAAATACTAAAAGAAAATGGAATCCTAACCAGAAAGGAAGATATAATCAAACAAAGGGTGGTCCTCCCAAACCTTATAGACATGGTCAATACTCAAACACAAATACTTCAACCCAAGTGAACTATTCCGCTCAAGGAGCGAGACCAAAGACAGCCTGTGAAAACTGCGGGTATACCAATCATTCTAAAAAAGAGTGCAGAAGGCCTAGGATCCGCATGATTTGCAAGAAGGTAGGACATTTAACCAGGAATTGCTGGTTCGGGAATAAAGAAAACAAGAAAGAAGTGGTCGAATTAAGCAGCAATCACCCAACCTCAAATAAGTCTTCAAGTCAATGACAATTCATCCCTACACATAAGACAGAAAGAAAGTCCCTTCACGAAGATAATATAAAAACAGAAGAATTATCAAAAAGGGGAAGTGAAGGTTCATCCGCATTTTCCTATTTGCAGAGTAAAGAAGTAGAATTCTCCATGAGAGAAGAAGAAATAACCAGAAAGGATTTACCTATTATTAAAGTTCCCATAAATGGAAAGATATGTACTGTACTCATGGATTCAGGTAGTACTGTAAACATAATAGATAAAACCACTTTAACCAGATACTTAGGCGTTGAAGAAACGCTAATTCAGGGTCAAAGCAGAATGATAAAAGGAGTAGCGGGTAAACAGATTAAAAGTTTAGGAAATGTGAACTTAGAAATAGACATTTCGTCACATAAATCTGTTGAAAGTTTTCTAGTTCTAGAAGACAGATTTTTCCCCGCACAAGTATTGTTCTCATTTAAACTAATGAAGAGAAGTGGAATCATCCATGACTGCAAAGAAGGAAGGATTAGCCTGAAACAGGATCAACTTGTCTGAAACGGCTTCGGCAAGCGATAAAGACATACAAAAAAGACATTACCATAAAGAGAACAATCAAGATAAAATAGAAAAAGATAGAAAAGAGGAATTGCCACAATTGCAGAGTAGAGAATCAAGATGTGCACATCAAGAAACTATATACTCCGAAGAAAGAAATGACCCAGATACAAATAATGGTGATCACGGAGATTCTGAATATAACGAAAAACAAGGCGCCTATATTGATAAATATACAGATATAAATACTGATAGCTATAACAATGCAGTAATAAGTTGAAATAATGAAGGGAAATTACTAAATGAAGTATTGTTATTAGATAAAATAAATAAAGTAGATATAAATAATGTAATAGCAGTAACTGAAGAAACTAGTGAATATACAGAACATTGTTACTTTGCAGATATAGAAGGTTAAGAGATATGTTGCGTAAGCACTGCTGACGATAATAAAGTACAGTTCATACTTAATAGACAAGTAACTTTGCATCCAAAGTTTTTAACAAAATTACATTTAAGGGGAAAAGAAGAGATAGAGGTTAAAGACGTTCTGTTATTAAATGAAGAATTGCCAGATTTTGTCAGAATGGATAATTCATTGGGTCCACCTAAAGGCTAATACTTGTGAAGTTTATGTCCAAAACTACTCAGATAACAAACTAACACTATATGCAGGCATTGTCTTTTGCATAGGAATATCTATTAACAACCCTTTACTAACACTGGAAGAAAAAGCATTTTTCTCTGTAACTGGTCAAAAGTTTGAATTAAGCAAAGAGATGAATAAAACAGATTTCCCAGAAAACAGTAATAAATTAATTCAGATATTAGAAAAATACAGAGATGTAATAGCTATAGAAGGAGGTAAATTAGGCAGAACAAATGTCCTACAACATAGAATTTTGCTAGATGATGGAGCAAAACCATTCTTTATTCCTAATTACAGATTACCAATAAGCCAAAAACCCATAGTTGATAATTTGATAGAAGAAATGAAGAAAGATGGGGTAGTCATTCCTTCCAAATCTCCATATAATTCTCCATTGCTACTTGTTCCAAAGAAAGATGGAAATTGGAGACTTGTGATAGGTTATAGAAAGTTAAATTCCAACACCATCCCAGATAGAATGCCAATGCCAGTAATTCAAGATATGTTAGTTCAATTAGGAGGTGCAAAAATATTTTCATCCTTAGGTTTGCTGAGTGGGTATTGGCAAGTACCTTTAGATGAAGAGTCGAAACCATACACAGCCTTCAGCACACATAAAGAACACTTACAATTTGAAGTCATGCCATTTGGACTCACTTCAGCTCCTTTAACTTTTGTTAGATTAATGTTACAAATTTTAGTAGACATAAAATGTTGCAGTTTACCTAGATGACGTTATCATTTTTAGTGAAGATTTAGCAAGTCACCTCAAAACTTTAGAAATAGTCCTAGAAAGATTAAGAATACCAGGACTAAAAATCAAATTAAAGAAATGTCAATTCCTAATGAAATCTTTGGAGTACTTAGGTCATGTAATTAGTGAAGATGGACTACGCATGCAAGCAGGTAAGATAAAGGCAATAGTTATATCCAGCTCCCATACATTTGAAAGCACTGAGACGATTCCTAGGAATGGTGGGTTACTATAGACATTTTATTAAGGGTTTTGCTACGATAGCCAAACCGTTAACATAATTAACAAAGAAGGATGTCAAATATGAATGGAATAAAGAGCAAGAGACAGCCTTCCAAACGCTAAAGAGTAAAATGACAAGGAATCCTTTATTAGTCTACCCAGATTTCTCCAAAGACTTCTACTTAGCCTGTGATGCCTCAAGTACAGGGCTAGGAGCTGTATTACTACAAAAAGACAAAACTAGAATCTTCTTCTTCTTCTTCTTTTAACGTGCTTTTTTTCCCATTTTTGTATGGGGTAAGCACGATGCCTTCTTTTGAAGGACTTTGATTTGGCTTTGGGGTAGACCTGTGGTCTCGATCGGCTGCCCTGCCTGACATCGCTTAGACCCCGGTAGCGTATGTTTCATGTATCATACCCGACCCAATGCCCTTTCTTCCCAGCAGCGAAAGTTATTGCGCAAAGTTCGAGACGTGTGAGATGTTTGTTATGTTTTTAGAAGGTGTTGTAGTGGCTTTGTTTTGTGTGTGTATTTAGTCTGTAACATCCATTTGCTTTTTAAGCAAACCTATCCGTTGATTACATATATAATCCCGGGATGTCTACACGGATAGCAAAGTGTCTGCCTCTCTGATCAGTCGGCTGCGGATTTGAACCCGCGCCACAGACCTCTACAAAGTCCGAAGCTGCTGCTGTAACCGACTGAGCCACCGAGGCTCTAAAAAGACAAAACTAGAATGAGGGCAGTATATTATGCCAGTAGAGTCTTAAATCCAGCAGAAAGAAATTATAGTGCTACAGAAAGGGAATGTTTAGCATTATACTGGGGATTAAAGAAATTTAGACACATACTTCTATGGCATAAAGTCAATGTACTTACTGATCACAAACCAATTTGTGATTTGTTTAAAAAAAGAACTTTTACAAATAACGTGAAGTTCAATAGATGGTTCATTAGTGTGTTAGAATTTGCTCCAGAATTCAGATACATCCCAGGGAAATTTAATACACTAGCAGATGCATTATCCAGATCCCAAGAAGAAACAGAGAAATGCATTACCACTAATACCTTTTGTTTTAGCTGTCAAGTAGTAGACTGAGACTTAGAAAGAGTAAAAATACAACAAGGAAATGATGCAGAAATCAGAAAGATAATAGGACAGTTAATGACAGATGAATCTTTAAAACCTGATTTTGTATTAATAAATGGATTGTTGTATAAAAGACCAACAGAGAAGAGTGGTTGTTCTCGTCTATATATCCCAAAGGCACTAATCAGAGAAGTTTTAGAACTAACCCACTCATATAAGTTAGCAGGACATCCAGGAATTAAAAAGACAAGCAGAATCATAACCAGAAATTATTTTTGGCCACATTGTAGTGAAGATGCCAAAAACTTTGTACAGAACTGTGTAGTTTGTAATAGAAATAAGGGTCACGTAAATCTTAAAGCTCCACTTGAAAAATATCCATCCGAATTAAACCCATTCCAGGTAATCGGTGTGGACTTTTTGGGTCCATTTCCTACCACTATTAGAGGGAATAATAGATACCAGTCTTTCTAGACAGATATGCAGAAATTGTACCAGTAAGAAATAGAGATGCAATTACAGTAGCAGAAGCTCTTAAATCTAGAATTATCACGAGACATTTCTTCTTTCTGATAACGCGGCTGAATTTACTAGTGAGCTTTTAAGAAAATTATGTGAATTTTACAAGATAAATAAATACCAAATAACAGCATATAAACCAAGTTCAAATGGAGCAGTAGAAAGAACAAATCGTAAAATAAAGGATATCCTGAAAACTTTAATTAAACCTAATACAGAAGACTGGGATTTAGCTTTGGAAGACGTGCAGTTTACTATAAACAATACTGTAAATGAGACAATAGGAGAATCACCACACTACTTATTATATGGTTATCAAAAAAGATTACCTAATACCTTACTAGATGATGCAACACCACCCCGACATACTTATAATTATGATGACTATATTGCATGGAAAAAGATCAAACAAACGAGGACTAGACTTAACGATTTTCACAAAATTCATGCCAAGTACTATGATAAAAATACAACTAAACCAGACATTATAGTGGGTACTCAGGTATATGTTCGAAATCATATTCCAGAAGGTCCTAATGTAAAGGTTTCTCCTAAATTTCATGGTCCTTATAGAGTATTAGAGGTGTTAAAATTAAATAAGCTTAGAATTATTAATGAGAATGATCTAAAGGAAAGGGTAGTTCATTGGAATCATGTGAAGGTAAAAAATGCAGACGCTTGGTCCACTAAAAAGTTAGAAGAAGTATTGAAGGAGAATAGGGAAGAACAAGTACACAAAAGATATGAGTTAAGAAAAAGAAAAGCTTTTGTAAAGTGTTGGACTGAAAATATCATATGTATAATGTATTTATAGAAACTAAAATACCTCATGGATACAGAATATCTGATAAAGATTATTCTTACAGATACAGACATGCGGCTCATCTTAATAGTCGTAATACTCCAATTCGTGTCTTCGGAAGTTGTCATCCAAAAGGGCACACCACTAGAGAAAAGGGGATCTGTGAAATTAATAAAAGATTTGGGAGTCGTGAGTATAGATATTTCTTCGGTGCTTATCAATGAAATGACTTTGAAAGGTGTTCAAAAAGAACTCAAATCCATAATACACAAGAGTGATAATAACAGTGCCCTGCCATTGTTGAAAAAGTTAGATAATGACATAGGAAATATCCAAAATACAAGATCCAAAAGATCCCTCTTACCTTTTATAGGAACAGCACTAAATCAACTGTTTGGAGTCGCAACTGAATCTAATGTAGAAAAAGAAAAGGCTAGAACTGATAAATTGGAACAATGGGCAGCAGCAAGAGGTACAGTGATAAATAAAGTGATAACTTCTCACAACTTAAATGCCCAAGAGATAGAAAACCTAAAGGTATTCACTACTAAAGTTAACCAGAATGTAACCAAGGAACTAAATATGATAGAAAACCAACAATTTTTAAACAATTTTGTACTGGAGAGTGAAATTATCTTGCAAGAACATAGGGACATGTTAAACGCAGTCTTGTTAGCTTATAAAGGAATGTTAAGTCCAACACTATAACTCCTAAAGAATTAGAAGATATAGTTAATTTTTATTTGGTAGAGGGACATTATACCCCTATGGTAAAAGATGTTCTCATGTACTATAATCTCATAACTACCAAAGTAATACCTAATAAGATTATTTTAGTAATACCCTTTAATTAAAAAGATACAAATGTACTGATGTCTAAACATCCTTTCCCCATATTGATAAAAGAAAATGTAATCATTTCAAATGTCAACAACATCCAAGAACTTGGGTTAATGATTTTATTTATTACTGATGCCCAATTAAAGGATTACATAATTTTAAGGGAAAAGGGGTACATTTGTAACCTTGATCACCTTTACGAAACTACTAATGCCTGTCGTTGTGTTTAAGAAATCATTACAACAAAAATCAAGAAAAAGAGTTATTTCCATCCTAGTAGAACAATCAATTTTTGTGTTTTCGCTAGATACTGTAACAGCCATAATCAACTGCCATAATCTAAGTACAGAAGTTAGATTCAAGAATGTCCATGCTTTTGATAAAGCTTGCAAGTTAGTTATACCAAACCAGTTGTACTATGAACCTCATATTTTTACTGAGCTCAAAATTAACAAACATATCCAATACATGAACTATTCTAAGAATATCAAAGAGTTTCACTTGTCTCAGTTAGAATTAAAACAACTGAATGAGTTACCATTGGTAGATGAGTATTTCTACTACAAAGAAAAAGTTCCCCAATTTTGTCTCTGTTCAATTTGTAAAGTCTGTTCAATTTAATCATAATCATTTTACTTTTGATTTATTGTGGTGTTTTCATTCAAATCAAGACTTGTAATCAAATTGTAATTTGTACTCGTTCACTGCATATAATTGTTTATAAAAGGACCTCATCAATTCCATTGTCTCTCATCAGTCAGCCGATCTTAATAGCTCGTTTCTTTGATAAATAAATCTTACGCAAATTAAAACGTGTAGTAATTTCAAATATTGGCCATAATAACGCAAATTAAAAAGGCCAAGGAAGAAGAATAATGTTCTTATAGACATGATTTACTACCAATTTCTTTATATGTTGTTGATTTTTCATTATATATTCACTATTGCATTTAACCATTTTTCAGTTTAGTAATTCATTGTGTGTATGAAAATTTCTTTTAAATAATAATTCATTATATAATGTATGAAATTTCTACAATATATTACTGATCTATTATTTTACCATTGTTGTATTAACATGAATTATTCAATAGTATCCATTTTTTTTCTCACTTATTTTATATGTGTGTTATCATTTATATTACATGTATCTATATATTTTACATTATGGGCAATCATATAAGTAATTTGTTTTGTGTGTGAATTTACAACTATCCCTTTAAACTACATTTTTTTATTAACACACTGAGGGCAGTGTGAGGTAGCAGGACTGAGTGATGTAAAGTGATGTAAAGAACGATTAAATAGGGAAGCATAAGAATAGAATCTTAAAAAGAGAGAAGTGGAAAAAGATAAATTATACAGTGATCGATCGAGTATGAATAGAGAGAGAGAGAGAGAGAGAGAGAGTCGCTAGTCACCAGTACGAGAAGACGCAGTACTTCCCCCTATCTTCTGTGGTCCCAACCAGACTCTGACCGCGGGCTACTTAACCAGATTCTGACCGTGGGCTACTTAACCATACCCTGACCGCGGGCTACTTAACCAGATTCTGACCGTGGGCTACTTAACCATACCCTGACCACGGGCTACTTAACCAGACAGAAACGGAACTTCGACTAGCAAGAGTGGTTTTCAAGAGAGTAAAACTGTAACCGTAATTGTACTTGTGTCTGTAATTAACTTTCATCATTAAAGTAAGAAGCTACCCATTTCGTGTCCATTATGCCTTTCTGAGACGCTGTGGATGAATACGTCGCCGACTTAGAAGGAAGACGCAGGTAAGAAGGGAACAATATTATGTCACACGAGTTATGAAAAGGAATTTTTGCACGACACATACTGTAAATAAAAAAAAAACGGCAACACACGTCAGGAATAATTGTTACATTTCAGTATTTTATAATGCACGAAATGAAAAAAAATTCATAATTAAGGTAACCAATAAAATTATATCTAGAAAGCATATCTAAAACATCCATCATTATAACACTGAAAAAAAGAAAAACTTAAAGAAGCAATTTTATTCTTTTCTCTTAAGACATAGCAATATGAATTCTTTAACATATTGAATGTATTTGTACATAATTAATAACGGGGATTGTATTTTGACATTTTTGTTTAATTTTCTAAACTCTCTATTTTGTATAATTGTAATTCATACTATTATTTTTCATTTACGAATTTTACTTGATTAAATATAAAAAACAATTGATCAATTATTCTTCTATTTAGTCACGTAAAAAATTTATATTAAGAGATAATAATAATAATAATAATAATAATAATAATAATAATAATAATAATAATAATAATAATATAATTTGGCAGCAGACCCTCTTTTAAACAGGTTCTATTGAATATTATTGCTGCTTCAGCTGCATTTGTTTTGTAGAAGACTTTTTCTATTTTCCTTATTGCGGACTTCTCTTCAGTGGAGGTGCGTGCTAACAGCTCGCCTATATTTGTCATTTCATGGGGGAAAAGTCAAAATCTGGATTCTGCTTCTTTATATATTCTATACAGTGAGTTCTATACAATTGTTGCCGCGACGCGTTTCGACAGACTCTTCTGTCATTCTCCAGCGGGAGCTAGTAGAGGACTGGCAGATTGCATAGGTCCTTCTAAATTTATACACGGGCTTCAGCGGGGGTCATGGATGGCGAATTCTGATTGGTTGCAGTCAGCGAACTTCAAGCCAAATTTCTGCGGCGAAGCTCGATCCTGACAGATCTTCGCAACCTGGGAATGTCATTCATTCCAGCGTTCCCATTGGCCTGCCGTTGCGTGATGTCATGCCGGCTGACATCATCGGTAGTTTGGCTGCTATTGGGCTGCGGATGAATGATGTCATTATCTACTCTTTCTGTCGTAGTCGGGGGATTGTCTCGAAGGGCGCCTCGCTCATCAGGGGCATCTCCATTCTCAGGGTTGTCGTTTTCAGGTATTCGTTGGATTTGGTGGGTGTTCTGCATTATTCTTCTTAAATTCGTGGGTAGGAGCGATGCCTCCTGCGTCGTATTCATTGTTGGTTTTCTCTCGGCAATGAGGAGCGCCTCTAGCAGGCGCAGACGTCGAGGGTCGGCGGCTCTCCCGATTATACTTATATTTTGTATAATACTGTCGCGGGAGATGGAAATATTGTGAGTAGCACGGGCGTGGTTCATGATGGCACCCTCCTGGGCGTGGCAGGAGATCCTTTTGACAGACGCATCGTGGTCATTCCAATATAAGCGCCAGGGCATCCTCGGACAGGACATACAAATTGGTAGACCACGTTCTTCTGCTTGAGGGTTCTCTTGCTGGCGGAGAGGGTTATTCTTCATCACCAGATCACGGGTGCGGCGGTTCTTATAATAAATTACAAGATTTATTCTCTTACTGTCTTCGGTCGGGGTGACGTTTTCCATGACGATTTTAGAAAATCGTCCATGAAGAAAATCGTCATGGAAAACGTCACCCCGACCGAAGACAGTAAGAGAATAAATCTTGTAATTTATTATAAGAACCGCCGCACCAATGATCTGGTGATGAAGAATAACCCCTCTCCGCCAGCAAGAGAACCCCTCAAGCAGAAGAACGTGGTCTACCAATTTGTATGTCCTGTCCGAGGATGCCCCGGCGCTTATATTGGAAATGACCACGATGCGTCTGTCAAAAGGATCTCCTGCCACGCCCAGGAGGGTGCCATCATGAACCACGCCCGTGCTACTCACAATATTTCCATCTCCCGCGACAGTATTATACAAAATATAAGTATAATCGGGAGAGCCGCCGACCTCGACGTCTGCGCCTGCTAGAGGCGCTCCTCATTGCCGAGAGAAAACCAACAATGAATACGACGCAGGAGGCATCGCTCCTACCCACGAATTTAAGAAGAATAATGCAGAACACCCACCAAATCCAACGAATACCTGAAAACGACAACCCTGAGAATGGAGATGCCCTGATGAGCGAGGCGCCCTTCGAGACAATCCCCGACTACGACAGAAAGAGTAGATAATGACATCATTCATCCGCAGCCCAATAGCAGCCAAACTACCGATGATGTCAGCCGGCATGACATCACGCAACGGCAGGCCAATGGGAACGCTGGAATGAATGACATTCCCAGGTTGCGAAGATCTGTCAGGATCGAGCTTCGCCGCAGAAATTTGGCTTGAAGTTCGCTGACTGCAACCAATCAGAATTCGCCATCCATGACCCCCATTGAAGCCCGTGTATAAATTTAGAAGGACCTATGCAATCTGCCAGTCCTCTACTAGCTCCTGCTGGAGAATGACAGAAGAGTCTGTCGAAAACGTCGCGGCAACAATTGTATAGAACTCACTGTATAGAATATATAAAGAAGCAGAATCCAGATTTTGACTTTTCCCCATGAAATGACAAATATAGGCGAGCTGTTAGCACGCACCTCCACTGAAGAGAAGTCCGCAATAAGGAAAATAGAAAAAGTCTTCTACAAAATAAATGCAGCTGAAGCAGCAATAATATTCAATAATAATAATAATAACAGGCAGGATCCCAAGATCCTGAAAAGGATCCTGGAAAACTTAGATGCCGAAATTTTTACTCCAGGACTCGTACAGAAGAGTGTGCTGTTAGAAACAGCACACACAGTGAGAAAAGTGATTGACTCCTAATGAGGCAGGATGCAACCCGGAACCCCACACAATAAATAGCACCCAGCCGAATAGGATGACTGAGATAGACACCCCTCCCCCCAAAAAGAAATCATCATCATCATCATATATTGAAAAATCATACCAATCACAAACCCAGGTATTCAGTACCTTAAAGAAATGATCTTATCATATCCGTTATGCCTGGATGAATAACGTAAAAAAACTTGAAAATAAAAAAATCCTTTTCCATTGCTATTTTAGGTAGGCCTATAGGTCTCAAATAACAATGGAAACTTTTCACATGTTATTTGCACTATTGAATATTGAAATTAACATTTAATTTAGATTACTTTTTGCTCTTTTTTTATTAGTTATTTTGTATCAATTTATTTCAAAAGTTTTTTTGCAATTTAAAAGAGTTTTTAAATTTCTTTTATAATTTTGTGAACAAATCATAAAAATAAATAGTGACAAAGAAACTAAATCTCTTAAAGAGAATGTAACTTTCACTGTTTACGTGCACTAATTTTTTTTATTTCTATTTTTTCAGAAATATTTTTTCTTTTCATTTTAATATATTTATCTTTTATTGTTATTATATTTCATATTTTCAAAAAGATTTCCTAAACATTATTTATTTTATTCTTATTAATATTCATTCTATTTTTCCTTTTAATTCTAATTTTTTTTATCTTGTGCATTTCTAAGTTTTTTTGTGTTTTCTCGTTTTAATTTCTTTTTTGGCGTTCATATTTTTATTTCAATTTCTATTTTTATTATAATTTTCTTCTTTCGTTACTTCTAAATAAATTGTCGAAAATTTGTCAGAATTATTGTAGTTGTTATTACCTCATTATTTTTATTTGAATTTCATATTGTTACTGAAGTGATCTCACCATAAAATCATGCTTATCATGAAAGTGTAAAGAAAATAATGTCCTTTATTCTAGTAAGAAATAATGAATCGAGGTTTGGACAAAAAATATGAGAAAACAGTAGTATTGAAAGCTAACCAACAAAATTGATATTCAATAGACATTCGAATGGAATGTTTGTATGGCATAAACATTGGAATTTTTGGTTTCTTAGCTTCTAGATTTCAGCTTTGGATTTATTTCAGGTATCCTTAAAATTCAATTTTTGTGGATATTGCGACTTTTAAATTTTTTATGGAAAATATTCTTATTATCATCTTTTTTACTTCTATTTTATTATTATTATTATTATTATTATTATTATTATTATTATTATTATTATTATTATTATTATTATTATTATTATTATTATAGTAATTTAGTTTTGTCATTTTACTGTAATTTTGATTTTAAAAAATAGTTAAAATTCGTCTTCATTATTTCTTATAGTAAATAATTTCATAACTTTACTTAATTTATTTTTATTTAATAACATGAAATTTCTCAAAATTCAAGCTAAAAGATTAAAAATATCCTCCATAAGTCAAGTTAACGAATAAGCATGTAACATAGACAATAGAATTACCTGATACAAAATGAAAAATGAAAAGTGCAAAAATATATAAAAACAAAAATGTTTGAAGTCACACCTATGACCAATTGACCATTTCATTCGAATTATCCCTTCTGAGTGAATATGATAGAAATAATCAACACACAATCACGTGTCGAACAGAAATAAATTTCTGTCTCACATTAGGATCGAACCTAGGTCTTTCCATTGAAAGGCAAGACCGCTTTCAACTAAGCAGTACAAGTCATACAAGGTAAAGCCTTGGTACAAATGTACTTAAGTTCCAATTTCTTTGATGACTTGTATGGCTTAGGGGCAGCGGCCTTGCCTTTCAAGTGAAAGACATAGGTTCGATCCTGATGTGAGTCAGAAATTTATTTCTGTTCCACACGTGATTGTTTGTTGATTATTTTCTATAATAATAATGAAATATTAAAAAATCATACCAATCACAAACCCAGGTTTAATGTATTCAATACCTAAAAAAATTATTAAAATTGAAGGATAAATTATCATAGCCGTTATTCCTAGATGAATAAAGTAAAAATAAACAAAACAAAATCCTTTGCCATTGTTATTTAAGGTACGGATCCCAAATAGCAGTAGATACCCTCCATATATTTTTTGCACTGTTGTAGCCTATATTGAAATTAACATCTAGCTTCGACTTTTTTTGCTTATTTTTATTTGTTATTTTGTATCGATTTAATTCATAATTCGTTTATATACATATTTTAAACTTTTCTGAGATTTAAAAGAAAAGATTTTTTAATTTTTGTTTTACAAATCATAAAAATATTGACAAGAAAAACAAATCTCTGAAAAGGAATATAGGCTACTATCAACGACGACATTTGCAATATTAATAGAAAAAAATTTTGACAAAAAAAATACATTAATTTTTCTACACAAAACGTAAAAAACAAAAAATAAAAAAATAGAATGCAAGGATAATTTATCATTTCCGAAATGATTCGATGAGTAACGTAGAAAAAAAAACTTGAATATAAGCCCAAAAAAGCTTGTGTCTAAATGTAAAGTATCTATATAAAATTAATATCATTGAGTTTACAAAAACAATTACCTTCTTATTTGATTTTCAGACACGGATCTGTTGTTTATGAGCACTTTAATTTTTGGTTCATTTTTGTATATTGAAATTAGAAAATTAACTTTCAAGCAATTTTATTCTAATAGCAAAGTTTTAATCCATATCCTATGTAACACCGTTGCATTTTTATTTCACTTTTGCCCTCACATATCTCCTAGATTTTTATTCTAAATTTTATTATTGGTTTTTTTTATGACAGTGACATTAAAATTTTGTATTTTCAAAGTGTTTTATTTTAAAATAAGAAAAACTGAAAAAGAATTGAAGAAATATAAGAAAAAATATGCAAATAGAAATAAATACAGATAAAAATAAAAATATATGAATTAAAACTCAAGATATAAAAAAAAAAAATTTAAGTCAAATGAAAATATAAAAAAGGAATATAATTAAAAATCAAAATATAAACTAATAGAAATATAAAATGAATAAAAGAAATAAATAATAAAATGTAAAATAATAAAACAAATACTGGAAAATAATATGACAATGAAAAAATATAAAAGCAAAAAATAAGAAATAATGAATAAAATCATTAATACAAAACTAAAACAATAACAATAAAAAGATTTTGAGCAAGTAATAGAAAAACTAAAATGAATAAAATAAAAGTAATTGAAAATGGGATCAAATAAAAAAGAAATAAAAATGATATTGAAAAGTAAATCTTGAACACTAATACTAATGAAAACTTAGGATTGAGGAGATTATTATATAAATATAATACAAATTCAAATAATAGCAAGATAACAATAATCAAAAAAAGAATTGATAATAGTGATAAGAAGGTGACCCTTGCTCCGGCATTCTGTGCCGAGCTTAGCAGATCGTCAGGCATTCATTCACCTGTGTCCTGCTATGCGCTGAATTGCGCTGAATGCCACAAAAACAACATGTCACATAGTGACGCGAACTCACAGAAACAGGGCTTGACCACCACCTTGTGTCAACCTCGACACAGATCATGTTTATTCACATTTACTCTGCAAGCCCAAGTGTCACTGTCATTTCAACGCTTGGAAACTGCTTCCGACTGAAACAAAACATGTTTCCTTACCTTAGAAATATGGCAACACTCATTATCATGGCAATTACTAGCAACGCAGCTAGAACACCTGGTAACACCAACTTATTATTATGTAACAGTTCTATATAGTCAATTTCTTCCTCTTCTTGTAATGCTGTAACTTTGTAATCCCAGCTGCAGCCGGTAATTCTACTACATCATGGTAACGATGTGTATGTAGGAGAAAGGTGTTTGCCGTCGAATTATAAACCCTCCTGCTAAGAACGATGAACTCCGTGGAGACTATTTTGCATTCACTGTAAGGCTTCAAGAAAAGTCAGGAGTGAAAGACTGATTCTTTATTATTCTCGACAGGTGTTTATAAGACAAAAAGCGGACGGAAAGGTAGCAGGCGACCCAAGGCCCCCGCTGCCTCCATACATGATTTGTGTTTTCTGACAAGCATAAAAATACATACAATATTTGTTACATGGCATATAAAAGGTAGATCTACATATCGGCAGAAAGGCCGTACAATGATGCATAAGATGAGGTACACAAAGAATCTGAAATAAAGACATAAAATACATGATGTGATTAATGTACATCTGAAAAGAGAAACACAAGGAAAGAGAGGCACGATTTGTCACCTTTACAAATACTCCCCCCACAAGACAATAATTAGAGGAGCAATTATTGGATGAATCAATATTAATCACGGAGGCTCTGAGGCAGTTGGAGTGGGCCCCTGCCTCTGGAGAAATGCGCGCGTCAGGTGGAGCTGACACCTGGGGACGGCTGGATGCATTTTCTGGGCTGCCCCAGGCTCCGCTTTGGTGGGGAGGCAGGTGCGCCTGTAGGCAGGTATTGCGGGGGAACTCTAGGGCGCCTGCCTACTTCTTCGCAAACTTCATTGTCTTACAGGGATGGTGATCCAGTCCTCCCACCCGTGGATGTCAAGGAGGAATGCTTTGCTGGCCCGCCTGATGACTCGGTGGGACGCCCTGTAGAGCCTGGTTAAGGACGGGCGGCGAGTGTCCACCCTGATGAAGACGTAGGCACAGGAGTGTAAGGCGGGTGGGCTGTAGGTGATGGTTCTGTCAGTGAAAGTCTTGTGGCAGGGCGCGAACCTCTGTGCGAGCTCCCTCAACCTCGAGAGGGCGGTGTCGGTGCTGTCAGCCGACAGTGGAAAGAATTCTCCGGGTATAGCCAGTGTTTCCCCGTAGACTTTCTCAGCAGGGGAAGCATCACCATTTGCTTTTGGTGCGGTGCAGAGACCCAGCAGGACCCAGGGCAGCTGTTCCTTCCACCTCTCATCGGTGCAGTGTGCCATGAGAGCTGCTTTAAGAGAGCGGTGCACCCTCTCGACCATGCCGTTCGCTGCGAGGTTGTATACCGTTGTGCTGTGTAGAGTTGTACCCATCAGGTGTGCCAAGGAGACCCAGAGCTCTGACAGGAAGGCAGGTCCCCTGTCCGTAGTGATGCTGTCTGGCACTCCGAAGCAGCTTATCCAATTGGAGAGTAGGGCCTCTGCACATGATGTTGTTGATGCTTCATCCATGGGGGTTGCTTCGGGCCAGTGAGTGGAGCGGGCTATGATCGTCAGGAGGTATCTGGCTCCCCCCGACTGCGGAGGGGGCCCAACAACATTGGTGTGGATGTGGCCGAACCGCCGACAAGACTGGGGAAAATCGCTGAAACCGGATTCAGTGTGCCGGGATGTTTTGCTCATCTGGCACGGGATGCAACTCCTTGCCCACTGGTGGACGTCCTTGTTGATGCCGTGCCAGATGAACTTGTCAGTCATGAGGCATGCCGTTATGCGCCCCGATGGATGGGAGAGACCGTGGATGATGTTGAACACTTGTTTTCTCCTCGAGGCGGGCACCAGGGGGCTTGGGCAGCCTGTGCTGGTGTCACAGAGGAGAGTGGTGTCTGAGTTTGCTAAGGGCACGTTTTCCCATTTGAGAGCCGTCACTGCTGTCCTGCAGTCCACTGTCTCTGGATCCCCTGCTTGTTCTCTCGCGAGGTCTTCATAGTCGATGCCGAGGTGAAGGGAATTGATCTCTATTCTTGACAGAGCATCGGCCACTGGGTTTTTCTTGCCAGGGACATAGTTGATGGTGCAACTGAACTCGGAGATGGTGGTCAGGTGCCATTGTTGCCTTGCAGACCAGGCGTCCCCCTGTTTTGCAAATGCATGAACCAGGGGTTTGTGGTCTGTTAGGATTGTGAATTTGGTTTCCTCCAGCAGGTACTTGAAGTGCCTCACAGCCTGGTAGATAGCCAGCAGCTCTCTGTCGAAGGCGCTGTAGTGGGTCTCCGCTGGCTAAAACTTGCGGCTGAAGAAGGCCAAGGGCTGGGGCGTTACGTTCACCAGCTGCTCTAGTACTGCACTGCAGGCGATGTTGCTGGCATCCGTTGTCAATCTGAGGGCAGTGGCGGGATTGTGGTGAGTTAAGGTGGTGGCACTGGAGAGGGCCCTTTTCGTCTGAATGAATGCCCTCTGCTGCGGAGCTTCCCACATTAGTGTTTTTGGTTTCCCCATCAGGACTGACGTCAGGGGGGTACATGATGTGGGCAACATCTGGGATGAAGTGCTGGTAGTAGTTTATCATCCCAAGAAACTCCTGAAGGACCTTGATGGTTTGTGGTTCTGGGAAATTTTCTATAGCTTTTACTTTAGAGGCCGTGGGCCGCACTCCTGTTGGTGAAATCTCGTGGCCCAGGAAGTCTACTTTTCCTTTCCCGAAGATGCACTTGTCAGACCTGACAACTAATTTGCTCTCCTGTAGGCATTTCACGATGGCGCGGACATGGCGAAGGTGTTCCTCTGGGGACCTGGAAAAAATGAGGATGTCGTTGATGTAGCAGATGCAGAAGGGCAGATCTCCCAAGGTGGTATCCATCAGGCGCTGGAAAGTGGCACCTGCATTCCTGAGACCGAAAGTGGAATAGGGAAATGTGTAGCTCCCAAAGGGCGTGATGATGGTGGTCTTTGCGACATCGTCAGGATGTACAGGGACTTGGAAGTACGACTTCAGTAGATCCATCTTGGAGAAAATTTTGGCTCCGTGGAGGGTGCCTGTCAGGTCTTGCATGTTAGGGAGCAGGTAGTGGTCTGGTGTTGTTACCAAATTCAGGCGCCAATATTCCCCGCAGGGCCTCCATGAACCATCGGATTTCTTTACCATGAGGAGAGGGGACGTCCACAGGCTTGATGCCGTTTTACAGACACCCATGGGTTCCATTTCTGTGAAGGCCCATTTGGCGTCTTGTAACTTCTGGGGGGAATAGACGTCGGAACTTGGCATGGTTTGGTGGGCTCATCATGGTGATGTGGTGGAGGATGCCGTGCTTTGCTGAAGCCCCAGGTGACTGGTGCAGTTCTGGTTTGAACACGTCCAGGAACTCCTGTAGGAGGGATGTGTAGCTGTTGGGGGCTGTGGAGCAAATGGAGGGCATCCCAGGTCCACTGGAGAGCTGATGGGAATGGCACGTCCCTGTGTCGAGGAGGCGTTGTCTGGTGATGTCACCTGGAAGTCCATGGTGCCCTAGGAAATCCACACCCAGCAGAGGGAACTTAACATCCGCTACGACGAAAGGCCAGTGGTATCTGCACCCCAGGATTGAGATAACCCAGGTCATTGTGCCATAAGTGCAGATGGGAGTTCTGTTTGCTGCTATGAGGGAGGGTAGTGAGTCAGGTATTTTTTCTAAACCTTCCCTGGATGGTGGGAAAACCGACTGCATTGCCCCCGTATCAACCACCAGGTGGTGTTTGGAGAAATCATCTGTGATGAAAACCCTGCTGGGCAGTGGAAGTTGGGTTTCGTGGCCACAGCTGTTACTTGTGGCTACCTTTGTCGTTTTTTGTGAAAGAACACGAAGGCCTGCACTTTCTGGCATTGGTCCCGAACTTTCTATGGTAGAAACACCATGCCAGGTTTGGCCATGTCTTGTGCTCTCTGAATGGCAGTCTCTTCTTATAAACGGTGTTGATGTCTCCGTCGTCGTCGCCATCTTCCCCTGATAGGTTGCAGGCTCCCAGGGCAGCAGCCATGAGGGTGGCGGTATGTATCGAGGCCTTGGTGGCCTCGCATAGTTTCTGGGCGTCGTTGACCAAGGCATCCATGTCCAGGTTCTCTGCATCCCTTATCTGGCGCCAAACTTCCTGCAGGAGGCGCCGAAGGAAGATTGCTATTGTCAGGTCAATTGTTTTTTTCCTCCCGTTCTCGTTGCAACCTGGGAGTGTTACTAACCCTCGCAGCTGGTCCCAGGCTTCCCTGGGTGATGCATCTCTGAGGGGCTGGGATAACAGGTCGAATACGCACTGCACTCTCTCGGACATGGGCACGGAGTAGGAATTCAGCAGTTTGTTTTTTAAGTCTGTGTATGTGACTTTGTCTGGTTGTGCGTCCAGCCAGGGGGAGATTCTATTGAATACTTCGTCTTGGGGCGCCATCATGACTATGTCTGGTTTTGTAGCATCGTCTGAGACGCGCACTATGCAAAAATACGTTTAAGAGACCATCGCACCGACGCCGTCTCTTCCAAACACACGTGTGTGTTCGTGTGTTCGTCATCCATCGGAGGGGACAAGAGAGAACAAGAGCATCTAGTTTTCTTTCTCTGAAGGAATGCAACTTCTACCGTACAATATTTCCGTCTGTTTCTCCCTAACCATTGTTGTCTCAACATATGTACAATCACCACTACTTGCATTGCCATGCAAGCATTCTAATCATGTACTCATAATGTTCCACCAAATCTTCTGTATCAAACTGTATGTATGTTTCTGTTTGTGAAGACGCCAAACGTCTCGCCATTTCACATATATTATGCTACTGCATTGTATTCATTAATCTGTCTCGAATCTCATGCAATTGGCCATATGTAGAAATTCCTGGCCTTTCCATTGATATATGTTTTATCACTGCACATTTATTGTCTCTCTCACAATCGCCATCTGTTTGTCTGCTGACAAACACAGATGCCCGAATCATTACCTCTGTTTTCCTGTGTGTGTAGATGCTACTTTACCTCTTGTACAGGCCAATAGCATCTTTGAAGATTCTGTACATTCATTCAGTAAGGAACTACCAATAAACTAGTCAACACCTAGCCAATATGTCACTCAATCCCGTCCTTACATGCACATCTACATGCCGGAATCATGATGCCGTGTTTTGGCGTGAGAACGGGGGAAGTTTGACAGTGTCTGGCTTTGTTGGTGAGAGCTGCGTTCAGACGATGTTCGCTGGTTCACATTGAGGTTCAACTTCTGACATCTTGACTTCTCACTCATAAAAACGCAGGAAAATGAGCTGTATTGAGTCCGTTAATGGTGCTGATTTGTTCGAGATGTCGAACGAAGTGTCAAAACGTGCCCTTTTGGGTACACCATATTTAGTCTGTTAATGTCACGGTTTCCGCCAGGGAGGGTGCTATCAGAGGCCTAAACTTTACTCCGTAGTTAATCCTTTAAAGGCTTTCTGATGGTAGGGTGCGGCTGTAGTTAGTCCATTAATGGCTGAGTGTAGTGTCTGTAAAAAAACCCATTTTCTTTAATGCACTATGTACCTTAACTCTTGGGGCATTCTCCCTTAACTTTGGGAACATTATATGTTTTGAATGTATTGCGCCAGAAGCTGAGAAGAGCGCCATGTGTTTGATTGTTGATACCATGTCGGAACAGTAACGGAAATAAAGTTATGTTGCTGCTAAGATGCTGCTGTTATTACGCCATCCTACACACATAAAGGCTATCACAAATGGCGACGAGGATAACCTGTGAAGAGACGTCTGCAACGAACTTATGAGGTGTCAAGAGCCTGTTCACTCAGAAACCTGGTTTGTGTTGGAGCCGCCAAGTTTGCATAGAGCCAAGGCTGGACTACGGTACCCTTAGTTAGCCTACCCTACTGGATAAGTGAGTAACTTCAGCCTAAGTTAGATTACCGATGACGATGGCTACCCCGCTACAGTTAACGCCCTTACCAGCATTTTCCCCTGAGGAGTCTGCAAATGTTTCCCAGAAGTGGGCAGACTGGAAGGAGTCTTTTTCATACTGTATACAAGGTAGTGGTATAACAGAAGATGCCCAGAAAAAAGCTATATTGCTTCACCAAGCAGGTATGGAAGTTCAGCGTATTTTTAGAACATTAACTGTTGCTGGTGATACTTTTGATGATGCAGTTTCAGCTTTGGATAACCATTTTATGCCCAAGAAGAATGTTGCATATGAGAGGCATGTTTTCAGGCAAGCTTGCCAAGGTCCATCCGAAAGTATGGATGCTTACTTAACTAGGTTACGAAATTTGATTAAGTCATGTGAGTACCCTGCAGCTGAGGTAAATTTTAATTTAAGGGATCAGATCATAGAGAAGTGTTTTTCTAAGAAACTAAGAGTAAGGTTTTTAAGGGAAAGAAACCTAACTTTAGATAATATTGTGGAGATGGCAAGTGCTCATGAAATGGCTGAGAGCCAGGCTAGGCAAATCGAAGAGGATTCTGTTAGGCCTAGGCCAGATAATCTTAAAGTGAATAAGTTACGTTATCAAGCCCATGTTAATGGTACATTTCAAGGAAAAAGAGGAGGAAGCGCAGGAAATTTTGTGCATTCTAATAGGCTGAGAAATGGTAAGCCTAACTTTAGTGTAAATCAAAATTGTTGGCGATGTGGTCTGCAAGGTCATTGGCATAATGACTGTGTTGTTGCCAGGGCTAAGGCATGTCGAAGGTGTGGTAAGATTGGACATTTGGCCCGTGTTTGCAGGTCCAACCTCAGTAGTGTTTCTCATACAAATTATGAGTCAGAACATAAGCCTAAAGTGTCAGTGTCACAACCTGGAATGGAAAAGTCCAGGGGAAGAAGTGGTGGTTCTGGAAATTATTCCAGAGGTCATTCTGGGCCAAACCAGCATGTCAATGTTGTTAAAGATTCTCAGAGTGAAACTTTTTATGATGATGATGATGATGATGATGATCACTATGAGGATCATTATTTGTTTAATGTCAGAGGCATTTGTGAAACATCTACTTCATTTAATTTTAATGTTAGTAACGTGCCAATTAAATTTATGATTGATTTAGGTGCTACTTGTAATGTTATTACTGCAAGTGATTTTGAGATGTTGAGTAAGTATGTATGTTTAAGAAACTGTAATAAGAATCTGTATCCTTATGGTGTCACAACTCCATTAAAGGTAAGAGGAGAATTCAGCAGTAAGATTGAATCTCCATCTGGGAGAGTTTGTGTGGAGGCAGATTTTATTGTGGTAGAGAAAAATGATGTCATTGATGTTAATTTACTTGGAAAAAATACTGCCATAGCACTAAATATGTTAAGGATTGGTGAGGATATAAATGCAATAAATATTAGTACTGCATGTGATGAGTATTCCAGTTTAAAAGTTAAATATGAAACTTGCTTTTCAGGTCTGGGTAAGTTGACTGATTTTTCATTGAAGTTACATGTTAACCCTAATGTGAAACCTGTAGCACAACCTATGAGAAGAATTCCTTTTAATATTAGGGGGCAAGTGGAAAAAACACTTGATGATTTGTTGGGTTTGGATATCATTGAGCCAGTACAGGGACCTACTGAATGGGTATCGGCCCCTGTATTCATCCCAAAGCCTGGGAATAGTAAGGAATTGCGACTGTGTTGATATGAGAAGAGTCAATGAGGCTATTTTGAGAACTAGACATCCAATTCCTACTATTGATGAATTGTTGATTGATATGAATGGTGCTGTTGTTTTTTCTAAACTTGATTTGAAGTTGGGTTTTCATCAAATTGAGTTAGACCCTGAGAGTAGATATTTAACCACATTTGTAACTCACAAAGGTTTGTTTAGGTACAAACGGTTGTTGTTTGGAGTTAACTGTGCTCCTGAGGTTTATCAACATATTTTACAACAAGTATTACATGATTGTGAAGGAGTTAAAGTGCTAGCAGATGACATAATTGTGTATGGTACTATTGTCAAAGAGCATGACAAAAGGCTGGAAACGGTATTGGCAACATTGTGTAGTAGAAATCTAACTCTGAATCCAGATAAATGTAAATTTGGTATGGAAAAACTAGTATTTATGGGTCATGTTTTATCAAAGAGAGGCATTGAACCTACTGATGACAAAGTCAGAGCTGTAAACGAGGCTAAGAAGCCTAAAAATGTAAAAGAGGTTAGGAGTTTCCTTGGTCTTGTAAATTACTGTGGAAGGTTTATAAATAATCTGTCTACTGTTGAAGAACCATTGAGAAGGTTAACTAGGAAGAATGTAATTTGGCATTGGGGAAGTGAACAGGAACATTCATTCAGGGAATTAAAAAGGAGACTTACTTCTGCTGAGAGCATGGCTTATTTTAATCCAGTATTACCTACTCAGGTAATTGTAGATGCTAGTCCAATTGGACTGGGAGCTATTTTAGTACAGAAACAGGATAATGGATGTTTCAAACCTGTAATTTATGCCAGTAGATCTTTGACAGATGTTGAACGTCGGTACTCCCAGACAGAAAAAGAGGCTGAAAGGTTTAGATTGTATGTTTTAGGTATTCATTTTGAGCTAATTAGTGATCATAAGCCACTAGAGGTGATATATTCTCCTAAGTCAAAACCTCCTTTGCGTATTGAAAGGTGGGCTCTAAGACTGCAGCCTTTTGATTTTAAAGTAAGGTATAAACCTGGGAGGACTAATGCAGCTGATGCATTGTCGAGATTGCGCTTATCAGATATTCCTAAAAGTAATGTAGCTGAAGAATATGCTTACTTTATTGCCAAAAGTGCAACACCAGTAGCCTTAACTACTAAGGAAATTGAACAAGAGTCTGGTGTTGATGTTGAGTTGAGTAAAGTCCGTAAGGCTATCAGAAATAGTGATTGGAATGAGGTTCCAGATTTCAAATATGTTAAAGATGAAGTATGTATTTTGGGATGTTTACTCTTAAGAGGTCAAAGAATAATAATACCTAAATCTTTAAGTAGGCAAATTCTTGACTTAGCTCATGCAGGCCATCAGGGAATTGTAAAATGTAAAAGTAGACTAAGACAGAAAGTGTGGTGGCCAGGATTAGATAAAGAAGTGGAACATTATGTAAGAAATTGTAAAGCATGTTTGTTAATGAGTAGTAATAATAAGCCAGAACCCCTGAAACCTACTCCTTTACCTGATAGGCCATGGCAACACATTGGTGTTGATATATGTGGACCTTTACCAACTGGTGAGAGTTTGTTAGTTGCTGTGGATTATTATTCTAGATGGTTTGAAGTAGGAATACTGTACTCGACTAGTACTACCAAGGTGGTAAGATGTCTTGATCATTGGTTTACATCTCATGGTTTACCAGAGCTCATTGTAACTGATAATGGTGTGCAGTTTACATCTGCAGAGTTTAAAGATTTTGTAAGGGTAAATGGTATTTGTCACAGAAAAGTAACACCTTATTCCCCTCAAGCTAATGGTGAAGTGGAGAGACAAAATGGGTCTATTATGAAAGCTATTAAAACAATTAGAGCTGAAGGGAAGGATTGGAGAAAAGAGTTAAATATTTTTCTTAAAGCTTACAGATCCACTCCACATACTGTAACTAATGTTAGTCCTGCTGAAATCATGTATGGTAAGAAAATTAGAACAAAATTGCCTGAAATGTGTTTAGATTACACTGGTTGTGATGATGAGATTAGAATAAGGGACCAAAAATGTAAAGAAAGGGAAAGAGTACTATGATAAGAAATTCTATGTAAAAGAGGGACAAGTAAGTAAAGGTGATTTAATAGTTTTACAACAAAGTAAAGAAAATAAATTGTCACCAGATTTCTGTAGTGAACTTTATAGAGTCATTGAGAAAAAAGGTAATAGTGTTCAAGTTGAGAGTACAGAGGGAATACAAAGGAGGAGGAATGTTGTTCATATGAAAAAAATGAATTTTGAAAATGAAAAAGATAAGTTTGAGTTTTGGAATGATTGTAGTAATGATGTTGGTGAATTCAGTGATATTAATGAATTCCATTTTAGATCTGACAATGATGAGTTTCATGTAAATAGTTCAGTGTCAGGTCAGGAACAGCCAAATGTTAATTCAAATGATAATGCTACATCAAGTAGACCTACACCAGGTGCTGATATTGTTGAAAGAAGGTCTACTAGGGTAAGGAAACCTCCTAGATATTTGAATGACTATGTGAGGTAATGAAGTTTTGTGCATACAGTATGATGTCATTTATGCTGAGTTGCTGTTGAGTGTAAAATGTTTTTCCTGTTGTTTTGTAAATGAAGAGAGCCTTGATTTTTTTTACATTGTTTTGTAGCATGGGTGCTGAGTTTGAATGCTCAATAAGGGAGGGATGTAGTGTCTGTAAAAAAACCATTTTCTTTAATGCACTATGTACCTTAACTCTTGGGGCATTCTCCCTTAACTTTGGGAACATTATATGTTTTGAATGTATTGCGCCAGAAGGTGAGAAGAGCGCCATGTGTTTGATTGTTGATACCATGTCGGAACAGTAACGGAAATAAAGTTATGTTGCTGCTAAGATGCTGCTGTTATTACGCCATCCTACACACATAAAGGCTATCACACTGAGCCAAAACCGGGCTACCTGTCCCTGACCCGGGGTCACTAGTGTGAGGCTTCAAGAAAAGTCAGTAGTGAAAGGCTGATTCTTTATTATGCTGTTGTAGTTTTAGATTTAGCTGGTCTTGTGCCAGCACGGGCTCTTGCTCCTAGAGCAGCCCGTAACTTCTTTATTATTCTCGATAGGTGTTTATAAGACAAAAAGCGGACGGAAAAGTAGCGGGCGACCCGAGGGCACCCGCTGCTTCCATACAAGATTTGTGTTTTCTGGTAAGCATAAACATACGTACAACATTCGTTACATGGCATATAAAAGGTAGATATACATATCTGCAGAAAGGCCGTACAATGATACATAAGATGAGGTACATAAAGAATCTGAAATAAAGACAGGTAAAATACATGACGTGATTAATGCACATCTGAAAGGAGAAACACAAGGAAGGAGAGGGGCGATTTGTCGCCCTTACATCAGCAGCATCAAAAAAAAAAAAAATCAGAGAAATAATGTAAGTGTCATTCTAGAATAGATGTCGTTCCATTACCCTTGTTGTCATGACATGCAATAGAGACGTATATACATATTTCTAAAAAAACTCATAAACATGCAAACATGTTTGGATTTCATATGAATACCGGATACAAAAAGGCATAGTTCTCGTTTGTCGGTTACCTGATAGAAGGCAATTCACAATAAAAAATAAAATCAGTTATTTCCTTATGACAACAGACGATTCAGTAAGAAACAGATCATATGGATATATGAGTTAAAACACAAAATATTATCCAAAGATTGTCGTGCTGGGAATTTCCCACATATGGTATTACATTACAAAGACAATAAACTCAAACACAAACAAAGGAATAGAACGCGCAAGGGAGCCGTTTCAAAGGGAAAGAGTCCTACGCCTGCTACAACTACACTTAAAATACGATATACCGAGACGAAATGTTTTACCAGTATATTAAATAAATAACAATTGCCCCATAGAAAACACGAAAGAGTTTTGTTCCAGCTTCTTATGCTTATGGACTGATGCAGAAATAGCCTGGTCTGATTAAGCGAATACCCTGTCATCTCCAAGTTCCGTCGTAGCCTATGCCTACCTCAAGGTACATACCCTGGTCCCGTTGTTATTGCAATAGCCTAATTTCTTTCATTTTGAAAGTGGTGAATTTATGGTATTATTTTATAAGTTGCCAATACATGATGTGCAATTGTAACCTACATTTTTTGAAAAGAGCTCGTCATTCAATAAGGACTCATAAGGTAAGGCAATACTGCCCCCCCCCCTCCCTCCATAGCTAATACGGCAAAACTGGAACCGGTAAACAGGCCTACCCCTAGTTTCCTGGTATTTTGTATTGGCAACTTTTAAAATTTTACCGAATTTGTAAATATTTCGTCCGTGGACCCGTGAAACCATAAATGTTGCTGTATTTTTACCTAGAAGCGTAGGCCATTGGTGACTCCTCCCCGGTGTAACAGTTGTGGGAGGCTCCAGATGGAAACCGGGTTTTCAGGTGGGGAAAATGCAAAAATGGTCAATGGAAGGAGAATTGCAGACGCCACCGCCGTCATATCCGCAGTTGGCCGTCTTCAGAAAAGCAGATCAAAGGTATTTTCAGCTGCAAAGCTTCCTGACCTAACCTATCCTACGGCAGTGCCTTCCTGACCTGGGTGGGGCTCTTGCTTTGCTCCCTGGACCCTTAACAAGACATTATGCGAAGCAGAACGTTATTCACACAACTAGGCTATTCTAGAGTAGGCTGTCATCACAAGAAGAGTTGATTGCGCTGATAAGAATTGTAAAAAGTGTATGCTTGGTAGATTGCAAGTTAGGCTCATTAGCCTAGAGCAGTGGTTCCCAACCTTTTTTTGGCCATGGTCCACCTAATCACCTCTAAAATCCAGATGCTCCCTGTGGTAATACAGAATTGTTCCGACAATGTATAAACCCTCGGTCCTTTACATTAGGGGATTACTTTCAGGCGTAGGCTGGAAACGCCCATTGAACTTCAAACAAGGCGGTTAGGCTGTTGACTACTGTCCGGGAGGCGGGAGTACCGCCTGCCCGGATGTAAACATTCCAATTTGCTTTCGGCCATCGTAGCGCACGGACGTTGTTCTTCGCCGCTCTCTGCCTGACAGCTTTCTCTCTACTTTTTGGTGGGAAATTTACTCTTTTTGTTTTTGTAATGGAGAAACCATCTAAACCTTCCTACCCCCAGCATGTGTGTCCTGGGGTAGGGGGTAAGAAGTGCAACTCTTTTAGATCTAGAGTCGACGTGGACCCACACGCCCTCTGTACATCTTGCAGGGGGCGTGTGTGTTCACGTGACGATCCCTGTAGTGAGTGTTGTTCTTGGTCCTCCGAGCAATGGGGGAAGTTCGAGGGGAGGGGACGTTACTTTCGTAAGCCTACCAAGGAGTCGTCCGAGGGAAACACGCCCCCGACGACGCCAGTGGTGGCGAATGTGTCGGGCTCGTTTCTCCCTCCCGGCGAACTTCCCCTGCTTGCTCCCTCTCCCTCGGGTGAGGACTCCCCCTCCCCTTCCTCTTACGTTTCATCGTTTGTGGAAGGGTGTGGGGGAGAGTTGGATCGGGACATCCTCTCGGAGGTCTCTTCCCGTTCCGGAGGGGAGTTTTTTCCTCCGGAGTGGGTAGAGGCTTCCTGTATTAACCCGACTCTCGCTTCAGGTCTCGGGCTGGATAGCCAGGCACTGATCCCAAGTTCATCCTGGCTACACCTGGGTCTACCTGGCACGTCACTGGAGGGATTGGCTCCTCTGCCCCCTGCTCCAGTCACGACTCACTTGGCAACGACAGTCACTACTACGACCGTCACCATGTCGAGATTTGCCCAGCTCCCAGTGTCAGTTGCATCGTATCTAGACACCCAAGTGTCGGCGTCACCTGCGTTGCAACACACTGTTCCGCTGCCTCCTGGCTTCCTGGCTCCTTTCACGCGTGCTGGCCCCGCCTACATGGTGATGTCATCATACCCATATGTGACTGTTGCTGCCCCTGTTGCTGACCCTGGCTTGTCCACGACTTCTGTTCCTCGTCTGACTTTCCAGCCCGGCCCTTCGTCTGTTCCAGTCCCCATCCCATCGACCCTGGCGCGGCCTGACTTGAATATCCACGCGGGAGGGGTGGCGCCTGCATTCCCGGCCCCTCCCACTTTTGTTCCTAGCCGACGCGCGGCTGTCTCCACCCAGGCAAATGCTGGCTCGAGCTCCGCGGTCTCTGCTCGGGATATGCCTTCTGCTGCAGCCCCTCCTGCTGTTCCTGAGTCTGCTGCCTCGCTTTCCTGGCTTAGGGACTTGACGACGTTCCTGAAGCAGATGGTGAAGAAGAAGAAGAAGAAGAAGAGGTCTAGGAAGGTGTCGTCGTCTTCATCTTCGTCTTCGTCATCATCGTCGTCTTCGCCTGCTGCTTCTTCCACTTCTCCTTCCGAGGCTTCGCAGCCGAAGAAGAAGAAGCCTGCCTCTCCCCCCCCAAGAAGCCTCTCACCGAGGCTTGTAAGGGTCTGCCTCCTTCCACAGGGAAAGCAGTGGGATCTCTCGTCGGCTCTTCCCGATCCTCGGATCAGGGAACCGCTGCCCTGGCCTCCGGGCCAGTGGCACCGGGAGCCAAGTGCATGCAGACCAAGGCCTGCACTCCCCCCGCTGCGCCTAAGAAACTTCCTGCGTCGAAGGCCAGCGAGTCCACGTCGGACACTCATTTGCGAGTTGCGAGTACCCCAGTCTGATACAGGAGAAACTTCTCGCCGTACAGACCAGGGCATGGGGCGAGAGAAAGAGCCGGGGCATGCAGGTGCTCCGTCTCTTCCTGCTGGCACTCCTTCAGGTGCCAAGTCAGGTTCCCGGGATAGTGCTTCAGCCCCGCGGGGCAGAATGCAATGATAGGTAGGGAAGAGGTCCCCTGCTCAGCCTTCCCGAGAGGCTCCGGCCTCGAAGAAGACTGGGGTGCATCCAGAGGATAGCGCAAGCTCGCGCCAGCCAGCCGCACGCTCGACTCTTCCCAGTCCCTGGCCACTTCCGCACGGCCAGCCTGGCTCGGGGGAGGTGAGTGCGCGGCTCGGCTCTCGGGAGATTGCTTCACCTGGGCGAAAGCAGTCTCCTCAACCCAGGGGCTCATCATCACCGCGGGTTGGTAACCACTCTCAGCCCACTGCCTCTGCTGGTTCTGCCAGTAAAGCCAGTGGGAAAGTCTGATCTTCCTCGCCTGTCCCCTCCGCCCCTTCGGTTTCTTCCAGGGGGCGTGAGTCGGAGAGGAGGAACTCTGGGGAGTGTTCTCCTCAGAGTAAAACTGCGTTGGGGTACTAACCTGGCTTGGTTCTCGGCTCGACCAGGTCCTACGCCCGCGTGGTTCAGGAAGGTCCACGGGGATCTGCCGAGGTTCTCCCTCCTGCAGGGAGAGTAGTTCGGGAGGACCGCACTCTGGAAGGACTCGAGGGTCCTCTGCCCCAGGATGCGGACACCCCCGAAATACAGAGGACTTTTGCGGAGGTTATCGCGCTGATTCGTCAGCACAATGACCTCGGGGAAGGGACCATGGCCTCGTCTGTGGATCGTCCGTCGTGCCTCGAATCCTTCTGGGGACCCAAGAAGGAACCCAAGGCTTCAGTGGGGCTGCCGTGGTCCACGCTTGCCGAGGGGGTACTCGACCAGGTGAACAGTCTTGTGTCTGGGCAAGACAGTTCGCTTCGTTCGAGCCGCTCGGACAAGCTTCTTCCTCCTCCTCTGCCTCTACAGAAGCGCTTCTACGCGGCAGTGGAAGGGGCGTTGCTGACTAAGCAGGTTGACCCGGACCTGACTCGTTTGGATCCGGTTCTGTCGTTGTGGTGGAATTTCAAAACACAAAAAAACAGTACACAACACTCACCCTGGTCCTTGGTTGCTGGAAGATGGAGTAAGGCGTCCACGGTCGCCAACACAGCACACAAAACCACACAAACCAAACCAAAACAGAAAAACACACGACTCATGAACATACAGCAACAAGAACAGCACACTAACAAGGGAAAACAACAACTTTGCATCAGCACAAAAACTGTCCAAACCAAACGACAGACCAGCACTAGCTCTGACTCAAGACTCAAAAAACTGCCTTCAAAACCGAAAAATCCTCACACATATTCCACAGACAGACAGACAGCCGTAAACAAACTAACGACCTCATCCCTCTTCCAACAACCGAAGCACTCACTTCTCTCAATTCCACTCTCTCTCTCTCTCTCTCTCTCTCTCTCTCTCTCTCTCTCTCTCTCTCTCAAAACGTTGGGAAATGCTAAATAAAAACAAATTTATTCATCCCTCTATATTTCTCCCCCTTTTTAGCATTTCCCAACCAACACCTTTCACACCTCTTTCAAATCGTAAGGTACATTTAACACCCACGGATGCTCACTAGCAGGTCCTTTAGAACGCGTTCACAAGACGCAATCATTCTCTCAGACTCGCTCTCTCTTCCAGCAACATTCAGATTTACATTTTCTCCTCCATTCTCTCTCAGATTCACGCTATCTTCTTCACTATTACCACTCTCAATTTCATCCACAATCTCATCTATACCCTCTAACTCGTTCCTAAATACCTCCCCCAATTCCTCAACTAACCCATCCCATTCGCTCATTGACCTTTCCAATTCTTGCAACGATTCATTCATGCTTTCAATCGCTCGTCTATCACTGCTACGCTCTCTTACTCTTACACTTTCGCTCACCTCCAACCGTTCACTTACCCCCACACGTTCAGTCAACTCAGTTATATCAAACCCGCATATGCTATACGTCCTATTCATACCACCCCATTCATTCGTATTACACGCTTTATCACTCATTTTCACTTTGGCACTCACACACCTATCACACAACTTACGATCATTCCTTTCACTTATGTTCTTCCCTTTCTTACATTTTCTACCATACTCCATCAAAACAAATTGCTGATCCTCATGCAACAACCCCTCACGTACATGCATCACACGCACCGCTTGCATTCTGGAGGATCCACCCATTTGAACCCCCTTCACACTCAGTTTCCCGAATTCGCTGTCACAGTCACCCTCTTTCGTCTACATACACTTGATACATGCCCTTCCATTCCACATTCGACACACTTCGCTCTCGGTTCTGAACACATTCTCGCATAATGCCCATTCTTACCACAGTTGCCACCTATTACATTCACTCGGGTACCCCTACAACCATTAGCAATATGACCCACCTGTCCGCACCTGTAGCATTTAACCCCCCTATCTTTCGTACATTCACTTACCAAATGTCCCGATTGCCCACACCCGAAACACGCTCCTAAAGCCCACCTACACTCATTCTTTGTATGTCCTTCCTTTCCACATCTAAAACACTTCGCTCAACTTTCACTCACCGACCTTCCCCTTTGTACACTACTATCCCTAACCCGTCCATCCCGTTGTTCCCTTACAAACCCACCATTCATCCTCACTGGCACCTCCACATTACTTGCTCTTACACTCCTATCTATTACACTATCGGCCATTCTCATTGGGCCCCTCAACACTGCATCCCTAAAGCTTCCAAACTCTGGCACTCTCTCATCTACCCCAGCCCTTACACTTACACTTCTGCTCTCTTTTATAACCCTGTCAAGCTCATAGTCTTCTACAATTTCCAAAATTTCTCCCCACGTCAACCTTTCATTCATCCATCTTTTCTTCTCCTTCCGCTTCAAGTTCACAAATTCTCTAACTCCATCTGGCACTGTCCCTAACAACTTCCGTACTAACTCCTTACACTCATCTATCCCATCATCCCCAAACTTCTTTCTTGCCAACGTCTCCAGCCTACAAGCATACAGTGACAAGGTTTCCCAGCTTTCATTCTTGCCTCATCAAATTCATTCTTCCTCTTATACTTAACACTCGCTTTCATACGCCTCACTTGCTCAACTAGTCTAGCTTTCACCTTGTCATACTCAACATCCCCACACTCATAATAACCCTATACATATCAAGCAAAAACCAGTCAAATATTCTCCTAATTCTCGTGCCCACACTCTCTTACTTTCCCCCATACTTATCCTGACAAAACCTTTCATACTCCCTAAAGAAATCATGCACATCCCTACTTCCATACTCATTATACCTTTCACACCGGGGTACCTCCCTCACATACATAGCCTTTCTCACTTCTTTCTCACTTTCACTCTCACTTTCCTACTTTCACTCTGTCCTTTCATACCCTCTTCCGAATACAAAGAGTCCACTTCACGCACTTACATTCATCTTACTCATTACACTCTTCTTTCCCCTCTTTTATCCACTTTTATCCACTCACCTCCATCCACCTCACTATCACTACTACCTTCACCCTCTCCTTCTTTCCTGCCTTTCCCACTTCCTTACCCTTCTTACCAGTTTCCTTTCCCTTTCCCTTCTTCCCTTTTTCTTCCCCTGACTTATCCTTACTTTCCCTCCGTTCCTTCCCTTGCTTTTCATTCCCCTTTTCCTTACCCTGCCTTTCATTCTCTCGTTTCTTACTTCCTATTTCCACATCACTTTCATCACTCACGCTTCCATTCACTTCTTCCTCCTTTTCTTTCTCTCTTGCCCCTTCACACGTTCCAGAGAACCTGCCTCTAACAGCCCCTTCTCCAAAAACACCCTTGAACATACCTTTCATCATTTCTTCCACACTTTTCATCATTCCCTCCAACTTTTTATCCATCCTCTCTTCCATTCTCTCTTCTGACTCTTTCATCTCCCCTTTCATTTCTTCTTTTGCACTTCCTAGCATTCCCTCCACCTCCTCCAACTGACTCAATCTCTCATTCTCACCCCTCAACCACGTATTCTCCTCTCTCAACCTTACCAGTTCCTCTTCCATCCTTCTCTTCAGTCACACTACCAGCCACCAATCTCACTTGCAGCTGCAATACCAGCTGCCCCACGTTGGGCACCAAATATAATGTGGCGGAATTTCAAAACACAAAAAAAGTACACAACACTCACCCTGGTCCTCGGTTGCTGGAAGATGGAGTAAGGTCCACGGTCGCCAACACAGCACACAAAACCACACAAACAAAATTTCAGAAAAACACGACTCATGAACATACAGCAACAAGAACAGCACACTAACAAGGGAAAACAACAACTTTGCATCAGCACAAAAACTGTCCAAACCAAACGACAGACCAGCACTAGCTCTGACTCAAGACTCAAAAACTGCCTCTCAAAAACCGAAAAATCCTCACACACATATTCCACAGACAGACAGCGCCGTAAACAAACTAACGACCTCATCCCTCTTCCAACAACCAAGCACTCACTTACGACAATTACACTCTCTCTCTCTCTCTCTCTCTCTCTCTCTCTCTCTCTCTCTCTCTCTCTCTCTCTCTCTCTCTCTCTCTCTCTCTCTCTCAAAACGTTGGGAAATGCTAAATAAAAACAAATTTATTCATCCCTCTATATTTCTCCCCATTTAGCATTTCCCAACCAACACCTTTGTACTCCTGAACAAAGTCGCCTTGGTTCATGACACCCACGGATGCTCACTGATGCAGGTCCTTTAGAACTGTTAATCAAGAACACTGCAATCATTCTCTCAGACTTTTCTCTTCCAGCAACATTCAGATTTACATTTTCTCCTCCATTCTCTCTCTCAGATTCACGCTATCTTCTTCACTATTACCACTCAATTTCATCCACAATCTCATCTATACCCTCTAACTCGTTCCTAAATACCTCCCCAATTTCCTAACTAACCCATCCCATCCTCATTGACTTTAGAACAATTCTTGCAACGATTCATTGGCTTTCAATCGCTGACGATATCACTGCTACGAATTCTTCTTAAAGGTCTGGAGGACATTTTTCACCTCCAACTCACTTACCCCCACATGTGGCTCAATCAACTTAGTTATATCAAACCCGTGATATGCTTACGGTCCTATTCATACCACCCCATTCAGAGGAGACACGCTTTATCACTCATTTTCACTTTGGCACTCACACACCTATCACACAACTTACGATCATTCCTTTCACTTATGTTCTTCCCTTTCTTTTTTTTAACTACCATACTCCATCAAAACAAATTGCTGATCCTCATGCAACAACCCTCACGACATGCATCACACGCAGATTGCATTCTGGAGGATCCACCCATTTGAACCCCTTCACACTCCAGTTTCCTGAATTCGCTGTCACAGTCACCCTCTTTGATACATACACTTGATACATGCCCTTCCATTCCACAGAAATCTCACACTTTGCCATGGGTTCTGAACACATTCTCGCATAATGCCCATTCTTACCACAGTTGCCACATATTACATTGACTGGGTACCCTCTGCAACCATTAGCAATATGACCCACCTGTCCGCACCTGTAGCATTTAACCCCTATCTTTCTTACATTCACTTACCAAATGTCCCGATTGCCCACACCAAACACGCTCCTAAAGCCCACTCTCCACTCATTCTTTGTATGTCCTTACTTTAAATATCTAAAACACTTCGTCCAACTTTCACTCACACCGACCTTCCCCTTTGTACACTACTATCCCTAACCCGTCCATCCTGTTGTTCCTGACAAACCCACCATTCATCCTAACTGCTTATCCACATTACTTGCTCTTACATTTATAATCTTTTACACTATCGGCCATTCTCATTGGGCCCCTCAACACTGCATCCCTAAAGCTTCCAAACTCTGGCACTCTCTCATCTACCCCAGCCTCTTAGCACTTACACTTCTGCTCTCTTTATAACCCTGTCAAGCTCATAGTCTTCTACATTTCAAAATTTCTGTCCAAAACCTTTCATTCATCCATCTTTTCTTCTCCTTCCGCTTCAAGTTCACAAATTTCTAACTCCATCTGGCACTGTCCCCAACAACTTCCGTACTAACTCCTTGACACTCATCTATCCCATCATCCCCAAACTTCTTTCTTGCCAACGTCTCCAGCCTACAAGCATACAGTGACAAGGTTTCCCAGCTTTCATTCTTGCCTCATCAAATTCATTCTTCCTCTTATACTTAACACTCGGGATACGACTATCACTTGCTCAACTAGTCTAGCTTTCACCTTGTCATTGATCAACATCCCCACACTCATAATAACCCTGCATACATATCAAGCAAAAACCCAGTCAAATATTCTTCTAATTAATCATTAAAACTCTCTTACTTTCCCCTACTATCCTGACAAAACCTTTCATACTTCCTGAAATCATGCACATCCCTACTTCCATACTCATTATACCTTTCACACTTCGGGGTACCCCCTACATACATAGCCTTGCACTTCTTTCTGTTAAATCAAAACTTTCGCTACTTGCACTCTGTCCTTTTACCCTCTTCCTCCAAAGAGTCCACTTCCGCACTTACATTCATCTTACTCATTAAACTCTTCTTTCCCTCTTTTATCCACTTTTATCCACTCACCTCCATCCACCTCACTATCACTACTTTAATTCACCTCTCCCTTCTTTTCCTGCCTTTCCCACTTCCAACCTTCTTACCAGTTTCCTTTCCCTTTCCCCTTCTTCCCTTTTTTCTTCCCCTGACTTATCCTTACTTTCCCTCCGTTCCTTCCCTTTGCTTTTCATTCCCCTTTTCCTTACCCTGCCTTCAAAGCTCTCGATTCTTACTTCCTATTTCACATCACTTTCATCCTCACGCTTTGTTCACTTCTTCCTCCTTTTCTTTCTCTTGCCCCTTCAGTCGTTCCAGAGAACCTGCCTCTAACAGCCCCTTCTCCAAAAACACCCTTGAACATACCATTCATCATTTCTTCCACACTTTTCATCATTCCTCAACTTTTTATCCATCCATCTCTTCCATTCTCTCTTCTGACTTTGCTTTCATCTCCCTTTCATTTCTTCTTTTTGCACTTCCTAGCATTCCTCCACCTTTCCAACTGACTCAATCTCTCATTCTCACCCCTCAACCACGTATTCTCCTCTCAACCTTACCAGTTCCTCTTCCATCCTTCTCTTCAGTCACACTACCAGCCAGCCAAGCCACTCATCTTGCAGCTGCAATAAAATTGCTGCCCCATTCTTGTAGCGCCAAATATAATGTGGAGAGAATTTCAAAACAAAAAAACAGTACAAACACTCACCCTGGTCCTCGGTTGCTGGAAGATGGAGTAAACGTCCATGGTCGCCAACACAGCACAAAAACCACAAAACCAAACCAAAACAGAAAAACACACGACTCATGAACATACAGTCAACAAGAACAGCACACTAACAAGGGAAAACAACAACTTTGCATCAGCACAAAAACTGAAACCAAACGACAGACCAGCACTAGCTCTGACTCAAGACTCAAAAACTGCCTTCAAAACTTTTAAAATCCAAACACACATATTCCACAGACAGACAGACAGTTTTCAAAACAAACTAACGCTACCTCATCCCTCTTCCAACAACGAAGGAGACTCACTTACGACAATTACACTCTCTCTCTCTCTCTCTCTTAATCAATCAGTCTCTCTCTCTCTCTCTCTCTCTCAAAACGTTGGGAAAAGAGCTAAATAAAAACAAATTTATTCATCCCAGATATCGAAGCAGCAAATTGACTGCAGAGAGTAGTCTCTCCTCTCTCAGCAAGAAGCTGCAACCCTGGAAGCCACCACCATGGCGGCCTTCCAAGCAGTCTCCTGGCTCGATCTGTGGTCCTTCACAGTATCGAAGGTAGCTGCTTCCTCAGGCGCTATTGTACCTGGGAGGACTCCGCCTTTGGGAGACTGTGCCAGTCTGGGGTAGGGCTATCTCCTACCTCGCCCACCAGACTGCAAACCTGTGGCGAACCTTGTGCTAAAGCCGAAGGGATGCCCTTCTTCTCACTTTGCCAGGTCTGTAGGTCCCAAGTCAGCTATCGACCTGCGGAATGGACCGTTGCTGGCCCTCCTCTCTTCCCTAGAGAGCTGGTGGATCCGGTGGTGGACAAGCGCAGTGCCGATGACAGCGACTGGCTTGTCCAACAGGCAGTGGCCAAGACCTCCTCAGGGTCTTCGATCCCACCGCGGCCAGGTCTTGGGCCAGGCTGGCACTTCCTCGGCCCCTAAGAAGTCCCAGTCTTGAAGGGGTCCCAATTAAAACACCCAGCCATCTTCTTCCTCGAGAAGGGGTCACTCCGCCCTTTCAGCCCACTTTCCAGGCCGGTAAAGGGGCAAGGGTAAGAAAGAAGGGAAACTGCTAGGGAGGCGTTCCTCCCCAAAAGCTGCCGAAGGTGGGGGGGTGCCTGTCGAGCCATTGGGCAACTTTGCAGTGACTTGGAGCCGAGACCTGGATAGTGGATGTCCTTCAGGAGGGATATCTACCCTTCGAGTCTCGGCCTCCCCTCACCTACTCTCTGGTCCATCTCCAGACATATGTTCCAGGTTCGTGTCTGAAGGACACTCAGTACTATAGCAAGAAGTGCAAGCCATGCTGAGCAAGGTTGCTGTGGAAATCGTGTCAGACCAGTCTCCAGGCTTCTACAGCCATGTCTTTTTTTTCAAAGCTTCAGGTGATGGAGACCGGTCATAGACCTCTCTCCCTTGAACCATTTCTTCCCATCAGACTTCGGTTCACGATGGAAACAGCGCAAACTGTGCTGGCCTCCATCAGGAGAAATGACTTCATGCTTACCGGTGGACCTGAAGGATGTGTATTTCCAAATGCCCATCCATCCGTCCTCTCACAAGTACCTCCGCTTTGTCCTCGGGGAGTCAGTCTTCCAATTCAGGGCACTTTGCTTCGGGCTCGACCACTTCCCAGGTGTTCACGAGTATTCTCTTCATGTCAGCTTGGACCCACTCGCACAGGATACGTCTTCTGAGGTATCTCGACGACTGGCTAGTCCTGGCAAGCTCTCGTTCGCAGTTGCTACAGGACAGGGATCAGCTCCTCGAGTTTTGCTGAGATCTAGGGATCATGGTAAATCTGGAGAAGTCAGATCTCACCCCAAGCAGAGGATAAAGTACCTGGGCATGCTGATAGATACGGTGGCAGTGAAAGTCTTCCCTTATGGACTCTCATATCAGCAAGTTCAGGCAGGCAGCACAGCTGTTCCTGTCACGGCAGGAGCAGCCAGCTCGGCAATGGCAAGTCGTCATCGGTCACCTGTCGTCTTTGGACAAGCTAGTACCTCACGGTCGTCTTCACCTGCGGTCCTCCAGTGGAGACTAAATTAGTATTGGTCCCAGTCCCAAGACCCCCAGTCCTTCCTCATCCCTCTTTCCGAGGAGGTGAGGAAGGACCTTTGCTGGTGGTTAGACGACAGGAACCTCTTGATAGGAGTATCCTGCATACTCCCCTCTGGACATGCTTCTGTTTTTTAATGCATCGACCGAGGGATGGGGCGCACACCTGGAGGAGTTGCTGACTTTGGGAGTGTGGCACCGAGAACGAGCACCTTCACATCAACATCCTAGAACTCAGGAACTTCCTGGTCCTCCAAGAGTTCCAGGATCGAACACTGATGGGACACTCCGTGGTACTGATGAGCGACAGTACCACAGTAGTGGCATACGTCAACAAGCAGGGGACTGGTGTCCCACCAGCTTCATCAGTTGACGATGCAGGTGCACGAGTGGGCCGTGGCTCACTGCGGTGAGAGCTGTCAGCCAGGTACATTCCAGGCAAGAGGAATGTCGTGGCAGACAAGCTCAGCCGCCAGAACCAGGTGGCAGGGACTAGAATGGTCCCTCCATCAGGAAGTAGTGGAAAGGTTGTTCGACCTGTGGGGCGTCCAGCCATCGATCTGTTCGCCACCGGCACAACAGAAAGCTCCATGTCTTCTTGTTCTGTCGTGCGGACCCACGGGCTGCTGAATATCACGCGTTCAACATCCGTGGGACAATCTCGACGCATATGCCTTTCCCCATTCTGTCTGATTTGCTTGAGTGATCAGCCGAGTGATGATCACCCCGAATCTCAGAATGACTCTGGTGGCACCCAAATGGCCCCAGGCTGTTTGGTACCGGACCTGCTAGCTCTTCATCTGAGGCGCCGAGAGAGATTCCCCTGGCCCACCCTCCTTTAAGAACCTTACGCAAAGCGGGTTCCACCTGGCAGTGCATTCCCTGTGTCTTCATGGCTGGAGGTTATCCACCATCTCTTGTCAGCAAGAGGCTTTTTGGCCAAGAATTAGCAACAGAGATGGCAGGATACCTCAGAAGATCCTCCCGTGTTTAATATAACAGGGAAAGTGGTCCATCTTCTGTGGTTGTGTCGTCAAAAAGGGGTATCTCTCCGGTCGGAGCTACTGTTCAGCAGGTCATGGAGACTTCATCTTCCTTCGCCAGAGAAGCTTTTCTCCGCTTCAGCTGTGAAAGGCTACCCCGCTGCACTGGCCTATAGTCTGACGGCTGAAAGGAGTAGACATCTCCTCCTCCTTCAAGATTTCTGTACTCATGAGAAGCTTCAAAAACTGTCTTGCCCACCCAGGGATCTCAGGCCCCTAGGTGGGATGTGACTCTTGTCCCAAGGAGCCTGACTTGTGCACCATATTTGTTTTACGAGAGTCGTCAGACAGGGATCTGACCCTCAAGACCGGCTCTTCTTGCTAGCCCCTAGCATCACGAAGAGAGAGTTGGCGAGCTTCACGGACTTTCCTTTGATGTTAAAACACTCGAGGGGATGGGGATCAGTTATGCTCGATTTCGTCCCAGATTTCGTAACGAAGACTCAGAACCCTTCGGTCCCTGATGCACAGTTCAAGTCCTTCACGATTCCCTCCCTAGAGGACTTTGTAGGTAATGAACCAGATGAGATGCTACTGTGTTCTGTTAGAGTTCTGCGGCGCTATCTGAAGAGAACTCGGCGCCTCCGGCCTGAGTGTCGACAACTCTTCGTTAGCACTGGCTCGACCAAGAAAGAAGTGTCCAAGAACACCATCTCTTTCTGGCTTCATGAGAGGATAAGGAGAGCGTACTCTGCTGCAGGAGACGACGACACTGATACGCTTCGTCCTGAAGCTCACGAGGTCTGCAGCATTGGTCCGCCCTCGCATTCGAAGAATATGTCAAGTCGCAGGTGTTGAAGGCGGGTGTGTAGTCCCAGCAGACTACCTTCACCTCCTTCTACCTCAGGGATGTTGCACACAAGTCCTTGGACACTTTTTCCTTGGGTCCTGTGGTGGCTGCTCAACAAGTTGTATAGCTTATCCAGCTCCTCTAACAGGACAGGTTGCATCTCGCCTATGTTGTATGGTTGTGATTGGGAGATTGAATGTGGAGTGACTGGCCTCTTTCTTTCTTCCCATCCTGGCTCTCTTCCCACGGGCAGGGAGCGGACGTGCTGTTACAAGCTGGATCTGGCGAATCGAGGCAGGTAAGCACACATAACGGAGCTCCTGTTCTATTTCCATTCAGGTTAATAGAAGAACCCCACTCCTTCCTCTTGCAAGGGAGGAAGGAGACCATGACTATGGAGACAAACCCAATGCTTGTATTTCCTTATTGTCATCCGACGTCAAATTCTTCCTAGTCTACTTTGCATGAACTGACGTCTCCTCTTTCATGCAAGGGACCCAGAAGTCTGACAACTGATCCTGCGTTTCTTACCCCGATCTTTTGTCAGAGGCAGTTTTTCCTTCCTCGCTCTCATGACCAGGAAGGGAAGACAAGGTGGTGAACTCCAGTCAGTTCAGAGAGACTTATCAGATTCCTCCTCCAATCAGTGAGTCTCTAATGTAAAGGACTGAGGTTTTGTATTTTGTGAGGTCCAGAATCAAATGCCACCCTCAATCTTTACAAATAATGTTTACATCCGGATTTAACACATACAACTTACCTGTTAGTTACATATAGCTTTAGTCTTTGACGTCACGGCAAAATTTCAAAACGCATGGCAGCGCCAGTCCGAATATCGGGTGATCGCCTTACCTGCCCTCTGTCGGGTACTAGGAACTATTCCAACATGCTTCAGAATAATTTTGCCGTCACGCCGCGACATTGTTGTCGGTACTGAGCGAAATTTCATTGTTTCTGCCTACATCGAGCTGTTTTCACTTGGTGAAGTACTCTTTGTTGGTTTGCGGCTTTGCCAGTTATTTTTGTCACCTATTTAGTCAGGTTTTCTGATAATTATGTCAGATTCTGGGTCTTATACCTTTAGGGTATGCAGCAAAGGCTGTAAGACGAGGTTGGTCAAGGCTAGTCTTGATCCTCATTCAATTTGTGTGGCTTGTAGAGGTCAGGAATGTTCATATGAGAGGAAGTGTGATGAATGTGTCAGTATGACTGAAAAAGATTGGAAGGCTCTATCTAAGTATGTAAAGAAGCTTGAGAAAGATAGAGCCAGGAAAGCTTTAGCTAGAAGTTCTTCTCTCTCTCAGAAACCGGAATCTCCCTTAGCTATGCAGGAAACTTCTATTAATATCCCCGTGGCTACTAATATTCCTATTCCTGACTCTGATATCCCTGAACCCGTTACGTGTCTGAGTATCAAGTCCAGATGGACGCCAGATTTAACCTTATTGTGGGCGCCATGGAGGATATTGGCGTTAATGTGAAATCCCTTCATGAGCGTATGGATTCTTTCCAAGATATTGTGAATAATTTAAGTGCAGTGCAAAGTGTTAGTGTGGTGGAGGAGGTGGTTGCTCGGCCTACTCGTTCTCCTAGACCTAAGCCTCTGTCAAGCTCCCCTGCTCCTGGGAGAAGACATGCTGAAAGTCCAAGGGAGGCGAGTGGGGTCTGCTCACGAGCAGCCGCCCCTCGAACAGTCCTGTTGTTTCCCAGGCTGTTTCAGAGCGCCGTTGGAAAGGCGACTCAAGGAAGTGTCTTTCTTCAAGCTCCAGTGATTCAGCCTGCAGAGGCTGGAGATTTCCGACGAGTCTAGACCATTGAAGAGGTCCAGGAATCTTTCGCCTTCAGCGGTTCAGAAGAAGAAGCCATTTCGCTTATCACAGCCTTCCTGTAGTTTTTGGGAGAGTCCGGAGAGATTTTCGTCGTCAGAAGAGTCTTCTCCCAGGCGCAAGGCTCATGTGCGCAAGAGGTATAAGACTTCCCATTCGGTATTGCCCAGCGTTCCCGGTGTTTCTCCTTTGGTTTCACGTAAGCCTATTGTGGCTTCTGCGCCTCTTCCTCATCACGATCCTGGCTCTACTGATCATCGTTCCCCAGTTGGATCCTCGTCTACTCATGACTTTCTTCGAGCGATGCACAAGAAAATTGGAAGCATTCTTGGCGGGCTCGAAGGCCTGGTTCTTCTCCAGCAAAGCCTTCTGAAGTGTATTTGATGCCTCCTCCTTCGTCTCGAGCTCTCGGAGCGCCCAGTACGAAAGCTCCTCCTCGATCTGTGTCTCTTGATCCTCCTTTTGGTTCAGGCTCAGGATCAGGCTCGTGCGCCTAGTCAGGCTCAGGCGCTCCCTCAAGATTTAGCGCTCTCTCAGGCTCAAGCGCCTCAGGTAGCGCCAGGTGAGGCGCCATCCCAGGCTCCTTTTGTGGCGCCAGTTCAGGCTCCTCTTGTGGCGCCAGTTCAGGCTCCTCTTGTGGCGCCAGTTCAGGCTCCTCTTGTGGCGCCTACTCAGGCTCAGGCTCCTCCTCAAGCTCTTATTCAGGCTCCTACCCTCCTTCACAAGATGTGTATGTGCAAGCGGAAGGTTTTTCTCCTATTTCGTCTGAGGAAGAAGTTGTGGAAGAGTTTCCTGTAGACAAACCAGACTCCTCTCGCTGGGATTATAAGAAGCTTCTTCGCTTCTTTATTGATAATTTTCCTGAGGATTTTGCACCTGCGGCCCCGGCTTCCCCTCTCTCTCAGTACGCAAGAGACTCAAGCCTCCTACCTCTTCCTTTATGAAGTTAGTGCTTTCTATTTTAGCCAAGAAGGCATTAAAGAAAATGAACTCCTGGTTGGAAGACAAACGTGATCAGGGGAAAACCACTTTCTGCTTCCTCCCTTCCAAGCTTTCTACTAAGACGAAGGCTTGCTACGACACTGGGGAAGTTTTCTCTCTGGGAGCTTCTGCCTCCTCTCAGGGAGACTTCTCCAGTCTCGTTGATTCTACTCGTCGTTCTGCGATGAACTCGGCTCGGATTTTCTTCTCTCCTTCAGAGTTGGACCACCTTTTGAAGAACGTTTTCCGAGTTTTGGAAGTCATCAGTTTTATGGACTGGACTATTGGCGCTTTGGGTAGGAAGGTAAAGTCTTTTGGTCTTTCCGGCGCATTTCGATGATTTCTCTTCTGTTATGTCCTGCTTAGATAAAGGGATTCGTGGACGGTGCGTCTGAGTTAGCCTCCATCTTCACGTTAGGAGTTCTTAAGAAGCGACAACTTTGGTGCTCTTTTGTCGCTCGTGGAGTTTCTAGGACTCAAAGATCGGCTCTTCTTTTCGCACCTCTGGATAAGAAGTACCTTTTCCTCAAGAACTTGTGGCCGAAGTGTCGAAATCCCTTACTCAGAAGTCCACACAGGACCTTTGGCGCAATCCACTCGTAAACCAAAAGCTCCTCAACCTTCTCTGCCAGCGCAAACTCGTCCTCTAGTTAATCAAGATAGGCCCTTTCGTGGCAGGCCCTCACCCGTACAGGATCTCGTTTCCGGGGCAAAGCAAGATTTGTCTCCAAGGCTATCAAACCCTCAATTAAAAAAGTGATCTGCATGTCCTCCATGCACTAGTAGGAGCCAGACTTCAGCAGTTCTGGCAAATTTGGGAGGAGATCGGAGCGGACCAGTGGACCACGTCCGTGCTAAAGGAAGGATATTCTATCCCCTTCCTCAAGAGGCCCCCTCTTGCAACAGAACCTTTAGCTTTGACAGCATATTCCAGCAACTTAGAAAAATGCTCGGTTCTGAGTGCGGAAGTAGACTCCATGCTTTTAAAAGGAGCGATAGAGATCGTGGAAGAAGTCAACTCTCCAGGCTTTTACAACCGCCTTTTTCTTGTTCCAAAGGCCTCAGGCGGCTGGAGACCAGTCCTGGACGTGAGTTCTCTCAACCTTTTCGTGGAGAAAACCAGTTTCTCGATGGAGACGACGCAATCCGTCCTCAATTCTCTTAGTCCGGGGGATTGGATGGTCTCAATAGATCTGCAGGACGCTTACTTTCACATTCCGATCCATCCCGCGTCCAGGAAGTTTCTTCGCGTTTTCCAGGAGAAGACTTATCAGTTCAGGACTCTGTGCTTCGGTCTGTCCACAGCCCCTCAAGTATTCACAAGAGTTATGTCCACTGTTGCCAAAGCTCTTCATCTCAGAGGAATAAAGATCTCTCTCTATCTGACGATTGGCTCCTTCGTTCCCAGTCTCAGTCTCAGTGCTTGGAGGATTTGAAAGTAACTCTCGACTTGACACAGAAGCTAGGACTTCTAATCAATTGGAAGAAGTCTCACCTATCTCCCTCACAATCCAGGATCTATTTAGGAGTGAGACTGGAAACAGTTCCTTTTCTGGCTTTTCCGTCAGATCAAAGAATCTCGGACTGTCTCTAAAAAGTCCAGAACTTTCTGGATATGGATACCTGTTCATAAAAGGCTTGGATGAGCCTCCTGGGAACTCTGGCGTCAATAGAAAAGTTTGTCTCCTGGGGAGACTTCACATGAGGCCCCTTCAATTCTACCTCAGGGAGCAATGGAACAGGAAAACGCTTCCAGACTCCTTCTCCTTTCCAATCTCGGACCTTATCAAGGAGGATCTAAGGTGGTGGTTAGATCGAAGAAAATTAGAGAAAGGTCTCTCTCTTTTTCCGTCGAACCCGAACCACGAACTGTTTGCAGACTCGTCAGAAGTAGGATGGGGAGCGACGTTGGGTGTAAAAGAAATTTCAGGTTTGTGGAATGCGACAGAAAAAGAATGGCACATCAACAAGAAGGAGTTGAAAGCAATCCACCTGAGTCTCGTACACTTCCTACCATTCGTACAGGGACAAACAGTTCTGGTTCATTCAGACAGCACCACAGCGTTGTCTTACATAAAAAAACAGGGGCACTCATTCTTACTCCTCAGCGAGGTAGCAAGAGACCTCCTTTTTGTGGGCAGAGAAGCACAAGATTCTGCTCCTAACGAGATTCATTCAGGAGCCCTCAACGTGAGAGCGGACTCCTTGAGCAGGAAGCACCAGGTTCTGTCCACAGAGTGGATTTTGCACGAAGAAGTGTGCAAGTCGCTGTGGAGACTTTGGGGTCAACCTCTGGTAGACCTGTTCGCGACGAACAAGTCGAACAGGCTCCCAATCTTCTGCTCTCCTGTCCCGGACCAAGCAGCCTTCCAGACGGACGCAATGCTACTGAATTGGTCGGGTCTGGACCTTTACGCCTTCCCGCCGTTCAAGATGTTAGGTGCGGTGTTGAGGAAATTTCAGCACCACTCCAACACCAGGATGACGTTGATAGCCCCCTTCTGGCCTTCCAGGGATTGGTTCCCAGTTCTCATGGATCTCTTGATCGACTTCCCGAGGAGCCTTCCAAACAGAGTAGATTTACTCAGACAGCCCCACTTCAGGAGATTTCACGAAAACCTGTCAAGTCTGCGGCTAACTGCGTTCAGACTATCGAACGTCTACTCAGAAGCAAAGGATTTTCAAGAAAGCGGCTCAATCCATCGCTAGAGCCAGAAGACCATCTTCGATCAAGGTCTATGAGTCCAAGTGGAATATGTTTCGTTCATGGTGCAAAGATCATGACATTTCCTCTTCCAGAACCTCGGTGACGCAGATTGCGGATTTTCTTTTGTTCCTCAGGAATAAGAACCTTTCTGTATCCACACTTAAAGGTTATCGTAGCATGCTGGCTACTGTTTTTCGTCACAGAGGTTTGGATATCTCTAATAACCAAGATATAACGGACCTTATTAAATCCTTCGGTACCTCTAAGAGGTCAGATGCTAAAGTTGTTTCGTGGAATCTTGATGTAGTCCTGAAGTGGCTTATGTCTGAGAAATTTGAACCTATGGATTCTGCTTCTTTAAGAGATCTTACGAGGAAAACCCTCTTTTTAGTTTTGTTAGCTACAGCTAAGAGAATCAGTGAGATCCACGCCTTGGATAAGAGAGTAGGATTCTCTGCTTCAAAAAGCAATTTGTTCTTTCAAACTGTTTTTTATGGCCAAGAACGAGACCCCTTCGCACCCGTGGCCTCGCTCTTTTTGAGATTCCGAGTCTGTCGGAATTGGTAGGTAAGGAGCAGGAGAGGTTCCTCTGCCCAGTCAGAGCCTTGAAATATTATTTGCGAAGGACTAAAGATATTAGGGGTCCTTCAGATTCCTTATGGTGTTCGGTCAGGAACCCTCTTAGACCAATGTCCAAGAATGCCATGTCCTTTTTTATTAGAGATCTGATTTCTGAAGCTCACTCCAATATTTCAGAGAATGATTTGAAAATGTGTAAAGTGAAGGCTCACGAAGTGAGGGCTATCTCTACTTCTCTCGCTTATAAAAGGAACCTCTCCCTTCAAGATATTGTGCAAGCAACCTACTGGAGATGTAAGTCTGTATTTGCTTTGCATTATCTCTCGCAAGTGCAGACAGTGTTTGATGAGTGCAGCACGTTAGGGCCCTTTGTTGTATCTGGCACGGTAATGGGTAAAGGGGTAAAGGAGGATTAACCTACCTTTACTTACTTGTTTTTTGGAGTGTGAAGGTTTTTTTTTTTACGGTTGTCTGTGAGGGTAAGTGTTGGATAGTTTTACCCCACAGTTGGTTTTGGTTTTTATGGTTATGCTTTTTCTTTGGTGTTGGGTGACCCCTTTTGTAATTCATGATGTTTGTGCTGCGCCTGAGCAGGGGCATACTTGTGGTATTGTCACGGCCATGTCCTAGGTGACTGATACCCAGCTTAAGCAATCTGCGACCAGGTCATTATACCCAGCGGTTGCTCTAAGGATAGCAGGTTACTGAGGCAGTAACTGTGGAATCAGCTACCTTAGCAGGTGAGGAACTAAGAAATTTTCTACATTAATAACCTTAATGTTTCCAACAACTCTTTTAGCTGTCATTGCCCCACCTCCTAAAGGTGTCAATCAGCTATATGTAACTAACAGGTAAGTTGTATGTGTTAAAATGACATTTTTATTCTAAAATAATGTTTAACACATACAACTTACCTGTTAGTTACATATAGCTTTAGTCTTTGACCTCCCACGGGGACAAAAGGCAAATTTCAAAAGCATGTTGGAATAGTTCCAGTCCGAATATCGGGTGATCGCGATCTTACCTGCCCTCTGTCTGGGTACTGCAGGAACTATTCCAACATGCTTCAGAATAATTTGCCGTCACGCCGCGACATTGTTGTCGGTACTTGAGCGAAATTTCATTGTATCTGCCTACATCGAGCTGTTTTCACTTGGTAAAGTACTTTTTTTGGTTTGCGGCTTTGCCAGTTATTTTTGTCACCTATTTAGTCAGGTTTTCTGATAATTATGTCAGATTCTGGGTCTTATACCTTTAGGGTATGCAGCAAAGGCTGTAAGACGAGGTTGGTCAAGGCTAGTCTTGATCCTCATTCAATTTGTGTGGCTTGTAGAGGTCAGGAATGTTCATATGAGAGGAAGTGTGATGAATGTGTCAGTATGACTGAAAAAGATTGGAAGGCTCTATCTAAGTATGTAAAAGAAACTTGAGAAAGATAGAGCCAGGAAAGCTTTAGCTAAAGTTCTTCTTCTCTCTCTCAGAAACCGAATTTCCCTTAGCTATGCAGGAAACTTCTATTAATATCCCCCCACTGGCTACTAATATTCCTATTCCTGACTCTGATATCCCTGAACCCGTTACCGTGTCTGAGTATCAAGTCCAGATGGACGCCAGATTTAACCTTATTGTGGGCGCCATGGAGGATATTGGCGTTAATGTGAAATCCCTTCATGAGCGTATGGATTCTTTCCAAAATATTGTGAATAATTTAAGTGCAGTGCAAAGTGTTAGTGTGGTGGAGGAGGTGGTTGCTCGGCCTACTCTGTTCTCTCCCAGACCTAAGCCTCTGTCAAGCTCCCCTGCTCCTGGGAGAAGACATGCTGAAAGTCCAAGGGAGGCGAGTGGGGTCTGCTCACGAGCAGCCGCCCCTCGAACAGTCCTGTTGTTTCCCAGGCTGTTTCAGGCGCTCCGTGGAAAGGCGACTCAAAGAAGTGTCTTTCTTCAAGCTCCAGTGATTCACATTAGAGGCTGGAGATTTCCTGACGAGTCTAGACCATTGAAGAGGTCCAGGAATCTTTCGCCTTCAGCGGTTCAGAAGAAGAAGCCATTTTCGCTTATCACAGCCTTCCTGTAGTTTTGGGAGAGTCCGGAGAGATTTTTTTTCGTCAGAAGAGTCTTCTCCCAGGCGCAAGGCTCATGTGCGCAAGAGGTATAAGACTTCCCATTCGGTGTTGCCCAGCGTTCCCGGTGTTTCTCCTTTGGTTTCACGTAAGCCTCATTGTGGCTTCTGCGCCTCTTCCTCATCACGATCCTGGCTCTACTGATCATCGTTCCCCAGTTGGATCCTCGTCTACTCATGACTTTCTTCGAGCGATGCACAAGAAAATTGGAAGCATTCTTGGCGGGCTCGAAGGCCTGGTTCTTCTCCAGCAAAGCCTTCTGAAGTGTATTTGATGCCTCCTCCTTCGTCTCGAGCTCTCGGAGCGCCCAGTACGAAAGCTCCTCCTCGATCTGTGTCTCTTGATCCTCCTTTGTTCAGGCTCAGGATCAGGCTCAACGCCTAGTCAGGCTCAGGCGCTCCCTCAAGATTTAGCGCTCTCTCAGGCTCAAGCGCCTCAGGTAGCGCCAGGTGAGGCGCCATCCCAGGCTCCTTTGTGGCGCCAGTTCAGGCTCCTCTTGTGGCGCCAGTTCAGGCTCCTCTTGTGGCGCCAGTTCAGGCTCCTCTTGTGGCGCCAGTTCAGGCTCCTCTTGTGGCCCTACTCAGGCTCAGGCTCCTCCTCAAGCTCTTATTCAGGCTCCTACTTCCTTCACAAGATGTGTATGTGCAAGCGGAAGGTTTTTCTTTCCTATTTCGTCTGAGGAAGAAGTTGTGGAAGAGTTTCCTGTAGACGAACCAGACTCCTCTCGCTGGATTATAAGAAGCTTCTTCCTTCATTATTGATAATTTTCCTGAGGATTTTGCACCTGCGGCCCGGCTTCCCTCTCTCAGTACGCAAGAGACTCAAAGCCTCCTACCTCTTCCTTTATGAAGTTAGTGCTTTCTTTTCAGCCAAGAAGGCATTAAAGAAAATGAACTCCTGGTTGGAAGACAAACGTGATCAGGGAAAACCACTTTCTGCTTCCCTCCTTCCAAGCTTTCTACTAAGACGAAGGCTTTGCTACGACACTGGGGAAGTTTTCTCTCTGGGAGCTTCTGCCTCCTCTCAGGGAGACTTCTCCAGTCTCGTTGATTCTACTCGTCGTTCTGCGATGAACTCGGCTCGATTTTCTTCTCTCCTTCAGAGTTGGACCACCTTTTGAAGAACGTTTTCCGAGTTTTGGAAGTCATCAGTTTTATGGACTGGACTATTGGCGCTTTGGGTAGGAAGGTAAAGTCTTTTGGTCTTTCCGAGCGCATTTCGATGATTTCTCTTCTGTTATGTCCTGCTTAGATAAAGGGATTCGTGACGGTGCGTCTGAGTTAGCCTCCATCTTCACGTTAGGAGTTCTTAAGAAAGCGACAACTTTGGTGCTCTTTTGTCGCTCGGGAGTTTCTAGGACTCAAAGATCGGCTCTTCTTTTCGCACCTCTGGATAAGAAGTACCTTTTCCTCAAGAACTTGTGGCCGAAGTGTCGAAATCCCTTACTCAGAAGTCCACACAGGACCTTTTGGCGCAATCCACTCGTAAACCAAAAGCTCCTCAACCTTCTCTGCCAGCGCAAACTCGTCCTCTAGTTAATCAAGATAGGCCCTTTCGTGGCAGGCCCCTCACCCGTACAGGATCTCCTCGTTTCGGGGCAAAGCAAGATTTGTCTCCAAGGCTATCAAACCTCAATTAAAAAGTGATCTGCATGTCCTCCATGCACTAGTAGGAGCCAGACTTCAGCAGTTCTGGCAAATTTGGGAGGAGATCGGAGCGGACCAGTGGACCACGTCCGTGCTAAAGGAAGGATATTCTATCCCCTTCCTCAAGAGGCCCCCTTGCAACAGAACCTTTAGCTTTGACAGCATATTCCAGCAACTTAGAAAAATGCTCGGTTCTGAGTGCGGAAGTAGACTCCATGCTTTTAAAAGGAGCGATAGAGATCGTGGAAGAAGTCAACTCTCCAGGCTTTTACAACCGCCTTTTTCTTGTTCCAAAGGCCTCAGGCGGCTGGAGACCAGTCCTGGACGTGAGTTCTCTCAACCTTTTCGTGGAGAAAACCAGTTTCTCGATGGAGACGACGCAATCCGTCCTCAATTCTCTTCGTCCGGGGGATTGGATGGTCTCAATAGATCTGCAGGACGCTTACTTTCACATTCCGATCCATCCCGCGTCCAGGAAGTTTCTTCGCTTCGTTTTCCAGGAGAAGACTTATCAGTTCAGGACTCTGTGCTTCGGTCTGTCCACAGCCCCTCAAGTATTCACAAGAGTTATGTCCACTGTTGCCAAAGCTCTTCATCTCAGAGGAATAAAGATCTCTCTCTCTATCTGGACGATTGGCTCCTTCTGTTCCCAGTCTCAGTCTCAGTGCTTGGAGGATTTGAAAGTAACTCTCGACTTGACACAGAAGCTAGGACTTCTAATCAATTGGAAGAAGTCTCACCTATCTCCCTCACAATCCAGGATCTATTTAGGAGTGAGACTGGAAACAGTTCCTTTCTGGCTTTTCCGTCAGATCAAAGAATCTCGGACTGTCTCGCAAAAGTCCAGAACTTTCTGGATATGGATACCTGTTCCAGCAAAAGGCTTGGATGAGCCTCCTGGGAACTCTGGCGTCAATAGAAAAGTTTGTCTCCTGGGGAGACTTCACATGAGGCCCCTTCAATTCTACCTCAGGGAGCAATGGAACAGGAAAACGCTTCCAGACTCCTTCTCCTTTCCAATCTCGGACCTTATCAAGGAGGATCTAAGGTGGTGGTTAGATCGAAGAAAATTAGAGAAAGGTCTCTCTCTATTTCCGTCGAACCCGAACCACGAACTGTTTGCAGACTCGTCAGAAGTAGGATGGGGAGCGACGTTGGGTGTAAAAGAAATTTCAGGTTTGTGGAATGCGACAGAAAAAGAATGGCACATCAACAAGAAGGAGTTGAAAGCAATCCACCTGAGTCTCTGTACACTTCCTACCATTCGTACAGGGACAAACAGTTCTGGTTCATTCAGACAGCACCACAGCGTTGTCTTATATAAAAAAACAGGGGCACTCATTCTTACTCCCTCAGCGAGGTAGCAAGAGACCTCCTTTTTGTGGGCAGAGAAGCACAAGATTCTGCTCCTAACGAGATTCATTCAGGAGCCCTCAACGTGAGAGCGGACTCCTTGAGCAGGAAGCACCAGGTTCTGTCCACAGAGTGGATTTTGCACGAAGAAGTGTGCAAGTCGCTGTGGAGACTTTGGGGTCAACCTCTGGTAGACCTGTTCGCGACGAACAAGTCGAACAGGCTCCCAATCTTCTGCTCTCCTGTCCCGGACCAAGCAGCCTTCCAGACGGACGCAATGCTACTGAATTGGTCGGGTCTGGACCTTTACGCCTTCCCCATTCAAGATGTTAGGTGCGGTGTTGAGGAAATTTCAGCACCACTCCAACACCAGGATGACGTTGATAGCCCCTTCTGGCCTTCCAGGGATTGGTTCCCAGTTCTCATGGATCTCTTGATCGACTTCCCGAGGAGCCTTCCAAACAGAGTAGATTTACTCAGACAGCCCCACTTCAGGAGATTTCACGAAAACCTGTCAAGTCTCCAGGCTAACTGCGTTCAGACTATCGAACGCCTCTACTCAGAAGCAAAGGATTTTCAAGAAAGCGGCTCAATCCATCGCTAGAGCCAGAAGACCATCTTCGATCAAGGTCTATGAGTCCAAGTGGAATATGTTTCGTTCATGGTGCAAAGATCATGACATTTCCTCTTCCAGAACCCTCGTGACGAGATTGCGGATTTTCTTTTGTTCCTCAGGAATAAGAACCTTTCTGTATCCACACTTAAAGGTTATCGTAGCATGCTGGCTACTGTTTTTCGTCACAGAGGTTTGGATATCTCTAATAACCAAGATATAACGGACCTTATTAAATCCTTTCTCGGTACCTCTAAGAGGTCAGATGCTAAAGTTGTTTCAGTGGAATCTTGATGTAGTCCTGAAGTGGCTTATGTCTGAGAAATTTGAACCTATGGATTCTGCTTCTTTAAGAGATCTTACGAGGAAAACCCTCTTTTTAGTTTTGTTAGCTACAGCTAAGAGAATCAGTGAGATCCACGCCTTGGATAAGAGAGTAGGATTCTCTGCTTCAAAAGCAATTTGTTCTTTCAAACTGTTTTTATGGCCAAGAACGAGACCCCTTCGCACCCGTGGCCTCGCTCTTTTGAGATTCCGAGTCTGTCGGAATTGGTAGGTAAGGAGCAGGAGAGGTTCCTCTGCCCAGTCAGAGCCTTGAAATATTATTTGCTAAGGACTAAAGATATTAGGGTCCTTCAGATTCCTTATGGTGTTCGGTCAGGAACCCTCTTAGACCAATGTCCAAGAATGCCATGTCCTTTTTTATTAGAGATCTGATTTCTGAAGCTCACTCCAATATTTCAGAGAATGATTTGAAAATGTGTAAAGTGAAGGCTCACGAAGTGAGGGCTATCTCTACTTCTCTCGCTTATAAAAGGAACCTCTCCCTTCAAGATATTGTGCAAGCAACCTACTGGAGATGTAAGTCTGTATTTGCTTTGCATTATCTCTCGACAAAGTGCAGACAGTGTTTGATGAGTGCAGCACGTTAGGGCCCTTTGTTGTATCTGGCACGGTAATGGGTAAAGGGGTAAAGGAGGATTAACCTACCTTTACTTACTTGTTTTTTGGAGTGTGAAGGTTTTTTACGGTTGTCTGTGAGGGTAAGTGTTGGATAGTTTTACCCCACAGTTGGTTTTGGTTTTTATGGTTATGCTTTTTCTTTGGTGTTGGGTGACCCTTTTGTAATTCATGATGTTTGTGCTGCGCCTGAGCAGGGGCATACTTGTGGTATTGTCACGGCCATGTCCTAGGTGACTGATACCCAGCTTAAGCAATCTGCGACCAGGTCATTATACCCCACACGGTTGCTCTGAGGATAGCAGGTTACTGAGGCAGTAACTGTGGAATCAGCTACCTTAGCAGGTGAGGAACTAAGAAATTTTCTACATTAATAACCTTAATGTTTCCAACAACTCTTTTTAGCTGTCATTGCCCCACCTCCTAAAGGTGTCAATCAGCTATATGTAACTAACAGGTAAGTTGTATGTGTTAAAATGACATTTTTATTCTAAAATAATGTTTAACACATACTTACCTGTTAGTTACATATACGAAAGCCACCCTCCTCCCCACGGGGACAGGTAGGCAAATTATTCTGAAGCATGTTGGAATAGTTCCTAGTACCCGACAGAGGGCAGGTAAGGCGATCACCCGATATTCGGACTGGCGCTGCCCATGCGTTTTGAAATTTTGCCGTGACGTCAAAGACTAAAGCTATATGTAACTAACAGGTAAGTATGTGTTAAACATTATTTTAGAATAAAAATGTCATTTTTAAAGTAAATTGTATTTTTCTAACTATACAAAACCCAGGTCCTTTCTGCGCTTTATGCCCACCTCATGCCACCCTCAATCTGATAAAAAGGCAAATTGAATGTTTACATCCGGGCAGGCGGTACCACCCCTCCTGGACAGTAGTTAACTGCCTAACCACCTTGTTTGAAGTTCAACGGCCGTTTCCAGCCTACTCCTGAAAGTAATCCCTAATGTAAAGGACCTCGGGTTTTTATAGTTAGGGAAAATACAATTACTTTTAAAAATTGTTATATTTCTTGTTAATCATTCACGGATAAGTTTTCCACCCTTCCTATCCCCAGAATTGTCCAAGGGTGGGAGGCAAAGAAATGCAATATCATGTAGGTCTAAGCGTCATCATTGATCCACATGCTCTCTGCCCATCTTGCAGGGGATGCAAGTGTATTGCATCTTGATGCTTTTGTAGTGAGTTTGCTCTTGGTCCCCTGAAAATGGAGGAAGTTTTTGAAGGGAGGAGACGTTTCATCAAAGCCTACCAAGGAAAAGTTGAGGGTTTCAGCCCCTTTTCCAGTAGTGGCGAATGTGTCAGGTTCTTTCTCCCTCCCATAGCTTCCCCTGATTTTTCGCTCCCCTCTCCTTGTGGTGAGGACCCCCTCCCTTGCCTCATTCATTTCATCGGTTGTGGAAGGGCTGTAAAGGTGGACCGGGACATCCTCTCGGGGTCTCTTCTCGTTCTGGAGATTTTTTCTCCAGTGCGGGTTTTTCCCAACCTAACCCGACTTTTGCTTCAGGTCTTGGGCTGGATAGCCAGGCAACGGACATCTCATCAACCTGGCTACACCTGGGCCTTTGAGGCGTTAAACGTCACTGGAGGGACTGGGGTTACATCTGTCCAGCGCTCCAGTGACCACTCACCGTTAACCATCCACAAACTCGGTCACCATGTTTTCGATCGCCAAGAGGACCATGTCGGTGCTTTGCACCTGGATACCCAGGTCTTGGTTGCTCCTGCCATGCATCACGCAGTACTGCTGCCTCCTGGGTTCCTGGCCCCATGTCACTTTGGGCCCCTCCTGGGGCTATGGTGACGTCAACTCTTCCATATGTGACTGTCCTGCCCCTGTTGCTGACCCTGGCCCAATTTTGACTATGGTTCCGGCTCCTCGCTTCTCGATCCAGCCCGGCACTTCGTCTGTTCCTCTCCCCATACCTTCGACTTCAGCGTGGCCCGGCCTGGCTGCCCACGCACCACCCATGCCTGCATTCCCGGCCCCACCTACTTTCATTCCTGGCACGCCAACCATGGGATTATTCCTGCACCAGGTAAGTGCTGGCCAAAGCACCTTTTCTCTTAAAGGGATGCATCTTCTTAGCAGCCCTCCTTCTGTTCCTGAGTCTTGTTGTGTAAACTCGGTTTGGGGACCTGACTGCGATACTGAAGAAGATGGCGAAGAACAAGAAGAGGTCTAGAAAGGTGTGGGAGATTTCGAATTTCTTTGGCCTCTTCTTCTTCTCCTTCCAGGCTGCAATATTCCCATAAAGAAGTCTGACTTTCGGTTTGCACCGCTGGACCAGAGGGACTACCTCCTTCCACAGGAAGGCAGTTTATTCTCTTGTCAGCTCTTCCTGATCCACCTTTCATTACCCACTTTCCTGTTCTGGGTCAGGAGATTCTTGACCATTACTGCAGACCATGGTCTATCCCCTTGCCACTGTGCCTAAGAAAACTCCTGCTTCTAAGGCCAGTGAGTCCACATCGGGACACTGTCGCTCCTGCTCAACTTGCAAGGTCTCCAAATGGAGAACTGGGTACCCCAACTGATATTTGAAACTTCTCATCGTGAGACCAGGGCGTCCTAGAAAAAGAGCTCAGGCATGCAGGTGCCCCATGCTCTTTGCTGGCGCTCCTGTGAGTGCCAAGTGAGGTTTTATCGGGATGTCTAAAATTCAGCCCCTCCTTTTAAACCCAAAGAGGCGGAGAAGAGGTCCCCTGCTCAGTCTTCCCAATAACAGGCCTTTAAAGTAAATTGACTGGGGCGCGTCTGAATTACAGCACAAGCTCGTGCCAGCCAGACGTGCGCTCGACTTCCCAGTTCCCAGCCATGTCCGGGCGCCCAGCCTGGCTTAAATGTTTACATGCGGCTCAAAAGCCGTTCTCCTGGACAGTCTACTGCCTAACCACCTTGTTTGAAGTTTTTTACTGCCGTCATCACCTGGGTTGATGACTGCTCTTTTAAAAAGGCCTCTTTTGGTTCTGCCAGTAAAGCCAGTGGGAGCGCCATCCTCCTTGCCTGTTTTTTTTTTTGGCTCCTTCAAGTAACAGAAGGTAGCTCATGTTTGTTTTCTCCTCGAGTTCTACCTCATGGGCGTAAACCTGGCTTTTGGCTCACCAGGTTTGTTTCAAGGTCCAGGAAGGATCAGGGGTCTGCAATGTTCTTCCTCCTGCAGGGAGAGGTTAGAATACCACACTCTGGAAAACTTTTTGTCCTCTGCCCCAGGATGACACTCCCGAGATACAGAGGACTTTTGCAGATTTTTTGTTCCGACACAATATACAAACCCTCGGTCCTTTACATTAGGGATTACTTTCAGGCATAGGCTGGAAATGGCCGTTGAATTTCAAGCAAGGTGGTTGGGCAGTTAACTACTGTCCGGGAGGCGGGAGTACCACATGCCCGGATGTAAACATTCCACTTTGCTTTTGGCCGTCATAGTGCACGGACGTTGTTCTTCGTCGCTCTCTGCCTGACTGCTCTTTTTTCATCAAATTGGTGGGAACTCTTACTTTTTTTGTTTATCTTGCATCATGGACAAACCAACTAAGCCTTTCTATTCCCAGCGTGTATGTCCCGGGATGGGAGGGAAGAAATGTAACTCTTTTCGATCTAGCGTCGACGCGGACCCACACGCCCTCTGCCCATCTTGCAGGGGCGTGTGTGTGTTCCTGCGCCTGGATGCTCCCTGTAGTGAGTGTTGTTCTTGGTCCTCCAAGCAATGGGGGTTCTTTACCATTGTAAGCCTACCAAGGAGTTGTCCGAGGAAACGCCCATGACTCAATTGGTGGCGAATGTGTCGGGTTCGTTTTCTCCTCCCAGCGAACTTCCCCTTTTGCTCCCTCTCCCTCGGGTGAGGACTCCCCCTCCCCTTCCTCTCTCGTTTCATCGCTGGTGGAAGGGTGCGGGGGAGAGTTGGACCAGGACATCCTCTCGGAGGTCTCTTCCCCCTTCTGGAGGAGAGTTTTTTCCTCCAGAGCAAGTAGAGGCTTCCCAAACTAACCCAACTTTTGCTTCAGGTCTTGGGCTGGATAGCCAGGCTTCCCTTCCCAAGCTTCAACCTGGCTACACCTGGGCCTACCTGGCACGTCACTGGAGGGACTGGCTCCTCATCTCCTACCACTCCAGTGACCACTCACTCGGCAACGACAGCCACTACAACATCCGTCACCATGTCCAGGTTTGCCAAGCTCCCGGTGTCGGTTGCTTCACACCTGGATTCCCAGGTCTCGGCTTCCCCTGCCGCGTGCAACACGCTGTTCCGCTGCCTCCTGGCTTCCTGGCTCCGTTCATGCGTGCTGGCCCCCGCCTACATGGTGACATCATCCATCCCGTATGTGACTGTCGCTGCCCCCGTTGCTGACCCTGGCTCGTCCACGACTGCTGTTCCTCGCTCTCACTTTCCAGCCCGGCCCTTCGTCTGTTCCTCTCCCCATTCCATCGACCCTGGCGTGGCCTGGCATGAATATCCACGCACAGGGGCAGGCACCTGCATTCCCGCCCCGCCCACTTTTGTTCCTGGCCGACACGCGGTTGCTCCCACCCAGGTAAATGCTAGCCTGAGCTCTGCGGTCTCTTCCCGGGATGTGCCTTCTGCTGCAGCCCCTCCTGCTGCTCCTAAGTCTTCGACTGTGCCGGCCTGGTTTGGGGACCTAACAGCGATCCTGAGGCAGATGGTGAAGAAGAAGAAGAGGTCTAGGAAGGTGTCGTCATCTTCGTCTTCGTCTTCATCATCGTCATCGTCTTCATCTGCTGCCTCTTCTGCTTCTCCTTCTGGGGCTTCGCAGCAGAAGAAGAAGAAACCTGCCTCTCCCCCCCTGAGAAGTCTCGCATCGAGGCTTCCAAGGGTCTGCCTCCTTCCACAGGGAAGGCAGTGGGATCTCTCGTCGGCTCTTCCCGATCCTTGGATCAGGGAACCGCTGCCCTGGCCTCTGGGCCAGTGGCACCAGGAGCCAAGGGCGTGCAGACCAAGGTCTGCACTCCCCCGCTGCGCCCTAAGAAACTTCCTGCGTCTAAGGCCAGCGGTCCACGCCGGACACTTGTTCCCTCCAGTACCCAGGTCCCCAAGGAGACTGGGTACCCCAGTCTGATATGGGAGAAACTTCTCGCCGTGCAGACCAGGGCGTGGGCGAGAGAAAGAGCCGGGGCATGCAGGTGCTCCGCTCTTCCTGCTGGCACTCCTGTGAGTGCCAAGTCAGGTTCCGGGATAGTGCTTCAGCCCCATGAACCAGGAGAGGGTGGAGAAGAGGTCCCCTGCTCAGTCTTCCAGAGAGGCTACGGCCTCGAAGAAGACTGGGGCGCGTCCAGAGGACAGCGCAAGCTCGCAACAGCCAGACGCGCGCTCGGCTCCTCCCAGTCCCCGGCCATGTCCGCGCGGCCAGCCTGGCTCTGGGGAGGTGAGGCGCGGCTCGCGCTCTCCTTGGGAGACTGCTTCGCCTGGGCTGGCGCAGTCTCTCCTCAGACCTGGGGCTGCCGTCACCACCGTGGGTTGGTGACCGCTCCCGGCCCACTGCCTCTGTTGGTTCTGCCAGCAAAGCCAGTGGGAGCGCCCGATCCTCCTCGCCTGTCCCCTCCACCCCTTCGGCTTCTTCCAGGGGGCGCAAGTCGGACAGGAAGAACTCTGGGGAGTTTTCTCCCCAGAGTTCTACCTCGTGGGCGTACGAACCTGGCTCGGTCCTTGGCTTGACCAGGTCTTACGCCGTGGTGGTCAGGAAGGATCCACGGGGTCTGCCGAGGTTCTCCCTCCTGCAGGGAGAGTAGATCGGGAGGACCACGCTCTGGAAGGACTCGAGGGTCCTCTGCCCCAGGATGCGGACACTCCCGAGATACAGAGGACTTTTGCAGAGGTTATCGCGCTGATTCTTCAGCACTATGACCTCGGGGAAGGGACCATGGCTTCTTCTCTGGATCGTCCGTCGTGCCTCGAATCCTTTTGGGGACCTAGGACCAAGCCTTTGGTGGGGCTACCGTGGTCCACGCTTGCCAAGGGTGTCCTCGACCAGGTGAACAGTCTTGTGTCTGGGAAAGACAGCTCACTTCATTCGAGCCGCTCGGACAAGCTTCTTCCCCCCCCTCTGCCTCGCCAGAAGCGCTTCTATACTCCTGCTGGAGGGGCGTTGCTGACCAAGCAGGTTGACCCGGACCTGACTCGTTTGGATCCGGGTCTGACCTTGCAACAACTTACTGGTGAGAGTATCTCCCTCTCCCAGCAAGTAGCTGCAACCCTGGAAGCCACCGCCATGGCGGCCTTCCAAGCAGTCTCCTGGCACGGTCTGTGGTCCTTCACAGTATCGAGGGTAGCTTCTTCCTCGGACGCTATTGTATCTGGGGAGGACTCCGCCTTTTGGAGACTGTGCCAGTCTGGGGGTAGGGCTGTTTCCTACTTCGCCCACCAGACTGTGAACCTGTGGGCAAACCTGGTTCTGAAGCGAAGAGACACTGTTCTCTCTCGCTTCTCCAGGTCTGTAGGTCCCGAATCAGCAATCGCCAATAGGAATGGACCGTTGCTGGGTTCCTCCTCTCTCTTCCCGAGAGAGTTGGTGGACGCCGCGGTAGACAAACGCCGTGCCGATGACAGCGACCGGCTTGTCCACCAGGCAGTGGCCAAGACCTCCGGGTCTTCTCATTCCACTGCAGCCAGGTCTTCGGGCCAGGCTGGCACTTCCTCGGCCCCTCGGCCCCTAAGAAGTCCCAGTCTTCGAAGGGGACCCGAGGAAACACCCAGCCCTCTTCTTCCTCGAGAAGGGGGGGATCCCTCCCGCCCTTTTCAGCCCACTTTCCAAGCCGGTAAAGGGGGCAAAGGGAAGAAGAAGGGAAAATGCTAGGGGCGGCGTTCCCCCCCAACAGCTGCCGAAGGTGTGGCGTGCCTGTCGAGCCATTGGGCAACATGGCAGCAACACGGAGCCAAGACCTGGATAGTGAATGTCATTCGGGAGGGATATCTACCCTTCTAGTCTTGGCCTCCCCTCAGCTACTCTCTGGTCCATCTCCAAACCTATGTTCCAGGATCATCGAAGGACACCGCACTACAGCAAGAAGTGCAAGCCATGCTGAGCAAGGGTGCTGTAGAAGTCATGTCGGACCAGTCTCCAGGCTTTTACAGCCGCGTCTTTCTCGTAGAGAAAGCCTCAGGGGGATGGAGACCGGTCATAGACCTCTCTCCCATGAACCGTTTCGTTTGCCAGACTCGGTTCACGATGGAAACAGCAAACCGTGCTGGCCTCCATCAGGGAGAACGACTTCATGCTTCGGTGGACCTGAAGGATACGTATTTTCAAATACCCATTCATCTGTCCTCTCGCAAGTACCTCCGCTTTGTCCTCGGGAGTCAGTCTTCCAATTCAGGGCACTTTGCTTTTCGACCGCTCCCAGGTGTTCACGAGTAGTCTTCTCTCGTGTCTGCTTGGGCCCACTCGCATGGGATACGTCCACTGAGGTATCTCGACGACTGGCTAGTCCTGGCGGGCTCTCGCTCGCAGTTGCTACAGGACAGGGATCAGCTCCTCGAGTTTTGCCGAGATCTAGGGATCATGGTAAATCTGGGGAAGTCAGATCTCACCCCCAAGCAGCGGATAAAGTACCTGGGCATGCTGATAGACACGGTAGCAGCGAAAGTCTTTCCCTCAGACTCTCGTATCAGCAAGTTCAGGCAGGCAGCACAACTGTTCCTGTCACAGCAGGAGCAGCCAGCTTGGCAATGGCAAGTCGTCATCGGTCACCTGTTGTCTTTGGAGAAGCTAGTACCTCATGGGCGTCTTCACCTTCGGTCTCTTCAGTGGAGACTAAAGGAGTATTGGTCCCAGTCCCAAGACCCCCAGTCCTTCCTCATCCCTCTTTCCGAGGAGGTGAGGAAGGACCTTCGCTGGTGGACAGACGACAGGAACCTCTTGATAGGAGTATCCCTGCATACTCCCCCTCTGGACATGCTTCTGTTCTCGGACGCATCGACCGAGGGATGGGGCGCACACCTGGAGGAGTTGCTGACTTCGGGAGTGTGGCACTGAGATGACAAGTGCCTTCACATCAACATCCTAGAATTCAAGGCGGCCTTTCTGGCCCTCCAAGAGTTCCAGGATCGAGTGATGGGACTCTCCATGGTACTGATGAGCGACAGTACCACAGTAGTGGCATACGTCAACAAGCAGGGGGCCTGTTGTTCCGCCAGCTTCATCAGTTGATGATGCAGGTGCACGAGTGGTCCACGAACCACTCAGTAGAGCTGTCAGCCAGGTACATTCCAGGCAAGAGGAATGTCGTGGCAGACAAGCTCAGCCGCCAGAACCAGGTGGTAGGGACCGAATGGTCCCTCCACCAGGAGATAGCGGAAAGGCTGTTCGATCTGTGGGGGCGTCCAGCCATCGATCTGTTCACCACCCGCACAACAGAAAGCTCCAGGTCTTCTGTTCTGTCGTGCCGGACCCATGGGCCGCTGCGGAGGACGCGTTCCAACATCCGTGGGACAACCTTGATGTGTACGCCTTCCCGCCATTCTGTCTGATTCGCCTAGTGATCAGCCGAGCGATGATCACCCCGAATCTCAGAATGACTCTGGTGGCACCCAAATGGCCCCAGGCCTTTTGATATCTGGACCTGCTAGCTCTTCTCTACGAGGCACCAAGAGAGATTCCCCCCTGGCCCAACCTGCTGCGTCAACCTCACGTAGAGCGGTTCCACCTGGCAGTGCATTCCCTGTGTCTTCACGGCTGGAGGTTATCCACCATCTCTTGCAAGCAAGAGGCTTTTCGTGTCGCACAGCAACAGAGATGGCAGGATACCTCAGATGATCCTCCGCAGCGATATACCAGGGAAAGTGGTCTGTCTTCTGTGGTTGGTGTTGTCGAAGGGGTATCTCTCCGATCGGAGCCTCTGTTCAGCAGGTCGCGAACTTCCTTGTCTTCCTTCGCCGAGAGAAGCTTCTCTCCATTTCAGCCGTGAAAGGCTACCGCGCTGCACTCGGCCTAGTCTTACGGCTGAAAGGAGTAGACATCTCCTCCTCTTTCGAGATATCTCTACTCATGAGAAGCTTCGAAAGGTCTTGCCCACCCAGGGATCTCAGGCCCCCTGCGTGGGATGTGACTCTTGTCCTGAGGAGCCTGACTCGTGCACCATACGAGCCTTTACGAGAGTCGTCAGACAGGGATCTGACCCTCAAGACCGTCTTCCTGCTAGCCCTAGCATCGGTGAAGAGAGTTGGCGAGCTTCACGGACTTTCCTTTGATATTAAACGCTCGAGGGGATGGGGATTAGTTACGCTCGATTTCGTCCCAGATTTCATAGCGAAGACTCAGAATCCTTCGGTCCCTGATGCACAGTTCGAGTCCTTCATGATCCCCTCCCTAGAGGACTTTGTAGGTATTGAACCAGACGAGATGCTATGTGTCCTGTTAGAGTTGCTGCGGCGCTATCTGAAGAGGACTCGACACCTCCGGCCTGAGTGTCGACGGCTCTTCGTTAGTACTGGCTCGACCAAGAAAGAAGTGTCCAAGAACACCATCTCTTTCTGGCTTCGTGAGACGATAAGGAGAGCGTACTCTGCTGCAGGAGAAGATGACACTGGTACGCTTCGTCCGAGAGTTCACGAGGTCCGCAGCATTGGTCCGTCCCTCGCATTTCTGAAGAATATGTCGGTATCACAGGTGCTGAAGGCGGGAGTGTGGTCCCAGCAGACTACCTTCACCTCCTTCTATCTCCGGGATGTTGCACACCAGTCCTTGGACACTTTTTCCTTGGGTCCTGTGGTGGCTGCTCAACAAGTTGTGTAGGTTACCCATCTCCTCTAACAGGACAGGTTGCGTCTCACCTAAGTTGTACGGTTGTGATTGGGGAAATGAATGTGGAGTGACTGGCCTCTCTTCCTTGTCCCCATCCTGGCTCTCTTCCCACGGGCAGGGAGCGAATGTGCTGTTACAAGCTGGATCTGGCAGTCGATGCAGGTAAGCACATAACGGGAGCTCCCGTTCTTTCTTCCGTTCTTGCAAGGGGAGGAAGGAGATCATGACTGTAAGACAAACCCACTGCTTTTATTTGCCTTTATGTCATCCGACGTCAAATTCTTCCTAGTCTACTTTGCATGAACTGACGTCTTCCTCTTTCATGCAAAGGGACCCAGAAGTCTGACAACTGATCCTGCGTTTCTTACAACCCGATCTTTTGTCAGAGGCAGTTTTTTCCCTTCCTCGCTCTCATGACCAGGAAGGGAAGACATGGTGGTGAACTCCAGTTAGTTCATAATGACTTAATCAGATTCCTCCATCCAATCAGTAAGTCTCCTAATGTAAATGACTGAGGGTTTGTATATTGTGTCGGAACAAATAATTTTTAAAAGTAAATTGTATTTTTCCTAACTATACAAACCAGAGGTCCTTTACACTTTATGCCCACCTCATGCCACCCCTCAATCTGATACCTGGGCTGAAAGGCAAATTGGAATGTTTACATCCGGGCAGGCGGTACTCCCGCCTCCTGGACAGTAGTTAACTGCCTAACCACCTTGTTTGAAGTTCAATGGCCCTTTCCAGCCTATGCCTGAAAGTAATCCCTAATGTAAAGGACCTCGGGTTTGTATAGTTAGGAAAAATACAATTGTTCCGACACAATATACAAACCCTCGGTCCATTACATTAGGAATTACTTTCAGGCGTAGGCTGGAAACGGCCGTTAAACTCTTGAGCAAGGTGGTTAGGTAGTAACTACCGCCAGGTGGGCGGGGATACCCACCTGCCCGGATGTAAACATTACAGGTTGCTTTCGGCCGTCATGCGTTGCTGACGTGTTTTCATTCTCTCTGCCTGACTGTCGTTAAGCTCTTATTATCCCGATGGGATCTTTCTGTTTTTTTGTTTATATATACGTGTGTTTGATATTTGTTAATACAAACACACAATTTGTGATAACCTTGCATAAGCCGTCGTTCCCTGCCTGTGTCTTGGGTTTGACAGCCAAGGGCGTAACTGGAGTAGCGTAACCAAGTGGTAATGCTTCTCTCCAGCAGCTCTTTACGTAAATACTGAAGGCACCCCTGTACTTTTGGAGATATAGTTTGGGACGCAATATCTTCACTCCCCTACATCCATCGGGACGTAATAGTTAGTTCCCTTCTTGGGCTTCTGCCCTCCATGCATAAGGGGCATCACTAATTTCTTCCTACTTATGCTGAGTGTTGCTTGCCGCCTGCGCTTAAAGAATTGCGGGCCAAGTGGGAGGTTGCAGGCGTCGTCGATAAGTTCCACTTCCACGGCGCCCTTGGTGGCCTCCCCTCCGTCCTTTTTTCTCTAACCGTAGGTTCTTCCTTCTCCCCTTTAGTAGATCTCACTCCTTCGCCCTCTTCGCTCGCTCGTCGGGCGAAGACCAGGGGAGGGGAGCGATCGGGCGACCTCGTCTAGAGTACCTCCTCCCGCTGCGTAGGCCAGTTCCCCTTATCGCGGGAGGAGCCTCCCTCTACTAATCATCTTTGCTTTTCTTTCAGGTTGACAGTGAGCATCGCAGACACAGCAGTAGTTGGCTGGATATATCAAAGAATATCTCGCATGAAGCAGTCCCAACGTTCATTCAGTGTTGCTTCGGGATCGACCACAATACCTGATTAGATGACATATTTCCACATTGGGATCGCTCTGACTCTGTTCCCGCTGATGTAGATCGATCACTGTCATTGCTGGTTTTCATGTATGCTGTTGCAATGTCTCCTGCATATCTGTTGTCCATCTGCTCCTGCTGTTCCCTGTGTTATGCTCTTGTCAACTCGACGACAGTCTCTGGGCTGCTCTTCCTGGTCTCCTGCCACAGCCGCCCTGATCGCTCCTGTCGCTGCTGGTGACTTTCAAATGACATTCTGTCCGTTGCCATAGCTCCTGCCTTCCGAACCACTAACGTAGCTCCTGCATTGGATGTCCTGATCGTGCCCGCTTCTTCTCCTAGTAATCGTGCCCGGGGCTGCTTCAGTTGTGTTCCTGCCAGCTGCCCTGGAGGTTACAATGTCTGCCATCCTGTAGAAGATGTTGGCGTGAAAGGGAAGGAAGTCGCCTTGTGGAAGTGACGTTCCTGGCCGTTGCAATAGCTCCTGCCCTGTGAACCTCTGCCGTAGCTCCTGCATCGGCTGTCCTGATCATTCCTGCTGCTTCTGGCGGTCGTGCCCGGGGCCGCTTCCGTGCGTTCCTGCCAGTTGTCCCAGGGATTACGATGTCCGCCATCTTGTAGAAGATGTTGGCGTGAAGATGTAGGAAGTCGTCCTGTTGAGGTGATGTTCCTAGCCATTGCAGTAGCTCCTGCCTTCTGAACCGCTGCCGTAGCTCCTGCATCGGCTGTCCTGATCATGCCTGCTGCTTCTGGTGGTGGTGTCCTGGCTGTGTCCGTTGTGTTCCTTCCGGACTACCCTGGAGGTTACGATGTTTCGTGTCCACCATCCTGTAGAAGATGTCGGAGTGGAGGTGAAGGAAGCTGCCCTGTGGAAGTAGCCACCGTCTTCTTCGTCTTATCTTCAATTTCGTCTTCTGCTGCGTCTTCCCGTCCTCTCCCGAGGTCCAAGGGGGTCCTGAGAATCGGACAGACCTCCGTCGGCCGAAGGAGAGGAATGCTGATTCTTCCCCTTGATGCCCTTGGACGTCTAGGGACTGCCTACTGCCTCTTTCCGAGGAGGCAGTGTGTCTCTCGTTGGCTCTTCCCAACCTTCGGGTTAGGAAACCGATTCGCATAGCCCTGGGTTTTGCGTTTCGGAAGCCGCGGGCGCGCAGACCTCAGTTTGGGATCCCGTTCCCGAGTCTTAGAGGTTCCGCCTCTAAGATGGGGGCTGCTTCGGGCGCTCGTTCGCGAGCCGCTCTGAGTGCTCGAGATTCTATGGAATATCGAGTATCCCGATCTGGTCTGGAGAGATTTTCCTCGGCCCAGTTCGGGAGCAGTGCGAGAGAAAGGGCCGAGGTACCCAGGTGTCTCGGCTCTTCCTGCCAGCACCGCAAGCTCTCCCCGAGTGTTTGCCAGTGCTCGGTCGGGTTCCCAGCCTGGTGTCTCGATCCTGTCGGTTTGAACGTCAGAAGAAGCAAGGAAGAGATTCACTTTGGGAGTCCTGCGGGACTTCTAAGGGACTGACTCTCTTCCGGGAGACAAGTTTCTCTCGTTGGCTCTTCCCGCCCTTGGGCGGGAACTGATTCGCATTCTCCTGTGGGATCTTACGTTTCGGGGCAGCGAGAGCGCAGCCTCTCGAGGCCACACCCTCGTTGCCAGTCTTGGAAGTCTGCGTCTAAGACTGGTTCTGTGCTTGGCTCTTTCGATCTATTAGGAAACAAAGCAGCCACTCCCGATTTTTGGAAGTCTCGTGGGTAGCTCGAATTCTATGAATCACGAGCGCTCTCCTTATGAGAGGCACAGGACGAGAGAAAGTGCCGAGACACCCAGGTGTCTGGTTGCCGGGACACCCAGGTGTCTGGGTGCCGAGACGCCTGGGTGTCTGGGTGCCGAGACACCAGGTGTCTTGATACTGCCCGCCAGCTGCTTCGGTTGCTCGGCCGGGCTTCATTCTTGTGTCTCGAACTTTAGGGTTCGAGCATGCAAGATAGCAGACACAGAATTCCCCTTTGAACCTTCTTCTCGAGGGGCCTCGGCCTCGAAGGAGTTTAGAGTTCGGGAAATTAGCAATTGTTCACAGCAGAGGAGTCCGGCCTGCCCAGTTACGATTGTGTTCGCGCAATTGGCTTGGCTCAGCCCCTGGTCGCACTTACGAGACTGGCTTGGCTCGACTCGGCTTGCCAGACTGGCTCGGCTCGCCCCGCCTGCCTCCCAGTCCGCTGCATACCAACCAGCTGGATCGCGTTCACGTGATGGTCTCCGCTCGGCCCTACTCGGTTTTTTCCGATTCGGATTCTCGGCTACTTTCGAGTGAACTTTTTGCTCTTCCCAGGAAAGCGTTTTGCAATGGCACAAGTGCTCTTCTTTCCCCGTGTGACAGTCATCTCCTTCGGTTGATTATTGCTCACGGTCTGCCTCTCCTGCTTATCTTACTGGCAGGACAGGTAGGGATACTCTTTTCTCTTCACCTGTTCTCTTCTCCTCTCGGTTGTTCCAAGAGGCGCGAGGGCGGGACAGAGAGAGTCCGACGGAATTTTCTTTCGGAGTTCGGCTGCCTGGCGTGCTTTGGGTATTGGTCCCCGATTCTCTCAATTATAACCAGGTAGCCAAGGAGGGTTTCATGGGATCTGTCAAGGTCTCCTCCAAGGGAGAAGTACAGGAGTTTCACGCGTCCGGAAACAGCGAGGTCTTCCTCTTCAAGTTACAATCGCCCCATGTTTTTGGAGAATTTCGCGCGACGACGGCGCGAGGATCCCCGGACAGGATATAGCGGCTCCCCAATGAATAACCTTCATCACTCACAACCCTTTGCAGTTTCGAGGGGCCGAGTGTCAGGGACCGCCGCGGTCCTGGCTTCCGAGCGTTCGACCTGATGAATTCTTTTCTTTGAAGGAGTTAATTCAGGTCGAGACACCAAGCTTCCACCCCTGCCTCGACAGAATATGAATTCTTCTTACCTCGGAGGGTCTTGCCGACTGCAGTTTTTCTGGGCTCGACCTGTGTCACCCAGTGAAATAGTCCATTAGCACTGATTTCTAGGTATAAGTATTGCTAAGTATACCAGAGAAAAAAGCTAACCATAATGCCAGGGTTACGACCCTGGATCGAACGCCATTAGATGGTGTCGGTTTACACAAGGGTGAGTGGTTGCCACTACCACAGGTCTCCGTCCTCATAGATTTCTCCAGTCTCAAAACCCGAAAAGTGAGGGGCCGTTCCAAACCTCATCCTCCGCACCCAGCCAACCACCACCCCGGCCGCCATCTTATAAACATTCCAATTTAGCACGCCTTTCTGAACACACCGTGTTTTTCCTTGGTGTTGTGTTTTTGGTTTTTTGCTGATTACGACATGTCTTCCCACCCAGAATTCCCACCATCTAAGTTGAGTACCATTTCCTTTTGGTTTTTTATTACAGAGGCATATTATTTGACTGTTCGTATATTGTTTACCAGGTTAAATAGTGCTGCTCATGAGTCGCCGAGGCGGCTCTGTCTGCCTCTGCCATGCTTGACCCTCAGTCTTCGCATGTTATTAGCAGGAATGGAGCATGGATAAAAACTAGCAGAAATGCTAGTTTTTATCCATGCTCCATTCCATTGGAGCCTTATTTGTAGAAATTACCATTTCGCTGGTAGGAGGCTAGGGAGCCCGTATCTGACTGATCTAGGCTAGGGATGGAGGTATTCCCCTCCCTTTTTTCTGATCATAAATTTCTCCCTTTTCCCCTGGTTTCCTTCCTCCACCAGCGAGTTGGTACCTTCTCGATGGTGGTATTGTTATGCTCATGATCATAACTGATGTGTACAAGGGTGGATGACATGTCTATTCTTTGATTAGTTTTATATGTGATTCGGCGTCAGAGGCGGCCATCTTGGGTATCCCCGCTTCCCGCATAACGGTTGTTGTTTGGCCCTCTCTGCCGCTGAGTCATTTATGTATTCATAAGTATATATTTTTAAGTATGTATAATTTTAAACTTCTCACATCGAATGGTCCACTTTTTTATGTTAGTACTCTTGACTTCAGGTAGTTTTATTCGATTAGGTATATCCTAGCCTAGCCTACTCGACCGCATCCGTGTCGGTTTGCGAGAGTTAGGCCGGACAGGATAGGCGCTTTTCACGATGCTCATGCTACCTAGCTCAGCTGACCAGGCCGTTTTGAGGTTTTGGAGGGAGATGTTATGGAAGGTGAGGTTAGGCTAGTGAGGGAGTTGCTCTTCCCCCTTAGCCCACCTGACCAGGCCGTGAGGTTTTGGAGGGTGAGGTTAGAATAGTGAAGGGTCTCCTCAATTCATAGTCTTCCACCTGACCAGGCTGTCGGTTTTGGAGGGTGTGGCTAGGTTATGCGAGGTTCCTTTCCCCCCCCCTCACCTGTAGCGCTCATTCTGGCCTTCCTGACCAAGCCAAAAAGTTTTGGTTTTGGAGGGTAGGCTGGGATCGAAGGTTGCACAGGTTATTTCGTGTATGTAGCCTAGTCCTTCTTTACCTGATCAGTTAGCTTTTGGCTTTCAACCTAGGCATCTTCCTAGCAGAGGAAACCGATCGCTTAAATGCACCCCGTGGGAGTTTTCATTCGGCTTCCAGAGGGTGCTACCCACCCGCCTGGTCATAAGACCGCTTGTCGGGTTTCCGCCACTCTGCTACCTTTCCCTTATTGGGCGGTGTTTCGCTTGCTCGCTTTCCACAGTTATAGCTGGAGTGTCGAACACTGTCCCAGGGATGCAATCATGAGTTCCGCTATGTTCAGTCTCCGCCAGGTTAGTTGGATCTTTCGTTGTTATCGTCCATGTTACCACTCCGGTGGGTATGGTTTTTGGTTAGTTGGCGCTTTCCACTATGTGGTTCCCGCCCTGGGCGATTGAGAGTTGGGGCATATGTGAACACTCCTTTCCGCCACTTTAAGCCGTTTCCATAATATGTGACATAACGAGATTTCCGTGGCAAATCACGGCAGAGTACCATAGCGCCAGACTATCTTAGAGTACTTATGTTTACATAATTAGTAGTTGGCCATTCTGTAGCATAACCTATGTTGATTATTCTGTACTACCGGATTCAATTCCGGGGGGTTTTACCTGATGACACGCATGTTTCATTACCCATAAATCTGTGTATTAGTCTTGTACTAATGGATTCAATTCCGGCGGGTTTTGCCTGATGACACGCATGTTTCATCACCCATAATCTATGTTAAGGTAGCCTATTACCGCCAGACCTACTCGCGGGCCTTGCCTTGACGTTACTCATGTACCGCCATTCCACTTACAGATGGTACGCTGTTAGAGCCAGGGTGCAGTGGTTCTCCAACAACCCTGTGGACACGAGGTGTGCTGGTCGCACTCCAGCTGCTCGGTCCATGTTGGGGACCTTTGTCGTTTGGCACCCGGATGGCTGTGAAGTCTGCTACGCTCTGTACGAGCTAGTGGTGGATGAGTCGGTAAGTTTTAAGAGACCGCTAACCTTTAGTCTCTTTTTGACTGTAATGATTTATATAGACATATACGGGTAATTGGAGAATATTCTCAGTAAATCCTGCCCTTTCTTACAGTCTGACCGAATCATCCGTGACTCTTTCGCTGTCGACCCTGAAGATCTGGGTCGTGGATTTGGGAGGAACGTTGCGTCTGGCAAACCTTAACGTCCTGTCGGAGGAGATTTGCAATCTCTCTCTACCCGGAGCCCGGATCTCTGCTGCAGTGCCGGCGGAATTGGCAGCCCCTATCATCGAGAGGATCCGGGAAGAGACGCAACCCTCCCAAGAAGACAACCTGTGCGGAGAGGTGGCGGAAGAGGTGGCGGCCATCAACATCCACCTCGAGCCGATGAGCGTGGACTTGGACCACCAGGTAGAAGGTAAGGTGGTAAGTGAGGCAGGGGGAGAGAGTTTTGGTAGTCCCCTTTTTGGTTCTCCTTCTTCTTCTTCCTTTCAAGGGTTTCCCAAACCAGCTATCCTTGAGGACAGATCTAGGTCTGTTGTCCCCAAGGTGAAATCCTGGAAAAGAAGGACTTACCAAAGTCCTCTAGACCTCAAAGGTCTAATCTGCCAGCTCCCTTTAAGGTCGTCACTGGCTCTTAAACCAGTGGCGCCCCTCTAGTAAGGCTACCCCCGTCCAAAGGGTCGAGATCCAGGGTGTCCAAGGCTAATCCTCCACAGCCTAACTTTGACCCTGAGGTTTTTGCCGAACTTCTGATGCAGAAGTTAGACTCTAGGGTTGAAGCTAGATTCAAGACCTTTTTCCCAGCTTGCTTCAAGCTTGGAGACCTCTGGTCAGTCAGTGCTGTCATTGGCACAAAGGATGCAGGCCCAGGAAAGCTTGCTCTCCGGTTTATCCAATCCGGAGCAGTATAGCAGTCTCATGTTGTTCGGATGCCTCCAGACTACCCCCTTGATAAGGGAAACCCATGGCGGCTGGCTCTTCACGCCCCTGCATAATGATACCTGACCATCGAGGGCTTAGGCACTCGTCGTCTGGAAGAACTGGAGTTCTTTCCACCCGACCTGGTGCCTCCCTACCCAGGCTATGCCAGGCTAACAGAGGAAGCCTGGATTAGATCAGACAAGGTCCCGAAGGAAACAGTTATCTTTCCCAGGGACCAAGCCCAATCCGCCCTGATGCGCGCTCTCACTGACTGGGAGTGCGAGAATACAAAGCTTACTCCCTTTAAAGGGAGTTTTACGATGTTCGCGGTGGGTGACTCCATCCCTAGCCCCTGCACAACTAAGGTCGCAGTGTTGACTAGTCAGGCGGGAATAGAGGGCAAACCGCTGCCTCAACTCCGGGAGACAGATCCCACCTCCCTTCTTTTCCCTGGGGATTCGGAATTTTGGTCGGGAGCTCCGGCTACGTTCACGGTGGGTAAACTCTACCCCGAGTGTGCCTCCACCTTGTTCAGTGAACAGCTTCCCAAGATTCCGGAGGCCCTTCTGAAGGCGGAGTTTGAGGCTAAGTGCAGGTTGAGTCGCTCCCTGCATTCCATCACCATTGCAGAGGTAACAGCGTTAACTTACGCTGACGAACCTCTGTTCCAGGTCCTGACGAAATCACTGTTAGCGTCATTTCAATCGGACCTTTATGACTTTGTAGTGGCGAGACAAAACTGCCGGAAGCATATCTTCGCAGACGCCTCTATCAGACATGAGCCCAATAGACTCATGAAGAGTTCTATCTGGGGACCTAACATCTTCCCTGAGGATGAGGTCAATAATGTTCTAGCGGAGGCAACCAGAGCAAATCAAAGTCTTCGCTCCCTGCTGGGGTCTCCCTTTAAAGGAAATCCACCGAGACCTCCGGACCTCAATCCAGGGAAAGGAAGAGGTTCAGGAGATATAGGACACCCCAGGCTCAAACCTCGCTTCAAGCTGTACCGGTCTCTCAGATCGGACAGCCTTCCACATCCAAAGCTCAGCCTCAGCAGCAGTTCGTGCTTGATGCAGCCGGCTCAGCAAACCCCTGCTCCGCCAGCCTTACAGAAGGTCCCAGCCTTCAATGCTTCGTTTGAAAGCCAAGGGGCGTTTGAGGCTAACAACAGGCATGCGAGGGGAGCAGAGCCAGAGCCGCCTCTACAGAGGTAGGACTGCAACTAGACCTCTCTCCCGTGGAAGAGGAGGCCAAGGAGGCAGAGGAAGTAAGTCCTCTTCCATTCAATGAGTCTCCTCAGGTAGGCGGGAGGTTATATCTCTTCTGGGACCATTGGACCTTCAGTCCGTGGGCCCACAGCATAGTTTCAAAAGGTCTGGGATGGAGGTGGAGCAGAGGGCCTCCTCCGCCAGTCAGATTCCATCAACCTCCATCCAAAGACTTACTGGACTTTGTAAAGACCTTCTTCAAAAGAATGCAATAAAGAAAGTGAGACACCTGAAATTTCAAGGCCGTCTGTTCAGTGTCCCAAGAAAGACTCAATTCAGCAAAGAGTAATTCTAGACTTGTCTCGCCTCAACTTATACATTCAATGCGACAAGTTTCAGATGCTTACAATCTCAGGTGCGAACCCTACTTTCCGTGGGGCCGTCACCATCTCTATAGATCTTTCAGACGCATATTATCACGTCCCGATTGCGAGAAACTTCTCTCCTTACCTAGGGTTCAGACTAGGGAAACAAGCATACTCGTTCAGAGTCATGCCATTCGGGCTCAACATAGCGCCCAGGATTTTTACCAAACTGGCAGAGACAGTAGTCCAACAGCTACGGGCCCAAGGGATTATGTTAGCCGCATTCCTGGACGATTGGATAATTTGGGCATCCAACACCAAGGAATGTCAAAAAGCAACATTCATAGTGATCAGGTTCCTGGAATCCTTAGGTTTTCAAATAAACAGGAAGAAATCCCGTCTAGTTCCGGAGGCTCAGTTTCAGTGGTTAGGAATCCAATGGGATCTAAACACACACAAACTGTCACTTCCGCCAGCCAAAAGGAGGGAAATAGCCAAAGCTACCAGGCAGTTCCTCAAAAACAAAAGAGCCTCTCGTCATACCCAGGAAAGAGTCCTGGGTCCTCTTCAGTTCGCGTCAGTGACAGATTTGCTGCTGAAAGCCAAACTGAAGGATATAAACAGAGTATGGCGGAGACGAGCCAACAGCAGAAACAGAGACAAGATGTCTCTAATTCCGCCGGTGTTGAGGAAGAGGCTTTGACCATGGTCAACAGTCAAGAGTTTGTCAAGGTCAGTGCCTCTCCAATTTCCCCCTCCATCATTAATGATCCATACGGATGCTTCCCTGAGCGGGTGGGGAGGATACTCCCAACACAAGAAAGTTCAAGGAACGTGGTCAACTGTATTCCGCCAGTTCCATATCAACATTCTAGAGGCAATGGCAGTATTTCTAACACTAAAGAAGCTACGTCCAACCAGACAGATTCATATCAGACTGGTACTGGACAGTGCAGTAGTTGTGCATTGTATAAACAGAGGGGGCTCCAAGTCGAGCCATATCAATCAGGTAATGGTTGCAATTTTCTCTCTGGCAAGGAAACATCTTTGGCACCTGTCAGCTACCCATCTGGCAGGTGTTCGGAATGTCATTGCAGATTCACTATCCAGGACAACTCCGCTGGAGTCGGAATGGTCATTGGGCAAAGCATCATTCGAGTGGATTTGTCTTCAGGTACCGGGTCTCCAGGTGGACCTGTTTGCCACAGAGAGCAACCACAAGCTTCCTTGTTACGTTGCTCCCAATCTAGACCCTCTAGCTCACTCCACGGATGCGATGTCAGTAGACTGGAACAGGTGGCAAAGGATCTATCTGTTTCCACCAATAAACCTATTAATGAAAGTTTTACACAAACTCAGATCATTCAAAGGTCAAGTAGCATTTGTAGCACCCAACTGGCCAAAGAGCAATTGGTTTCCTCTTCTTCTAGAGTTGAAACTCCGGTGCAAACAAATCCCCAGTCCAAGATTGACACAAGTAGTACAAACTCGGACTGTGTCAGCTTCCTCAAGAATTCTGAATGCCGTAGCTTTATGGACTTCATGAACTTTGCAGCTCAGAAAGATGCTAACATTGATCCTATTAATACACTGTTCATAGAATCAGACAAGAGGGAATCTACTCTCAGACAATATGACTCAGCAGTTAAAAAGTTAGCATTATTTCTGAGGGAATCTGAAGCTCAGGAAATGACCACGAACCTAGCAATCTCTTTCTTCAGATCATTATTTGAGAAAGGACTGGCCTCTAGTACTATTACTACAGCAAAATCTGCTTTAAGAAAAATATTTTTACATGGCTTCAATATTAACCTTACAGACTCATATTTTTCAGAATTCCTAAAGCATGCGCTTCGTCTTAGACCAGCAACCCGTCCTCACATGGTTTCCTGGTTCTTAGATGACGTACTTAAATTAGCATCAGACACTGATAATGAATTATGTTCATACTCGAGTCTGTTAAGGAAAACGTTATTTCTAGTAAGTCTAGCCTCAGGGGCTAGAATTGTGGCGGAATTTAAAAAACACAAAAACAATACACAACACAGATACACAGAACATATAACCACATACAATACTCACTCTGATCCTCGGTTGCTGGGAGATGGATGAACTTGTCCACGGTCGCCAACACAGTAGACAAAATTACACAAACAAAACCGAAAACAGACTTTTCAACCCAAAAAAACAAGCAAAAGGAAGAGACACATGCACAGACAACAATGACATCCAACGGAAAACACACGACTCATGAAACATACAATAATCCACCATCAATGTCCGCTTTGCACAGAACTCAGCTCAAGACTCACTCAAAACCGAAAAAAACTCCCTCGACATTTGCACAGACAGACAGCACCGTTAACTAAAGACCCTCATCCCTCTTCCAACAACCGGAAGCACTCTAACCAATAACACTCACAAAACGTTGGGAAATGCTAAATACAAACAAATTTATTCATCCCTCTATAGAATTTCTGAACTGTCTGCTCTCTCTAGAGAACCGAACCATGTTGATTTCCTCCCGTCAGGAGAAGTTCTGTTGTCTCCGGATCTCAAGTTTCTAGCAAAGAATGAGGATCCACAAAATAGATGGTCTCCTTGGAAGGTTATTCCCCTTCCACAGGATCTGTCCTATGTCCAGTTAACACTTTAAAAGCTTATTTAAATAGAACTTCTAATAGAATGTCTGGCCCTCTTTTTTGTTAGGGAAAATGGAGGAACCATTTCCTTAAAGACCATCAGGCAACAAATACTGTATTTCATAAAGCAAGCAAACCCGGATTCAGTACCTAGGGTACATGATATTCGGCAGTGGCCACCTCAGCTAATTATTTTCATAATATGAATTTTGATGACCTTAAAAGTATACGGGCTGGAAATCACCAACAGTATTCAAACGCCACTATCTTAAGTCTCTAGAGGCTCTTAAATACTCCATAGTGGCTGCAGGAAGTATTGTTCCCCCAGCCCTAGACTAGTTTATTTAACCTTAGTTTATCCTATTGTTTATTTCTCTCTCGCCTACCTGCCTCGTTTACTTGCCTTGCCCTCTAACCTTTAGGTCAGGCCTGCTTCACAGCCTGACTCCTGGCCGTTTCATGGATATCCTGTTGTAATCTTTTTGTTAGCCTTAAGTGTCTTGGTGTTAGTTATTTTATGATTTAGGCTGTGTGCCCTATAATGTTAATTACATTTTTGTTATAAATGTTTTGGGTTATTAAAACAGTAATTTTCTCATAGTTTTATTTAGCTCCATTAAGGTAATTCTTAGAGGGCTCCACCAAGCTTTAGTATGGCTGATTCTCTGTCATTGGTTCACTGGGTGACACAGGTCGAGCCCAGAAAAGGGATTTTGACAAAGGAAAAATCTATTTCTGGGGGAAGACCTGTGTCACCCAGTGACCCATCCCTGTACTTCCTTTTTCCCTCCCGAGTGGCATACCAAGCTTGGGGGGGGTGCTAACTTGGGATGTTTATAAGATGGCGGCCAGGGTGGTGGTTGGCTGGGTGCGGAGGATGAGGTTTGGAACGGCCCCTCACTTTTTGGGGTTTTGAGATTGGAGAAATCTATGAGGACGGAGACCTGTGGTAGTGGCAACCACTCACCCCTTGTGTAAACCGACACCATCTAATGGCGTTCGATCCAGGGGTCGTAACCCTGGCATTATGGTTAGCTTTTTCTCTGGTATACTTAGCAATACTTATACCTAGAAATCAGTGCTAATGGACTATTTCACTGGGTGACACAGGTCGAGCCCAGAAATAGATTTTTCCTTTGTCAAAATCCCTTTTTTGGCATTTCTGGTGCTAAGAAGAAGGACTTTGTCCCAATTCGGATCTCCAGTTTCATAAGTCCCGAGTTGGCTCAACCCTTGGGAACGAACCTGTACTTGGTTCTGCCTTTCTCTTTCAGAGATTTGCCAGATACCACGGTAATCAAGGTTCGCACCAGGGCACTAACTTGTCCTTTGGACAATGGCCAAGAACTTTGGGTCTTAGTCATCTCAACTCGACCTTGAGTTTAAGGCAGCCCCCCTCAACTCCTTAGCTAAGAAGTCCTAGGCTTCAGAAGAAGATTGCAACTGCTGATGCCTGGACGAAATGATACTTATCGAGTCTCTGGAACTTGCAGCGACATTGCCGAGACCTGGGAATGGATTCCTTCAGGAGAAGTATCTATTTCCCTTAGGTCTCGGCAATTCTTTCCATCGAACTTCCATCCCTCCACCTCTCCCGTGCTCCCAATTCGGGAAATGCCAGCCAGCTAGAGCTAATTGCCTCGGTACCCTGTCATCTTGCAGAAGCTTCCCGATGGTGGAGAATGGAAGTCTGCTTCCTTTCTCCGTTCTTTCCTCTTGATGTATGAGGAAAGAGTTAGGGCTAATGCTTGATTGAAGGAACCTTCGAATATGCTTGCATATTCCCCTCACATCTTGTGTCTACTTACGGATTCACAGATTGAGGAATAGGCGCACACTGGTAAGACCTTGTCTTGAATTTGTGTGACCGAGACGATCAGTACCTTCGCATCACCGTCCTGGGCTCAGGGCAGCCTTTTGGCCATCCGAGAATTCAGGATGGGTTTTGTGGCACTCACTGGTTTCGTTGAACAACAAAACCACAGTAGTGGCATTTGTCGACAAACAAGAGGCAATTGTTTTTTCCTCCTGTTTCATCTCGACATTTGCAGGTACTCGAGTGTTGTTCTATTGCACACTGACAGCTCAGTTAACCAGATGCATTCCTGGTGGGGATGTATTGCAGGCAAGCCTGGCCTAGGGTTTGAGTGATCGGGGCCGGAACATGCTGCTCACTCTTTCTTCACGAAGATTCATGCAGACTGCTCGACTGAGAAATCCCTACCGTCCTTCTGTTGCCTCCCTGCACACAAGTCGGTAGTTTTTTCTCGCTCCTTCATACCAGACCAGGGACCGCTCTGTTGAGGCATGCTGTCTTTTTGGTGAAAACTCGATATCGACGTTTTTTCCCTCCTCATTTGTCCTTTTTGCTAGGGGTTCACAAACATTGCTAACCCCGAGTTACAAACAAATACTTGAAGACTTCGCCTTCATCCGACCTGATTGCCGAGGCATCGAGAAGAATTCCGCTTGACCCAACCTCCTGTAGCACCTACACAAGAAGCGGTTCTTGAGGCAGTACATTCCTGTGTGTTCAGGACTGGGAGACTTTCCAGCTTTCCTTGCAAGCACAGGCCTTCTCGCCAAGCGGCAACGGATATAGCTGGATATCCCTTGAAGTCCTCTGCAACACTGTCCCAGGGACTGGATCCGTCTTTGCTGGTGGTGTCGTTGTCGGAACTTCTTCTCGGGTCAGAGTCGCTCGTCAAGTCTGGACTTCCTCGTCTTCTCTGCCGAGGGTTGCTTCTCTCCCTTTCATTTGTGAAGAACGTAGGCCCTTGCAATCTAGTCTTCTATCTGAAGTAGCCCTCATCTCCTCAGTCAAGAGTTAGCTACGGACAAGAAGCTTCTTCAGTCGTGCTCTCCCAGGGAACTGTTTCCTGGGTGGCATGCGACTCTTGTTTAGGGTTCCTGTCCGTGCTCTCTGCACGCTACGAGTTGTCGGATAGAGATATGCCTCTCTAGGACCATCTCTCATCTTACCCTGGCCTTGGCATAGAAGATGGAAGAACAGGATGGGGATCATACCCGACTCCTTCTCAGATGTCGTAGGTGGACTCCTAATCCATTGGCATCGACTGTCGGGTTTGAGTCCTTCTTGTTCCCTCCTCCTTGACTTGGTGTCGATGATCCAGATCATTCGTTACTTTGTCCTATTGGGAGCTGTGGTACTTTCCGAAGGCTCCGACATTCCTAACCTGGATGTCATCAACATTTTCGCTAGTACTGTCTCTCCCCAAGGAAGAAGTGTCTAAGGACACATCTTCCTCCTGACTTCGTGAAGCGATCAAAGGAGGTACTTGGCAGCTGACGACAACGATACGGTACCTTTCACCCGAGCTCACGAAGTCGATGGCTTGGTCCATCCCTCGCATTCCAGAAGTTTCTGTCGGTCTGGAAGCAAGACGTGGTCTCTTAGACCACACTCTTGTCTTCTTCCTTTGGTCTTGCCCACAGGCCCTTGGAACCCTTTTTCCTTGGCTCTGTGGTGGCTGCTCAACAAGTTGTGTTGTCTTACCCGGCTCCTTCAAGAGGACGAGTAGTATCTCGCCTAAGGCGTTGGTTCTGGAAGTGAGAAGGATTCCGAGAGTGACTGGCCCCTCTTCCTCCTCCTTCCCCGTCCTCCAACTTCTCCTCCTTAGGGATGAGAATAGGACTCGAACCAATAGCTGCTGGAACTGGCACTGATGCGGTAAGACTACACATCAAGCACCCGTTCTAATTTTCTTATAGAATCATAGGAGCAATTCCACTCCTTCCTCTAGCAAGGGGAGGAAGGAGAGACTGGCAACAAGGGAACCCTATCTCGGCTTTTCCTTACTGCCTCCGACTCTAGATCCTTCCAGCCTATTTCGTAGGAGTTACGTTTCCTCACTCATGCAAAAAGGTCCAGTATCTGACATTTGATCTTGCAGTTCCTACACTCCGATCAATATGTCAGAGGCACGGTACTCCTCCTCACTCTTTCGACCAGGAAGAGTAACCCAGGTGTGTAGAACTCCTGTCAGTTCAGGAGACTCACTCAGATTCCTCCCTCCAACCAGTGAGTCTTCCTAATGTTAAGGACTGAGGGTTTGTATATTGTGTCGGAACAAATAACAATTTTTAAAGCAAATTGTATTTTTCCTAACTATACAAACCCGAGGTCCTTCACACTTTGGCCCACCTCATGCCACCCTCAATCTGAACCTGGACCGAAAGGCAAACTGGAATGTTTACATCCGGGCAGGCTGGTATCCCCGCCTAGCGGTAGTTACTGCCTAACCACCTTGCTCAAGAGTTTAACGGCCTTTTCCAGCCTAGGCCTGAAAGTAATTCCTAATGTAAAGGACCTCGGGTTTGTATAGTTAGGAAAAATACAAATTACTTTAAAAATTGTTATTTTGTCCAGTTAGGGTGCTGCGATACTGCCTTAAGAGAACTTAGCATATCAGGCCTGAGTGTCAAGAAAGAGTTTCCAAGAACACAATCTCTTTCTTGGTTAGCGAGACTATCAAGCAGGTGTACTCTTCACCTGATGAGATAGACGGGAGCACAGTCTGGGCGAGAGCTCACTAGGTAGGGGCATCAGCCCGTCTCTCGCATTCTGGAAGAACCTGTCAGTTCAAAAGGTATTACAAGCAGGGGTGTGGTCATGCCAGACCACATTCACATCGTTCTACCTTCAGGATGTTGCCCAAAAGTCCTTGGACACATTTTCCTTGGGTCCTGTGGTGACTGCCCAACAAGTTGTGTCACTCATCCAGCTCCCCTAAGGGGACGTAGCATCTCGTCTAAGGTGATTGGTAAGCAGGAGAGAATGTGTGTGACTGGTCTCCTCCTTTTTCTCTTTTACCTTTCTCTCTCATAGGGCAGAGAGGCAGGTAGCGAGCCATCACACACTGGACTGGCAAGTCATGCAGGTGAGCCTATATGACGGGAGCACCGTCGTTCATCTTTTGTAGAGTGTTAGGTGCATGTCCCCCCTTTCTCTAGACAAGGGGAGACAGGGATTGACAATGAAACAAACCTGTTGGTCTCCAACATAATGGGTTCATCCAAACCTTTTATTGAAATAATGACAGAAACTCGTTACTTCATGCCCAGAAGTCTATCAGTTGTAACAACCCATATTTGTTCCGACACAATATACAAACCCGAGGTCCTTTACATTAGGGATTACTTTCAGGCGTAGGCTGGAAATGGCCGTTGAACTTCAAACAAGGTGGTTAGGCAGTTAACTACTGTCAGGGAGGCGGGAGTACCGCCTGCCCGGATGTAAACATTCCAACTTGCTTTCGGCCGTCGTAGTGCACAGACGTTGTTCTTCGCCGCTCTCTACCTGACAGCTTTCTTTTCTTCATCATTTGGTGGGAATATTACCTTTTCTTGTTATGGATAAACCAACCAAGCCTTCCTATCCCTAGCGTGTATGTTCTGGGGTAGGGGGGAAAAAATGTAACTCTTTTCGGTCTAGAGTCGACGTGGACCCACGCCCTCTGTACATCTTGCAGAGGGCGTGTGTGTTCACGCGACAACCCTTGTAGTGAGTGTTGCTCTTGGTCCTCCGAGCAATGGGGGAAGTTCGAGGGGGGGGGAGACGTTACCGTCGTAAGCCTACCAAGGAGTCGTCCGAGGGAAACACTCCCCCGACGACTCCAGTGGTGGCAAATGTCGGGCTCATTTTCCCTCCCGGCGAACTTCCCCTTCTTGCTCCCTCTCCCTTGGGTGAGGACTCCCCCTCCCCTTCCTCTTTTGTTTCATCGTTTGTGGAAGGGCGCAGGGGAGAGTTGGGCCGGGACATCCTCTTGGAGGTCTCTTTCCGTTCCGGAGGGGAGTTTTTTTCCTTCGGAGTGGGTGGAGGCTTCCTGTACTAATCCGACTCTCGCTGCAGGTCTCAGGCTGGATAGCCAGGCTACGAACCCAACCGCAACCTGGCTACACCTGGGTCTACCTGGCACATCACTGGAGGGATTGACTCCACTGCCCCCCGCTCCAGTTACCACTCACTCAGCAACGACAGCCACTACTATGACTGTCACCATGTCCAGGTTTGCACAGCTCCCGGTGTCGGTAGCATCACACCTTGACACCCAGGTATCGGCGTCCCCTGCGTTGCAACACGCTGTACTGCGCCTGGCTTCCTGGCCCCGTTCACGCGAGCTGGCCCCGCCTATGTGGTGACATCATCATACCCGTATGTGACTGTCGCTGCCCCCGTTGCTGACCCTGGCCTGTCTACATCCACTGTTCCTCACCTTACGTTCTAGCCGGGCCCTTCGTCTGTTCCTGTCCCCATCCCATCGACTCTGGCGCAGCCTGACACGACAATCCATGAGGGGGCGGCGCCTGCATTCCCGGCCCCCCCCACTTTTGTTCCTGGCCGACGCACGGCTGCCTCCACCCAGGCAAATGCTGGCTCAAGCTCCGCGGTCTCTGCCCGGGATGTACCTTCTGCTGCAGCCCCTCCTGCTGTTCCTGAGTCTTCGGCCACGCTCTCCTGGCTTGGGGACCTGACAGCATTCCTGAAGCAGATGGTGAAGAAGAAGAAGAGGTCTAGGAAGGTGTCATCATCTTCATCTTCGTTTCTTCATCTCTGTCTGCCTCCTCTTCCGCTTCTCCTTCCGAGGCTGTACGAAGAAGAAGAAGCCTCTTCCTCCCCTAAGAAGCCTCGCACCGAGGCTTCCAAGGGTCTGCCTCCTTCCACAGGGAAGGCAGTGGGATCTCTCGTCAGCTCTTCCCGATCCTCGGATCAAGGAACCGCTGCCCTGGCCTCCGGGTCAGTGGCATGCCTAAGAAAATTCCTGCTTCGAAGGACAGCGAGTCCGCATCGGACACTCGTTCGCGGACCCGGTACCCCAGTCTGATACGGGGAGAAACTTCCATATACAGACCAGGGCGTGGGGCGAGAGAAAGAGCCGGGGCATGCAGGTGCTCCGCTCTTCCCTGCTGGCACTCCTTCAGTGCCAAGTCAGGTTCCCGGGATAGTGCCGGCCCCGCGGGCTGAACGCAAGGAGAGGTGGAGAAGAGGTCCCCTGCTCAGTCTTCCCGAGAGGCTTCGGCCTCGAAGAAGACTGGGGCACGCCCAGAGGACAGTGCAAGCTTTAACCCAGCCAGCCGTTGACTCCTCCCAGTCCCCGGCCACGTCCGCACGGCCAGCCTGGCTCGGGGGAGGCGAGCGCGCAGCTCGGCTCTCGCGAGCTGCTCCGCTCTCCTCGGGAGATTGCTTCACCTGGGCGAAAGCAGTCTCCTCGACCCGGGAGCTCGTCATCACCGCGGGTTGGTGACCGCTCTCGGCCCACTGCCTCTGCTGGTTCTGCCAGTAAAGCCAGTGGGAGCGTCTGATCTTCCTCGCCTGTCCCCTTCGCCCCTTCAGTTTCTTCCAGGGGGCGTGAGTCGGAGAGGAGAAACTCTGGAGAGTGTTCTCCTCAGAGTTCTACCGCATGGGGGTACGAACCTGGCTCGGTTCTCGGCTTGACCAGGTCTTACGCCCACGTGGTTCAGGAACGTCCATGGGGGTCTGCCGAGGTTCTCCCTCCTGCAGGGAGAGTAGTTCGGGAGGACCGCACTCTGGAAGGACTCGAGGGTCCTCTGCCCCAGGATGCGGACACCCCCGAAATTCAGAGGACTTTTTGCAGAGGTTATCACGCTGATTCGTCAGCACAATGACCTCGGGGAAGGGACCACTGCCTTGTCTGTGGATCGTCCGTCACGCCCGAATCCTTCTGGGGACCCCAGGGGAACCCAAGGCTTGTGGGGCTGCCGTGGTCCACGCTTGCCGAGGGGTATCGACCAGGTGAACAGTCTTGTGTCTGGGCAAGACAGTTCTCTTAGCTGAGCCGCTCGGACAAGCTTCTTCTTCTTCCTCTGCCTCGACAGAAGCGCTTCTACGCAGCAGTGGAAGGGGCGTTACTGACTAAGCAGGTTGACCTGGACATGACTTGTCTGGATCCAGGTCTGTCGTTGCAGCAATTGACTGCAGAGAGTATCTCCCTCTCTCAGCAAGAAGCTGCAACCCTGGAAGCCACCGCCATGGCAGCCTTCCAAGCAGTCTCCTGGCTCGATCTGTGGTCCTTCACAGTATCGAAGGTAGCTGCTTCCTCAGGCGCTATTGTACCTGGGGAGGACTCCGCCTTTGGGAGACTGTACCAGTCTGGGGGTAGGGCTATCTCCTACCTCGCCCACCAGACTGCGAACCTGTTGGCAAACCTTGTGCTAAAGCGAAGGGATGCCGTTCTCTCTTGCTTCGCCAGGTCTGTAGGTCCCAAGTCAGCTATCGGCCTGCGGAATGGACCGTTGCTGGGTTCCTCCTCTCTCTTCCCCAGAGAGCTGGTGGACGTTGTGGGGGACAAGCGCCGTGCCGATGACAGCGACCGGCTTGTCCACCAGGCAGTGGCCAAGACCTCCGGGTCTTCGCATTCCACTGCAGCCAGGTCTTCGGGCCAGGCTGGCACTTCCTCGGCCCCTAAGAAGTCCCAGTCTTCGAAGGGGTCCCGAGGAAACACCCAGCCTTCTTCTTCCTTGAGAAGGGGGGCGTCCCTCCCGCCCTTTTCAGCCCACTTTCCAGGCCGGTAAAGGGGGCAAGGGTAAGAAGAAGAAGGGGAAATGCTAGGGGCGGCGTTCCCCCCAAAAAGCTGCCGAAGGTGGGGGGTTGCCTATCGAGCCATTGGGCAACTTGGCAGCGACATGGAGCGGAGACCTGGATAGTGGATGTCCTTCGGGAGGGATATCTACTACCCTTCGATTCTCGGCCTCTCCTCACCTACTCTCCGGTCCATCTCCAGACTTATGTTCCAGGACCGTCGAAGGACACCGTACTACAGCAAGAAGTGCAAGCCATGCTGAGCAAGGGTGCTGTGGAAGTCGTGTCGGACCAGTCTCCAGGCTTTTACAGCCGTGTTTTTCTCGTAGAGAAAGCCTCAGGGGGATGGAGACTGGTCATAGACCTCTCTCCCTTGAACCGTTTGTTCGCCAGACTCGGTTCACGATGGAAACGGTGCAAACTGTGCTGGCCTCCATCAGGGAGAACGACTTCATGCTTACGGTGGACCTGAAGGATGCGTATTTCCAAATACCCATTCATCCATCCTCTCACAAGTACCTCCGCTTTGTCCTTGGGGAGTCGGTCTTCCAATTCAGGGTACTTTGTTTCGGGCTCTCGACCGCTTCCCAGGTGTTCACAAGAGTATTCTCCCTCGTGTCAGCTTGGGCCCACTTGCACGGGATACGTCTTCTGAGGTATCTCGACGACTGGCTAGTCCTGGCGGGCTCTCGCTCGCAGTTGCTACAGGACAGGGATCGGCTCCTCGAGTTTTGCCTGGATCTAGGGATCGTGGTAAATCTGGAGAAGTCAGATCTCACCCCCAAGCAGAGGATAAAGTACCTGGGCATGCTGATAGATACGGTGGCAGCGAAAGTCTTTCCCTCGGACTCTTGTATCAGCAAGTTCAGGCAGGTAGCACAACTGTTCCTGTCACAGCAGGAGCAGCCAGCTCGGCAATGGCAAGTCGTCATCGGTCACCTGTCGTCTTTGGAGAAGCTAGTACCTCACGGGCGTCTTCACCTGCGGTCTCTCCAGTGGAGACTAAAGGAGTATTGGTCCCAGTCCCAAGACCCCCAGTCCTTCCTCATCCCTCTTTCCGAGGAGGTGAGGAAGGACCTTTGCTGGTGGTCAGACGACAGGAACCTCTTGATAGGAGTATCCCTGCATACTCCCCCTCTGGACATGCTTCTGTTTTCAGACGAATCGACTGAGGGATGGGGCGAACACCTGGAGGAGTTGCTGACTTCGGGAGTGTGGCACCGAGACGACGAGCACCTTCACATCAACATCCTGGAACTCAAGGCGGCCTTCCTGGCCCTCCAAGACCCGTTCTGTCTGATTCGCCGAGTGATCAGCCGAGTGATGATCACCCTGAATCTCAGAATGACTCTGGTGGCACCCAAATGGCCCCAGGACGTTTGGTACCCGGACCTGCTAGCTCTCCTCTCTGAGGCACGAAAGAGATTCCCCCCTGTCCCAACCTCCTGTGTCAACCTCACACAGAGCGGTTCCACCTGGCAGTGCATTCCCTGTGTCTTCATGGCTGGAGGTTATCCACCATCTCTTGCGAGCGAGAGGCTTTTCGTGCCGATCAGCAACAGAGATGGCAGGATACCTCAGAAGATCCTCCGCAGCGATATACCAGGGAAAGTGGTCCATCTTCTGTGGTTGGTGTCGTCGAAGGGGTATCTCTCCGGTCGGAGCTGCTGTTCAGCAGGTCGCGGACTTCCTCGTCTTCCTTCGCCGAGAGAAGCTTCTCTCCGTTTCAGCTGTGAAAGGCTACTGCGCCGCACTCGGCCTAGTCTTACGGCTGAAAAGAGTAGACATCTCCTCCTCCTTCAAGATTTCTCTACTCATGAGAAGCTTCGAACGGTCTTGTCCATCCAGGGATCTCAGGCTCCCTGCGTGGGACGTGACTCTCGTCCTAAGGAGCCTGACTCGTGCACCGTACGAGCCTTTACGAGAGTCATCAGATAGGGATCTGACCCTCAAGACCGTCTTCTTGCTAGCCCTGGCATCGGCGAAGAGAGTTGGCGAGCTTCACGGACTTTCCTTTGATGTTAAACACTCGAGGGGATGGGGATCAGTTACGCTTGATTTTGTCCCGGATTTCGTAGCGAAGACTCAGAACCCTTCGGTCCCTGACGCACGGTTCGAGTCCTTCACGATCCCCTCCCTAGAGGACTTTGTAGGTAATGAACCAGACGAGATGCTACTGTGTCCTGTTCGAGTGCTGCGGCGCTATCTGAAGAGAACTCGGCGCCTCCGGCCTGAGTGTCGACGACTCTTCGTTAGCACTGGCTCGACCAAGAAAGAAATGTCCAAGAACACCATCTCTTTTTGGCTTCGTGAGACGATAAGGAAAGCGTACTCTGCTGCAGGAGAAGACAACACCGGTACGCATCATCTGAGAGCTCACGAGGTCTGCAGCATTGGTCCGTCCCTCGCATTCCAGAAGAATATGTCGGTGTCACAGGTGCTGAAGGCGGGCGTGTGGTCCCTGCAGACTACCTTCACCTCTTTCTACCTCCGGGATGTTGCACACAAGTCCTTGGACACTTTTTCCTTGGGTCCTGTGGTGGCTGCTCAACAAGTTGTATAGCTTATCCAGCTACTCTAACAGGACAGGTTGCATCTCGCCTAAGTTGTACGGTTGTGATTGGGAGATTGAATGTGGAGTGACTGGTCTCTCTTCTTTCTCCCCATCCTGGTTCTCTTCCCACGGGCAGGGAGCGGACGTGCCGTTACAAGCTGGATCTAGCGATCGATGCAGGTAAGCACATAACAGGAGCTCCTGTTCTATTTCCGTTCAGGTTAATAGAAGCAACCCCACTCCTTCCTCTTGCAAGGGGAGGAAGGAGACCATGACTATAAGACAAACCCAATGCTTGTATTTGCCTTATTGTCATCCGACGTCAAATTCTTCCTAGTCTACTTTGCATGAACTGACGTCTCCTCTTTCATGCAAAGGGACCCAGAAGTCTGACAACTGATCCTGCGTTTCTTACAACCTGATCTTTTGTCAGAGGCAGTTTTTTCCTTCCTCGCTCTCATGACCAGGAAGGGAAGACATGGTGGTGAACTCCAGTCAGTTCAGAGAGACTTTATCAGATTCCTCCCTCCAATCAGTGAGTCTCCTAATGTAAAGGACTGAGGGTTTGTATATTGTGTCGGAACAAATAACAATTTTTAAAGTAAATTGTATTTTTCCTAACTATACAAACCCGAGGTCCTTTACGCTTTATGCCCACCTCATGCCACCCCTCAATCTGATACCTGGGCCGAAAGGCAATTTGGAATGTTTACATCCGGGCAGGCGGTACTCCCGCCTCCCTGACAGTAGTTAACTGCCTAACCACCTTGTTTGAAGTTCAATGGCCGTTTCCAGCCTACGCCTGGAAGTAATCCCTAATGTAAAGGACCTCGGGTTTGTATAGTTATGAAAAATACAATTTACTTTAAAAATTGTTATTCTCAACAAGCTAGAGGTGTGGGATTCCTTCCTTAGCTCTTCTAGACCAGGGAGGTATTCTCAGTTGGGAAGAACTACATGTTGGTTCAGAGATTTACTCAGACTCCACCCTCAATAGGTACCTAAGTCTCCTATGTTAAGACCAAAAGTTTGTATTTGTCTAGGAACAAATAGCAGATTTTTGAAGTAATGTGTATTTTTCCTAACATCAAATATGAAGTTCTTACATTTACGGCCCACCTCAGCCACTCCTTATTCTGGTACGGTACCTGGGCCAAAAGGCAAAGTGGAGTGCAGACTGATGAGTGGGCGGGCTTCCCCCCTTCAGTCGGTATTTAATGAACCTGTCTGAACGTTAAACGGCCATTCCAGCTTGCGTCCACAGGCTAAATCCCCTGGAAAGACCTTCAGGTTTGTATGTTAGGAAAAATACAAATTACTTTTTAAAATTTTCTATTTTTATTGTCTCTGACACATATTAGTTGTTTCAGCCTTTGCCAGGTAATAAAAGCAAACTCATTACTTTACCCCCAAAAGTCTAGCAGTTGCAACATCCCACATGTCCAGCAAGCTTGAGGTGCAGGATACCCTCCTTTGCGCTTCCAGATCAGGAAGGTATTTCCTAGGTGGATAGAACCAGCCAGTCAGTTGTTAGAATACCCATATTCCCCCCACCAATGGGTAAATGTAAAGAATGAAGGTTTGTATTTGTGCATGAACACATAGGAAGTTTTTTTAGATAATTTATTTTTCCTTGAATACAAACGTGAAGTTCTTTACATTAGTGTCTCACCTCAGCCACCATTCAATCTGGTACCTGGGTATACAGACAGGTGGGCAGGGCTTCCCCCTACCTGGCAATAGTGTATGTCAGGAAAAATACAGATTATTTTAAAAATATGCTAATATTTTTTGTACTTGATATTGCAGAATTACAATTACAGCCAACATTATATTATAACAGATAAGAACTAATGCAGAATTACAATTACAGCCAGCATTATATTATAACAGATAAAAACTAAAACTCGTAAAACTCCCTGATTATATTTATGGACAGATGTATACCTTTAACTTTTGATTCCTTCCATTTGATCACATTCTGGCTAGCTGTCCAACTTCTTTAAATTTTTCATACACCAATTTTCTCTATGCATTTTTCGATATCCTTTAAGCCAGCCCTCTAAGGGTACAGAAATGGTGTGATGGTCTTGTGAAGCTGCTTTAGAATAATATAATAATAAATCCCCTCTTGCTTGTCTATTGATTAATGTTGCATTTTTATTTTGCTAACTGATTCCTTCATTTTTCAAGATTATTATTGTGGCACCAATTTATCCTTTCAGGAAAAATGAAGTTTGTCTACAACTGCTTGAAAACTGTGAGGAATTTTCGTTATTATTGTACTACTCAGTTCAAGCCAGCTCTCATCAGGTTGGTTATTATAACTGCTTGTGACACCAAAGTTATTTTGCACTAATCTTTTCTGCTAATTAGGTTAAAACTTAGTGTGTGTTATTCAAGAAGAAATGCACTCCATAAACAAAAGAAATCAGGAATCACACTCCCATGTGAATATTGTCCTTGTTGGTACTCTTTACTCGCTAAGAAAATATACATTGTATCACATAGGTCTTTTGTCATGTGTTCTTTCTGCCTCATATCTTTTATTGTCTTACCTAGAAAAAAGTAATTTTAGTAATTCTTTAATGCCTAAGTCCGGGAGAAGAGAAATGACATGTTACATGGTGTCTTTATTATGCAGTAAAAAGTGTTGAGGCAGGTACAGTATTTAACTGACTCGTAAAGACAAGAAAGTGACTTTGGCCAAGGTAACACTAAACAACAAGCTAACAAATGTTAAGAAGGCAACAACAATAAACAACACTCCTCCGCACTAACATAAAAAGCACACAAAATTTTCATAACTCACAATATGACAGTAAAATGAACTTATACAACACAGTTTACAAAAATCTGAAGTAAGTGTCAGGAACTTTTTACTTATATAAACAAAAATATACTTTTTAATGATATAACTTAAAAATAAACATCATGAATATGCATTCTGTTCTTCCAGTGGTGAATGTTTATCTAAACAATAATCTTCAAGAAATTTGTTTTCACATATTTCCTCTGAGTTTAAGCAAGTGTCATTTGTTATGGAACCATCAGAACTGAAATTCATGAACAGCAACAAGTTGGTCAATGCGTTGATGCCATGCCTTTTCCCCAACCCTTACTGTGAATGAAGCTGGACCAGTCTGTCCGACAATAACACCATTTTCATACTAAAACTTAATGCTTGAACTCGCTGACTATATTTCAGAGCTCTTAATTTACCAGTGGTATCCAAAATCAGTGTGTGATTTTCCATTTTCATTTCAGCGTCTTGATCAGGTTTGAAAGAAAGCTCAGCTGGAGTAAGGCCAGTTGTTGCATGTGGCGTAATGTGAGATTGCATTAAAAACTTACAAAGCTTTAATTTTAAACTTTCCTTCCCTTTTACCTTTTAAAATTTTTTTTTAAAAGTCTAGACTGCCCTCTCAGCTTCTCCATTAGTTGATGATTTATATGGCGCAGAAAAAATGGAAAATTTTGGTGAAGTAAAGGCATTTCCGTTATCCGAAAGTATCATACAGGCATTCCCCGGTTATCGGCGATCTGGTTTTATGCTGCTTGTCTAGCGATGACGATAACTGGATTTTCGACACCGATTCCTGGATAACCAGTTATTGGCGCTGATCGGCAGTTATCGGTGGTACTGATCACTGGTTATCGGCGCCGATAACCAGGGATCGGTACTATTATCGCTAATTTTCTGTTATCGTCACGCTGTCATGAACAGAACCCTGCCAATAACCGGGGACTGCCTCTATCAGGAATGCCACAAGAAGCAAACTTTTCTCCTAAAATACTAATTGTATTTAAACTACCCATAGAACTAACAATCTGTACCTCCACCCACTTTGAATAAGCATCAATGATAACAAGATAAAAAATTTCCCAAAAAATGGACCTGCAAAATTCAGATATAAATTTTTTGCCAAGGGCCACCAGGCCACTCCCATGGATGAAGAGGAGTGGGACTAGGTTTATTTTTAACACTAAAATTCTATGCAACCCAGCATCAAGCTCCCAGTGTCTTTGTCTATTCCAGGCCACTATACAATCAATCCAGGGATTTTGTTTTTAATAATACTTGATGTCCAGAATGTAATTCTCTTAAAAACTGCCTTACGATATGCAAAGGGCACCATTACTCTTCGGCCCCACAATACACATCCATCTTCAACTGTTAATTCCAATTCTTTACTCTTGAATAGCTTCAGTTCTTCCTCAATGAAGTGAGGCCAACCAGACAAAACATATTCATAAACCTTAGATAAAATAGGGTTGGTTCTCGTTGCAGAGCGTATGTCTCGAGAATTCACAGAGATTGTAGGTAGTTGCTCAATATTGAATATTAGAGACTCAACCTTGACATCCAACCCCCAAGTTATTGCAGAGTCTAGACAAAGCATCTGCATTTGCATGCTTTTGTGGTACCTGAAACTCCAGGTCATAAGTACATGCTGTTAAAATAGAGCAGTAACATTGCAATCTAGCAGCTGCTAGAGTTGGGAGCCCAACCTTAGGACTCAGTATCACCCTAAAAGGCCTATGGTCAGTAACCAAAGTAAATTTCTTACCATACAAATACTGATGAAAATATTTGACACCATAAACTCTCTATTTGAGAATAATTCCTTTCTGGAGCACTGAGAGAAAATGCTGCGTAAACTATGGGACACTCCTCCCCATTAGGAAAAACGTGATAACACGGCCCATGTACCAACAGATGAAGCATCACATTCTAATTTTACAGGGGTTTTTACATCATAGTGAGCCAACACAGGGCATCAGCTAAAAGTGCCTTAAGATTTTTAAAAGAACATTCACACTCTGCTGTCCACAACCATGTCTCATTAGCTCTTAAGAAGCTTATTTAAGGGACTTACTATAGTCAAAAGATTTTTTTATAAATAGACCTTAATAATTTATTAATCTTAAAAAGGACTTAAGTTCTGTTACATTTTTAGGTTGTTTTGAGATTTAAGACTTTAGTAACTTATCAGGAGAAGTATTTAATCCATCCCTGCTCATGACAAATCCTAAATGACTAATACTGTACTCTCCGTCAAAATTGAGCAGTTATCTTCTTTTATCTTAAGCCCCTTTGCTTCAGTTTCTCTAGTATCATTTCAAAATGCTCAGCAAAAGTATAGCCACAAATCAAAATATCATCCAAATAGATCAATACAGTGGACCCTTGCTGTATCTCAGTTCAGCATTTGCAGCTTCAGTTAGTTGCAGATTTTTCTGTGGAACATAGCCTAAATCCAAATAAATCGCTGAAAATTCACTAATTTGTGGATTTTTTGTAGAACAGTATTTGCTATTTACTGTATTTTCATGTTATTTTCATGACTAAATACATTTTTTTTTTTAATTATTTACTGATTTTCAAATATTATTAATATTAATATTTAGGCTGAATAGGACAACTGAACCAGTTGGCGAAAGCTTCCTGTATACAGTATAGCAGTATACATACATACTACTGCAGACTATTTTTCCATTTAAGATCATGAGAAAGTGATGATATTAAATAATTAATAGTAATGTAAACACAGCAAAATATCAATAAAATGTATTTTTATATAAGTAACTTACAAAGTAATTACATAGCAATTTGTTCCAAACCTACGGCAGCTTAAAAATTTAAAATTCGAGTGGTGGCGCTTCTATCATTTGTGTGTAGGTAACAAGGTCCCGCCCACTATCTGGGACTCAAAGGAACAACTTAGCAGAGAGCTCAGTTCGTTTCCTGCCGGCTTCCAATCAACATCGAAAGTTTTTCCACAGCTGCTTCATCGCTTTTTGGATAGTTATTTGCCCAATCTTGGTGAAGTATTCAGAATTTGTTGTTGTGGCTTTCAATCATTGGTGGATTGATTTTGTGTTAACTTTAGGAATTGCTTTAGTTAACAATGTCCGAGTCTAGTTCATCCAGGATTCGCTTCTGTTCTGAGGGTTGTAAAACTAGGTTAACCAAGTTTTGTTACAATTCTCATACTAAATGCACTAAATGTAGGGGGTAAGAATGTCGTAAGGATAATACTCGCATAGCGTGTCAGGATTGGGAGGATAAAAAAATTGAAAACCTTAAAATCCCATCTAGAAAAACTTGAAAGAGATAGAAAGAGGAAGGCAGCCCTTAGGGCTGAGAATAGGGCCAGTAGAGATTCTACCCCTGTTGCTAGTGTAGGGGATGATAGAGCTGTTACTCCTCCAATTCCTCTTGTTTCTCCCATTCTGAGTCCTCCTACTTTACCTGTTCCAGGTTCCCATGATTCCTCTCTCCACGCCATTGCCAGCCTTGAATCAAGGTTCGATCAGAAGTTTGGGTTATTATCCAATACCATTTTGAAGGTGTGGTCAGCTATTAGATCTCTGATGGAGAAAAATGTGATTAGTGACAGTGCAGTAAGAAATGACAGTGTCGTGAAGGTTGAGGAGGTGACTGTTCGTCCCACCAGTGCTTGTAGACAAAGTTCCCTGTCCCACTCCCCCGCACCGGGGGCAAGACATACTTGAGGTCCAAGGGAGGCTGGTGGGGTTTGCCCACGGGTAGTCGCTCCCTCTGTCGAGCCTGTCGTTTGTTCCCAGGCTTCGACTAAGAGCTATTGGAAAGGCGTTCTAGTGCATCAGCTTTCCTCAGATTTGGAAGCTTCCAGCCTGGACAAGAAGCACCTGTATCACTACCCTGCTTCATCTCGCCTGCTCAAGAGACATGCGGATCTTGGCAATACCTCTCCTCTGGCAGTTAAGAGGTATAAGGAGTTTAGCCTGCAACTTTTAGGACCAGTCCGCTTCTCCAGCTCGCCCTCTTCATTTGTTGGGAGATAGTCCTAGCACTGTAAGTACCCAAAGCGCCTGACTTCTTCTGAAATCCTGGCACCCACCGACTCGCACCAAACTTCCGCTTTTGAGCTCCCGGCACCAACGGCCAAGTGCCCAGCCACTTCTTCCGGGTGCCAAGTGCCTTCTTCGCATCAGCCGCCGTTATCATTGGTTCAAGAAGATTCGTTAGCCCCACTCCAGCACCAGTTGACGGAGCTTATGGGTTTCTTGAAGAAAACCTTTTCAGTTCCCGAAACCAAAGACAAGTCATTGTCTCCTGTCTCTTCAGAGGAGGAAGAGGTTGTTCAGGATATGGTCCCCTCTTCAGCATATTCGTCTCTTTTGCGGTTTCTCCTGGATAGCTTTCCAGATTTCTTCATTCCTGCTGCTCCATCTCATCGAACAAATACAACGCCCTCCTCCACGAATTCCCAGATGTCTTCAAGCCAGAACTGCTTCAGGTGCCAGGTACCCCAAATACGGCATCCATCACCCTGCCAACATGTGCCAAGTTCCGCCACCTGCCACCCAAGAAACTCCAAGATGCTAAACGAGCATTTGCCGAGATGGAAAGGATGGGTATCTGCAGGAAGGCATCGAGTCCATGGGCATCCCTCCTGCACATGGTGAAGAAACCAGATGGTTCCTGGAGACCCTGTGGGGACTATCGTCGGCTGAACCTAAAGACAACACCGGACCACTATCCCCTGCCAAACATGCAGGACCTAACAGGAGCCTTGCACGGGGTCTAGATATTCACAAAAATGGATTTGCTCCAGTCCTATTTTCAGGTACCAGTACATCCCAATGACGTTCTGAAGACAGCCATCATCACGCTGTTTGGGACGTATGCCTTCTCCTACTCCACCTTCGGCCTCAGGAACGCCGGGGCTACATTACAACGTCTTATGGACAGCATCTTGGGAACCTACCTTTCTGCATCTGCTACATGGATGACATCCTGATCTTCTCCAGGTCCCTGGAGGAGCACCTGGGTCACATCCAGGCTGTGCTGAAACGCCTTCGGGAGAATGGTTTGGTCGTCAGATTCGACAAATGTACCTTCAGAGTGGGGAAGGTAGACTTCCTGGGACACGAGGTCTCTCCGGCAGGTGTCTGCCCCATGGCCTCTAAGTGAATGCAGTGAAGGAGTTTCCAGCACCAAAAATCATCAAGTCCCTGCAGGAGTTCCTCGGCATGGTCAACCACTACTGACGTTTCGTGCCAGACATCGCCCGCATCATGTATCCCCTAAACGGAGTAGTGAAGGGGAAGCTGAAAGCACTCACTTGGGAAGCCCCGCAGCAAAACGCGTTCAAACAAATGAAGTCAGCCTTCGCCAAAGCCACCACCTTAACATATCAAGACCCCACCGCCCCCCCCTAAGACTTACCACCAACACCAGCAACGTCGCCTGCGGAGCCGTGCTGGAGCAGATAGTAGACAGTTCCCCCTGCCCGCTCGCCTTTTTTAGCTGCAAGTTAAAGCCGCCAGAGACCCTCTACAGTGCATTCGACAGGGAACTGCTGGCAATCTACCAAGCTGTGCGGCACTTCATGTACCTCTTGAATGGCACCCCTTTCACCGTCGTGACAGACCACAATCCGTTGGTACATGCGTTCATGAAGGCGGGAGACACATGGTCAGCAAGACAGCAACGGCACCTGTGGCTGCTATCTCCGAATTCGGCTGCACCATCAGTTAGCCTACTACCCAGCAAGAAGAACCTGGTAGCCGACTCCCTATCAAGAATTGAAATAAAGTCAGTCCACCTGGGCATAGACTACGAGGACCTGGCGAAGGAACAGGCCACAGACCCAGAAACAGCAGCTTACCGCATGGCACTTACTGCACTGAGGTGGGAAGATGTGCCAATCGGTGTATCCGGATCAACACTTCTCTGCGACACCAGCACAGGCTATCCACGCCCCCTGATACCCACATCACGAAGAAAGCAGGTGTTCAACATCATCCATGGGCTGTCCCATCCATTACGACGAACAACAACGTGCCTGATGACAGAAATTCATGTGGCATGGGATCAGGAAGGATGTACGGGAATGGGTGAAGAACTGCATACCGTGCCAGATAAGTAAAATCACCCGGCACATGGAATCAGGCATCGGAGACTTCCCTCAACCATGATGGCATTTTGGGCACATCCACGAAGACGTTGTAGGACCTCTGGCTCAATCAGGGGGCGCCAGATACCTCCTGACAATCATAGACCATTCCACAAGATGGCCGGAAGCAACCCCAATGGTAGAAGCATCAACAAGCGCCTGCGCGTAAGCCCTACTGTTAAGTTGGATAAGCCGTTTCATTGTGCTGGACTACATAACTACAGACAGGGGCCCAGCATTCTTATCGGAACTCTGGATCTCCCTGGCACGCCTGATGGGGACAACACTCCACAGTACAACGGCATACAACCCCTGCGCCCAATAGTATGGTGGAAAGAACCCACCGTTCAGTGAAAGCAGTTCTGATGGCCCGTTGCACTGTCGAAAATTGGAAGGCGCAGCTGCCCTGGGTCCTGCTGGGTCTCCACACTGCAACAAGGGGAAACGGTGATGAGTCTCTCACAGAGAAAGTCTACGGTGAAACACTGGCCGTACCTGGAGAATTCTTCCCCACGGAGCCGGACGACCTGGATACACCCCTTTCAAGGCTAAGAAAAATTGCAAAGAAGTTTGTGCCTTGCCGAAAGACTTTCGCGGACAGGACCCATAATTTCAGCCCAGAAGGCCTGAATACCTGTACACACGTCTTCATGAGGAACGGCGCCCACTGCCCACCCTTGACCAGACCATACAGAGGACCGTACTGAGTCGTCAGTAGAACATCCAAGGCCTACCTCGTCAACATCCGTGAGCGGGAAGACTGGATATCTGTCAACAGGTTAAAGCCAGCCTTCCTAATGGACAGCAGAACTCGGGAGGAAACCAGAGGCGTCCCAGAATTCCTCCACAAAACAAGGCCTTGGATGAAGTGATCGGCATCCCAAAACGTAGTCGAGGACTTCCCAAGGGCTGCACTAAGGATGTCATCCGCTCGGCAAAACCACCGGACGATTCAGCAGTCGAAGCCGCCCCGCAACCACAGGTATCAGGAACTCAGGGTCAGCTCCTGCTCCCAAAAAGGTACTGTGATTGACATTCAACAGGTCTTCCAATCATTCATAAAAATTGTGTTGGGGGGGAGTACTTATAAAGACGTCAGACATCTTCTTTTCCCATTAATCACAATCATGTATCACATCTATCAATGCAGCAGGAATCTCATGTATATATTTGTATGTAGAATTTCCTGGCCTTTTCGCCAATATATATTTTATTGTATGTACATTATGTCTCTTATTATTGCTATTTGACGGACTGTTAACGAACACAAATTGCTCTCACTCAGCATGCTGGTCACGGCAATCGAAGGTTGGGTACTTCATTTCCGTCCGCATGCTGCTATGTATACCTTTGCCCAGGTAAATAAATCAGTCAGTACCCAGTTCTGTCTCTGACTTCACAGAGCAGCTAAAGAAGCAGTCCACATGGCAAGAGCAAATGTAAAAATCCCAATTAGTGATTACATAAGAGATATAAAAACAAACATTGTAAATGAATGGCAAAATATATGGAACGAGGAACATATAAATAATAAATTGAAACAGATAAAATCCAGTGTTGGAAAATGGAGCTTGTCATTTTAGAGAGAGAGACGCACACAAGTAATTCTGATGCGTCTGTGAATAGGCCATACTCGTTTGACACGTGGACACTTGATGAACAATCCACATGGCCATCCTCCCGAATGCCCAGGGTGCAAAGTGTTGATAACAGTCAAGCATGTGTTGTGTGACTGTCCAAAATATAATCAACAGCGAGTATCAACCTTTGGATATACAGTAAACCCCTGTATTCGTGTTCTCATGGTTCTGGACTCATGCATTCAATGAATTCTCTGTGGAACATATCTAGCCATCATTACAACAAAATTTATTCACAATTTTTCACTGAGAAATATTCACTAATTACTGTATTTTCATATAATTTTCATGAATAAATGCACTTTTTGTGATAAATCTATTAAAATACTCAGGTATAAGCATTTTTACAGGGTTTTTCTTGGTTTAAGCTATCAAAATGGGCAGTTCTGAGTGTTTTTAGAGGGGTTTTAAGCATTCGCAGATTTGACCTATTCGCGGGGGGGTGTGGGACGCATCCCCCGCGAATATGGGGGGTTCACTGTAAATTGATTGGGGAAATTTTGTCGGAATCCTATACATTTTCAGTCATCCCAATTTTAACATTCATGAGGAAGTGTAACTTAATAGACAAAATATAAAACCAAGTAAATATTGAAAATGCAGAAGCCCGTAGGACGTTTAAAAAAATTATGTAATTTATTCTGAATTTTAATTTTTTGAAATTTTATTTTCTTTTTAAACTTTAATTTTTTTTGTATGTATGGAAAAGAGCAAATGTATTTATCATATACATGTGTTTCAGAGTAAAAGCATGTTCATTATACAGTTCTTTCTTTTAAACTTCATTTTCGTTTATTCACCATCATGCAAATGACCTCTATGGTTCCAGTTCTAGGCCTATGGCCTAGACCTGGTATTTCATCCTAATCCTTCTGGCCAGCCCTATGAGAGTTCAGTGGTCTGGTTAAACTATTTTAATAATGATAATAATAATAATAATAAGATAATGGAAAAAAATTTTAGATCCCTTCAAAATTAGTAACATACTTTGTGAAAGTTTCGCCAAAATAAGTAGTGACCAAAATTTAGACAAACATTTAAAAAAAATGAAGAATAAAGCAGAATCTATAATACTCAAAAATGAAACATTGTAAGATATATGTTATAATAAGAAATTCAATATGGAAGAGCTGGAATATGCTCTCTTGAACAGCAATAAATCTGCTCCTGTAGGTGATGATATTTGCTTTGAAATGATTTGCCACCTAGCACCCTTGACAAAATCATATACTTATTAAAACTTTACAGTCATTTATAGCTCAGAAACTTGTTTCCAGATGAATGGCAAAATGACAATAATTCCTATACCGAAACCTGGAAGAGATCCTAGTAATGTGAACAATTATAGACCAATCTGTTTAACAAGTTGTCTATGCAAGTTCTTGGAGAAAATGGTAAATGCATGACTTATATGGCACATACGTGAAATTAAATTTTAACTCCTTCCCAGTGTGGCTCACAGCGTAATCGATTTACATTAGATTTTCTATCTAATTTGGAAGACCACATACATAAAGGATTTGAAAGAAAACAAATTCCAGTAGCTGTCTTTTTTGACATCCAAAAGACATACGACACTACATAGAGGTACGCAATATTAACCCTCTAACGCCAAGCCTCTATTTACAAAAGTGTCTGTCGTATGCTGGTGGCATTCGGGAGTTAGCGCCGAAACGGAAAAAAAGTTTTTTTCAAAAAATCACAGCACGCTTAGTTTTTAAGATTAAGAGTTCAATTTTGGCTCCTTTTTTTTTTTGTCATTGCCTGAAGTTTAGTATGCAACCATCAGAAATGAAAAAAAATATCATTATCATATATAAATATTGAAATATATGACAGCACGAAAAAAAATGTCATATATAATTGTATACAAATCGCGCTGTGAGCAAAACAGTTAAAGCTAACGAGTTATTTTTTGTTTGTATTGTACACTAAATTGCAATGATTTTAGTATATAACAAATTGTAAAATGATCAAAGCAACACAGAGAAAATATTATCACAAAATGATGCATGAATTATTATTGCCAGAGACATAAAAAAAAGTTTTTTTCAAAAATTCACCATAAATCGAAATATTGTGCTAGAGACTTCCCGTTTGTTGCAAAATGAAGGTAATTGATTGAATATTACTAGACTGTAAGTGTTTTAGCTTACAATTGCAGTTTTCGACCATTTCGGTCGAGTTAAAATTGACTGAAAGTAGAATTTTTTCTATTTATCGTGATTTATATGAAAATATTTCAAAACTGATAAAAGCTACAACCATGAGTTATTTTCTGTTGTATTCTACATGAAATTGTGCACATTTCCATATATAAAACTTTATGTAACGACTTATATAAAACAACAAACATTACGACAAAGTGACTGAAAGAATTTCCAAGATGTTCGGCCTGTTATCACTCCCAGGTTGGATGTAAGGAAAAAAAGTTTTTTTTTTTCAAAAATTCACCATAAATCGAAATATTGTGCTAGAGACTTCCAGTTTGTTGCAAAATGAAGGTACATGATTGAATATTACTAGAATGTAAGAGTTTTAGCTTTCAATTGCGTTTCGACCATTTCGGTCGAGTCAAATTTGACCATTGAAATTTCTTAGTAGTCGACGTCTATGTCCACTAGGGCACCCAACAGACAATTTTAGTCGACGCCTTACGTCCAGTCGGCGTTTAAGGGTTAAAATCATTACTGTACATAATAACAACATACACGTATTACACGGCCATCTTCCTAAGTTTATTAAAACCTTTATGACTGATTGCACTTTCCAGGTGAGAATAGATAATGTTTATTCCAAGACATTTCCACATGAAAATGGAGTTCCACAAGGGAGTGTCCTCAGTGGTACTCTGTTTACATTAGCAATTAATGATATCAGCAACATGCTACCAGTCAGAATTAAAAGTAACCTGTACAGGGAGTCCCTGGTTATTGGCGGCTTCGGTTATTGGTGATCTGGTTTTACGGGGCTTGTCTAGCGACGACGATAACTGGATTTTTGGCACCGATCTCCAGTTATCGGCACTGATCCTCGGTTATCGGCTGCGCTGATCCTCGGTTATCGGCGGCACTGATCTCCGGTTATCAGTGCCGATAACTGGATACCAGTGCCGATAACCAAGGATCGGCGCTATTATCACCGATTTTCGGTTATTGTCATGCTGTTGGGAACGGAACCCCGCTGATAACCGGGGACTGCCTGTATATGGATGATTTTGCCATATACAGCATCACACATTAAGCATGCAGAACGAATGGTTAAAAAACTATAATAAAAATAGTTGAATGGACCTCATCTGTTGGCTTTAGATTTTCCTTAGAAAAAACTCAAGCTGTCATGTTTTATAAAAATAAAAAGTGGAAAAAAGGTGAAGAAATAGAATTGAAAATCAGAAACCATAATATACCAATTGGCCAAACTGCAAAATTTTTAGGATTAATATTTGATGCACACCTGAATTGGAAAGCCTATATAACTTACATTAAATCAAAATGCAAAAGGGTGCTAAGTCTAATTAAAAAACTATCACACACAAATTGGGGAGCTGATAGACATACTCGTACCATGCTGTGTAAAGCAAGTGTTATCAATCATTGACTACGGAAGTGAAATATATAGTTCAGCGTCAGAAGCAGCATTGAAAATATTAGATCCAATCCACAATGAAGGACTAAGAATATGCACAGGGGAATTTAGATCCTCACCAGTCTCCCCACTACAAGTTGAATGTAGCGAACTGCCACTGTTCCTCCAAAGAGAGTTCATAACAATGAAAAGTGCATAAAGAATCAAGACAAGTGATTCACCAACAAAAAATCTATTTGATCTAAGGAATATATTTATAAACAATCATCCACCTCCTTTCCCAATTAGAGCTAATAGCCTGTTTGAGTCACTGAACATAGATATACAAGTACCTTCAACAGTGAAATTACCACCCCATTGGGCCATGAATAAACTAAGGACTTGCACACAGTTGAAATATTTATCAAAAAATTCTTCATGTACCCCAGAACACCATAGACAAAAAACCATAGATCATATAAGACAAAAACATTCACATTATGCGATTTATACAGATGTGTCTAAATCACATGGAGTAGGATATGCAGCTGTATCCCAGAACAATTCATATCAGTTATCTTTACAGCAGAGTTGTGTGCAATCGCAGTAGCCATCAAAATTATAAAGCAAATATTCAATAATTTTGTGATTTTTAGTGACTCAAGAAGCACTATAGAAGCCGTTCAGGGTTACTACTCAAAAAATAATATTGTACAGGAAATTAAATATGAACTCCACAAATTGTATAATAATGGAAAAAATATTGAAATAAGTTGGATCCCTGCCTATGTAGGGATTAAAGGAAATGAGGAAGCTGATAAAGCAGCTAAAGAAGCAGTCCACATGGCAAAAACAAATGTAAAAACCCCAATTAGTGATTACATAAGAGATATATAAAAACAATCATAAATAAATGGCAAAATATATGGAACGAGGAATCTATAAATAATAAATTGAAACATAAAATCCAGTGTTGGAAAATGGAGCTCATCATGTCAGAGAGAGAGATGCGCACAAGTAATTCTGACATGTCTGCGAACAGGCCATACTCATTTGACAAATGGACACTTGATGAACAATCCACATGGCCTTCCTCCTGAATGCCCAGAATGCAAAGTGTTGATAACACTCAAACATGTGTTGTGTGACTGTCCAAAATACAACCAACAACAAGTATCAACCTTTGGAAATAAATTGATGGGGGAAATTTTGTTGGAATCGTATACATTTTCAGTCTTCCCAGTTTTAACATTCATGAGGAAGTGTAACTTAATAGACAAAATATAAAACCAAGTAAATAATGAAAATACAAAAGCCCGTAGGACGTCTAATAAATAAGAAAAAATTATGTAATACATTCTGAATTTTTAGTTTTTTATTTTTTTTATTTTTAATCTTTAATTTTTTATTTTTAAAAATTTTCTGTATGTATGGAAACGAACAAATGTATGTATCATGTACACGTGTTTCAGTGTAAAAGCATGTTCATTATACAGTTTTTTTCTCTTAAACTTCATTTTCATTCATTCGAATGCCCTTTTTTGGTCCCAGTTGTAGGCCTATGGCCTAGACTTGGTATTTAATCCTAACCTTTCAGGCCAACCCTATGAGAGCTGATAGTCAGTTCAGGGTCTGGTTAAACTATCTTAATAATAATAAATAATAATTGAGGATAAAAGAAATTTTAAATTCTTTAAATTTACAGGAATACTGTGAACCTGCAGTATTACTGTAAATTTATTTATTGAAGAATTCCATTCTCATTCATTACTGTGGGGAAGCCTCCGAGGATGGGAAAAAGGGGTTGCCCAGGCGAACGCCAGACAAGCGGTCAAGAGTCCCACCCTACCTGCCTAACTCATTCATTGACGGCAGATGTCACGAGACCAGAAGTAAACATTAAAGTATTATTATTAGTCATGTGCGAGCTAAGGTTTGTTTTGATAACAGAGAATAACAATTTCTTTCCTTCCCCAGACATAACCTTTCGGCAGTCCGAACTGCCCGTACATGGTAAGTTTAAGTTTTTTTTTTTTTCTTACCCTTGTGCGTTGGAAATTTTAATATTCGATAGGATTAATGTACTGTTCTCATCACGCCACATTTAAATTATTTAACAGTGCAAGGAAAATTTCTTTACACACCATAAGTTTATAACCCTGTAAGCCTTTTTATTAGTTCTGCAGTGTCTGTCCGCAAATAAAAAATACATAAAGGCTTACGTTATCTTGGGCTAATTTTCACTCGTTACAAACGGCTGAACAGACATTAATTTTCGTTCATTACGAACAACTGAGTCTTTCAGATACCCTGAAATTCAAGTCTTTTCAGACAACTTTAGTCTTTCAGACTTCCTAAAATTTGAGTCTTTTCAGACAACTTGAGTCTTTCAGACACCCTGAAATTTGAATATTTCAAACACCCTGAAACTTGAGTCCTCAGACAACTTAAGGTGAAAATTTCAGACACCCTGACCCTTTTCAGAAACCCTGAAATTTGAGTCTTTCAGACACCCTGAAATTCAAGTCTTTTCAGGCAACCTGAAATATGAGTTTTTCCAGACAATTTGAGTCTATTCAGACACCCTGAATCTGTTTATTTCGAACAATATTGAGTCTCTTCAGACATACTGAACCTGTTCACTTGAACAGCCGTGAGTCTTTTAGACTTATTGAAACCAGTTCGTCATGAACAAACTTGAGTCTTTCGAAACACCCTGTGTCTTTTCAGACACACTGAAATTTGAGTTTTCAAACATATTGATTATATAAAGGGTCACGCCCATATAAGCGTTATCCCAAGACATCTATGACATCCAGAGCCCCGCAGAATGAGGACTTCAAGTTCTACATGTCTGCTGGAAAGGACAAACCCTTGGGGATTGGGTTCAAGAGAGAGTAGACAATGCCAAGGCAGAAAGAGAGGTCGAAAGAATAACCTGGGAGAAACGAGAAGAGGCAGAAAGGCAGGAGAAAAAGAAGGAAGGAATAGCCTGGGAGAAGCAAGAAGAGGCAGAAAGGCAGGAAAAGGAGAAGGAAAGAATAGCCTGGGAGAAATGACAAGAGGCAGAAAGGCAGGAGAAAGGGGTAGAAAGGCAGGAGAGGGAGAAGGAAAGAGAAGAGAGGGAGAAAGAAAGAGCTCATCAGCTTGCATTGGCAGCTCAAGGCATGCGCAACACACCAACGCCCTCTCCACATTCAACCCTCAGCAGTGTAGACTCCCTCATAAGAAAATGGGATGAAGCCAAGCCTGAATCTTGGCTCGACCATATTGAAAAGGTCCTGATGATGTATCAGCCCTCTAGTGCCTCTGATCCAGGGATGGCACCTTGAAAGGAAAGGTGCCATTACATTCAACGCTCTCCCCCCCTGAGGATCAACGAAATCTCACCCTTGTTTGCCAAGCCATCATAAAGGCTTTTGAGATAATTCCCACCCATTGTAGGAAAAGGTAGAGAAATATGCCCAAAGAGTCAGGCCAGACCTGGTATGAGTGGATTTTTAAAAAGACCCAAACCTTAAAACGATGGCTAGACTCTCTCAAAGTCACGAGTGCAGAGGAAAACCTCGAACTCTTCCAGCTTGAGGACTTTTTACATTATGCCCCGCCAGCCCTTGCCACCCATCTATGTGACAAGGCGCCTAAGACATTGGTCAAGTGCTGTTGTTGGGCTGACATTTGGGATACGCATCATCCAACTCCCAGCAACTTCCCAAGAATGGGCACCCCCATAAGAACCCGTGTGTGGGTATTGTACAAGAACAGGGCACCCCACTGAACAGTGCTGCTTGAAGGCTGAGAATCAGCCAGAAAATCCCTCTACGTCCTCAAACAGGACAACACTCCAACAAGCCAAGCCTGGATCGTGGACGAAAGGTAAAGGGCCTGCTCCCTCCAATGGGACAGTGCCAGGTAAAGATTATAGCCGGACTTATTGCCCCACTTCCAAAATCTATGGGCACAGCGCCCAATGGACAAAATGCCCTAATAGTAAGTCAAGTACGCCTGCCCTTGCCTTGGCAGTCACTGACCCAACATCCTTAGGTTCTCCAACCCAGGGTCCCATATATATGACACCTCCCTGACTTAGGTGCTCCGTCAGCCAGGTCAAGGCATTTGATGACTGGCGCATAAATGTCCCTCATAAAGGAAGACAAAATTCCCCATGGAGCTACCATTAACAGACATAAACCCCCCCTCGATTTGGGACTGCCTTGACGTGGTGAGGGGGCTCTTGAACCCCAGGAATCTGTTCCCAGGTTTGAGTCCAAGAATCCCATAGACCATTATATATTTCTTTGTTCCGACACAATATACAAACCTTCGGTCCTTTACATTAGGGATTACTTTTGGGCGTAGGCTGGAAATGGCCATTGAACTTCAAACAAGGTGGTTAGGCAGTTAACTACTGTCCGGGAGGCGGGAGTACCGCCTGCCCGGATGTAAACATTCCAATTTGCTTTCGGCTGTCGTAGCGTTCGGACGTTGATCTTCGCCGCTCTCTGCCTGACAGCAATATTTCTTCTCTTTGGTGGGAAATTCTTTGTTTTTTCTTTATCAGTCATGGAAAAACCATCTAAGCCCTCCTATCCCCAGCGTGTGTGTCCCGGGGTAGGGGGGAAGAAATGTAATTCTTTTAGATCTCGAGTCGACGTGGACCCACACGCTCTCTGTACATCTTGCAGGGGATGTGTGTTCACGCGACGATACCTGTAGTGAGTGTTGTTCGTGGTCCTCCGAGCAATGGGGCAAGTTCGAAGGGAGGCGACGTTAGCGTCGTAAGCCTACCAAGAAGTCGTCCGAGGGAAATACGCCCCTGATGACTCCGTTGGTGGCGAATGTGTCGGGCTCGTTTCTCCCTCCCAGCAAACTTCCCCTTCTCGCTCCCTCTCCCCTCGGGTGAGGACTCCCCCTCCCCTTCCTCTTACATTTCATCGTTTGTGGAGGAGCGCGGGGGAGAGTTGGACCGCGACATCCTCTCGGAAGTCTCTTCCCATTCCGGAGGGGAGTTTTTTCCTCCGGAGCGGGTGGAGGCTTCGGTTTCTGACCCGACTTTTGCTTCAGGTCCTGGACTGGATAGCCAGACACTGAATCCCAGCACATCCTGGCTACACCTGGGCCTACCTGGCTCAGCACTGGAGGGATTGGCTCCCCTGCATCCCCCTCCAGTCATGACCCACGTGGCAACGACAGTCACCATGACAACCGTCACCTTCTCAAGGTTCGTCCAGATGCCGATATCAGTTGCTTCACACCTGGACACCCAAGTGTCGGCGTCATCCGCGGGCCAGCACGCTGTTCCACTGCCGCCTGGCTTCCTGGCTCCATTCACACGTGCTGGCCCCTCCTACATGGTGACGTCATCTTATCCTTATGTGACTGTCGCTGCCCCTGTTGCTGACCATGGCTTGTCCTTGGATACGGTTCCTCGTCTGACTTTCCAGCCCGGCCCTTCGTCTGCTTCCATCCCCATTCCATCGACCCTGGCGCGGCCCGACTTGAATCTTCACGCAGGAGGGGCGGCGCCTGCATTCCCAGCCCCGCCCACTTTTGTTCCTAATAGACGTGCGGCTCTCTCTGCCCAGGCAAATGCTGGCCCGAGCTCCGCTGTCGCTGCCCGGGATGTGCCTTCTGCTGCAGCCCCTCCTGCTGTTCCTGAGTCGGTGGCCTCGCTTTCCTGGCTTGGGGATTTGACTGCTTTCCTGAAGCAGATGGTGAAGAAGAAGAAGAAGAAGAGGTCTAGGAAAGTGTTGTCGTCGTCTTCATCTTCGTCATCGTCGTCTTCGTCTGCTGCTTCTTCCGCTTCTCCTTCCGAGGCTTCGCAGCCGAAGAAGAAGAAGTCTGCCTCTCCCCCCCAAAAGAAACCTCGTACCGAGACTTCTAAGGGTCTGCCTCCTTCCACAGGGAAGGCAGTGGGATCTCTTGTCAGCTCTTCCCGATCCTCGGATCAGGGAACCGCTGCCCCGCCCTCTGGGCCAGGGACACCAGGAGCCAAGGGCTTGCAGACCAAGGTCGGCACTCCCCCCGCTGCACCTAAGAAACTTCCTGCATCTAAGGCCAGCGAGTCCGCGTCGGACACTCGTTCGCAAGTTGCTCCGAGTACCCGGGTCTCCAAGGAGACTCGGGTACCCCAGTCTGATACGGTTGACACTTCTCGCCGTACAGACCAGGGAGTGGGGCGAGAGAAAGAGCCGGGGCATGCAGGTGCTCCGTCTCTTCCTGCTGGCACTCCTTCAAGTGCCAAGTCAGGTTCCCGGGACAGTGCTTCAGCCCCACGGGGCCGAACGCAAGGAGAGGTAGGGAAGAAGTCCCCTACTCAGTCTTCCCGAGAGGCTCTGGCCTCGAAGAAGTCTGGGGCTTGTCCAGAGGACAGCGCAAGCTCGCGCCAGCCAGCCGCGCGTTCGACTCCTCCCAGTCCCCGGCCACGTCCGCGCGGCCAGCCTGGCTCGGGGGAGGTGAGTGCGCGGCTCGGCTCTCGCGAGCTGCTCCGCTCTCCTCGGGAGATCGCTTCACCTGGGCTGAAGCGGTCTCCTCGACCCGGGGGCTTGTCATCACCGCGGGTTGGTGACCGCTCTCGGCCCGCTGCCTCTGCTGGTTCTGCCAGTAAAGGCAGTGGGAGCGCCCGATCTTCCTCGCCTGTCCCCTCCGCCCCTTCGGTTTCTTCCAGGGGGCGCGAGTCGGAGAGGAGGAACTCTGGGGAATGTTCTCCTCAGAGTTCTACTGTGTGGGGGTATGCACCTGGCTCGGTCCTTGGCTCGACCAGGTCTTACGCCCGCGTAGTTCAGGAAGGTCCTCGGGGGTCTGCCGAGGTTCTCCCTCCTGCAGGGAGAGTAGTTTGGGAGGACCGCACCCTGGAAGGACTCGAGGGTCCTCTGCCCCAGGATGCGGACACCCCTGAAATACAGAGGACTTTTGTAGAGGTTATCGTGCTGATTTGTCAGCACAATGACCTCGGGGAAGGGACCACGGCCTCGTCTGTGGATCGTCCGTCGCGCCTCGAATCCTTTTGGGGACCCAAGAAGGAACCCAAGGCTTTGGTGGGGCTGCCATGGTCCACGCTTGCCAAGGGGGTACTCGATCAGGTGAACGGTCTTGTGTCTTGGCAAGACAGTTCGTTTCGATCGAGCCACTCGGACAAGCTTCTTCCCCCCCCTCTGCCTCGTCAGAAGCGTTTCTACGCACCAGCGGAAGGGGCGTTGCTGACCAAACAGGTTGACCCGGACCAGACTCGTTTGGATCCGGGTCTGTCGTTGCAGCAATTGACTGCAGAGATCATATCCCTCTCTCAGCAAGAAGCTGCAACCCTGGAAGCCACCGCCATGGCGGCCTTCCAAGCAGTCTCCTGGCTCGATCTGTGGTCATTCACAGTATCGAAGGTAGCTGCTTCCTCAGGCGCTATCGTACCTGGGGAGGACTCCGTCTTTGGGAGACTGTGCCAGTCTGGGGGTAGGGCCATTTCCTACCTCGCCCACCAGACTGCAAACCTGTGGGCAAACCTCGTGCTAAAGCAGAGAGACGCCGTTCTCTCTCGCTTTGCCAGGTCTGTAGGTCCCAAGTCAGCTATCGCCCTTCGGAATGGACCGTTGCTGGGTTCCTCCTCTTTTCCCTAGAGAGTTGGTGGATGCCGCGGTGGACAAGCGCTGTGCCGATGACAGCGACCGGCTTGTTCACCAGGCAGTGGCCAAGACCTCCGGGTCTTCTCATCCCACTGCAGCCAGGTCTTCAGGCCAGGCTGGCACTTCCTCGGCCCCTAAGAAGTCCCAGTCTTCGAAGGGGTCCCGAGGAAACACCCAGCCTTCTTCTTCCTCGAGAAGGGGGGTCACTCCCTCCCTTTTCAGCCCTCTTTCTAAGCCGGTAAAGGGGGCAAGGGTAAGAAGAAGAAGGGGAAACGCTAGGGGCGGCGTTCCCCCCCAAAAGCTGCCGAAGGTGGGGGGGTGCCTGTCGAGCCATTGGGCAACGTGGCAGCGACACGGAGCCGAGACCTGGATAGTGGATTACCTTCGGGAGGGATATCTACTACCCTTCAAGTCTCGGCCTCCCCTCACCTACACTCCGGTCCATCTCCAAACATATCTACCAGGTTCGTCGAAGGACATCGCACTACAGCAAGAAGTGCAAGCCATGCTGAGCAAGAGTGCTGTAGAAGTCATGTCAAACCAGTCTCCAGGCTTTTACAGCCGCGTCTTTCTCATAGAGAAGGCCTCAGGGGGATGGAGACCGGTCATAGACCTCTCTACCTTGAACCGTTTCATTCGCCAGACTCGGTTCACGATGGAAACAGTGCAAACTGTGCTGGCCTCCATCAGGGAGAACGACTTCATGCTTACGGTGGACTTGAGGGATGCGTATTTCCAGATACCCATCCATCCATCCTCGCGCAAGTACCTCCGCTTTGTCCTCGGGGAGTCGGTCTTCCAATTCAGGGCACTTTGCTTCGGGCTCTCGACCGCTACCCAGGTGTTCACGAGAGTTTTCTGTCTCGTGTCAGCTTGGGCCCACTCGCACGGGATACGTCTACTGAGGTATCTCGACGACTAGCTAGTCCTGGCGAGCTCTCACTCGCTGTTGCTACAGGACCAGGATCATCTCCTTGAGTTTTGCCGGGATCTAGGGATCATGGTAAATCTGGAGAAGTCAGATCTCACCCCCAAGCAGAGGACAAAGTACCTGGGCATGCTGATAGATACGGTGGCAGCGAAAGTCTTTCCCTAGGACTCTCGTATCAGCAAGTTCAGGCAGGCAGCACAGTTGTTCCTGTCACGGCAGGAGCAACCAGCTCGGCAATGGCAAGTCGTCATCGGTCACCTGTCGTCATTGGAGAAACTGGTACCTCAAGGGCGTCTTCACTTGTGGTCTCTCCAGTGGAGACTAAAGGAGTATTGGTCCCAGCCCCAAGACCCCCAGTCCTTCCTCATTCCTCTTTCCGAGGAGGTGAGAAAGGACCTTCACTGGTGGTTAGATGACAGGAACCTCTTAATAGGAGTATCCCTGCATACTCCCCCTCTGGACATGCTTCTGTTCTCGGACGCATCGACCGAGGGATGGGGCGCACACCTGGAGGAATTGCTGACTTTGGGAGTGTGACACCGAGATGACAAGCACCTTCACATCAACATCCTGGAGCTCAAGGCGGCCTTCCTGGCCCTCCAGGAGTTCCAGGATCGAGTGATGGGACACTCCGTGGTACTGATGAGCGACAATACCACGGTAGTGGCATATGTCAACAAGCAGGGGGACTGATGTCCCACCAGCTTCATCAGTTGACGGTGCAGGTGTACGAGTGGGCCGTGGCTCACTCGGTAGAGCTGTCAGCCAGGTACATTCCAAGCAAGAGGAATGTCATGGCAGACAAGCTGAGCCGCCAGAACCAGGTGGTAGGGACTGAATGGTCCCTCCATCAGGAAGTAGCGGAAAGGCTGTTTGACCTGTGGGGGCATCCAGTCATCGATCTGTTCGCCACCCGGCACAACAGAAAACTCCAGGTCTTCTGTTCTGTCGTGCCGGACCCATGGGCCGCTGCGGAGGACGCGTTCCAACACCCGTGGGATAATCTCGACGCTTACGCCTTTCCCCCATTCTGCCTGATTCGCCAAGTGATCAGCCGAGTGATGATCACCCCGAATCTCAGAATGACTCTGGTGGCACCCAAATGGCCCCAGGCTGTTTGGTACCCGGACCTGCTAGCTCTCCTCTCCCAGGCACCGAGAGAGATCCCCCCCTGGCCCAACCTTCTGCGTCAACCTCACGCAGAGCGGTTCCACCTGGCAGTGCATTCCCTGTGTCTTCACGGCTAGAGGTTATCCACCATCTCTTGCGAGCGAGAGGCTTTTCGCGCCGCGCAGCAACAGAGATGGCAGGATACCTCAGAAGATCCTCCGCAGCGGTATACCAGGGAAAGTGGTCCGTCTTCTGTGGTTGGTGTCGTCGAAGGGGTATCTCTCCTTTCGGAGCTACTGTTCAGCAGGTCGCGGACTTCCTCGTCTTCCTTCACCGAGAGAAGCTTCTCTCCATTTCAGCTGTAAAAGGCTACTGCGCTGCACTCGGCCTAGTCTTACGGCTGAAAGGAGTAGACATCTCCTCCTCTTTCGAGATTTCTCTACTCATGAGAAGCTTCAACGGTCTTGCCCACCCAGGGATCTCAGGCCCCTGCGGGGATGTGACTCTCGTCTTAAGGAGCCTGACTTGTGCACCATGCGAGCCTTTACGAGTCGTCAGACAGGGATCTGACCCTCAAGACCATCTTCTTGCTTGTCCTGGCATCGGCGAAGAGAGTTGGCGAGCTTCATGGACTTTCCTTTGATGTTAAACACTCGAGGGGATGGGGATCAGTTACGCTCCATTTCATCCCAGATTTTGTAGCGAAGACTCAGAACCCTTCGGTCCCTGACGCACGGTTCGAGTCCTTCACGATCCCCTCCCTAGAGGACTTTGTAGGTAATGATCCAGACAAGATGCTACTGTGTCCTGTTAGGGTGCTGCGGCGCTATCTGAAGAGGACTCGGCACCTCTGGCTTGAGTGTCGACAACTCTTCGTTAGCACTGGCTCGACCAAGAAAGAAGTGTCCAAGAATACCATCTCTTTCTGGCTTCATGAGATGATAAGGAGAGCGTACTCTGCTGCAGGAGAAGACGACACCGGTACGCTTCGTCCGAGAGCTCACGAGGTCCGCAGCATTGGTCCGTCCCTCGCATTCCGGAAGAATATGTCGGTACCACAGGTGTTGAAGGCGGGTGTGTGGTCCCAACAGACTACCTTCACCTCCTTCTACCTCAGGGATGTTGCACACAAGTCCTTGGACACTTTTTCCTTGGGTCCTGTGGTGGCTGCTCAACAAGTTGTGTAGTTTATCCAGCTCCCCTAATGGGACAGGTTGCATCTCGCCTATGTTGTACGGTTGTGATTGGGAGAATGAATGTTGAGTGACTGGCCTCTCTTCTTTCTCCCCATCCTGGTTCTCTTCCCACGGGCAGGGAGCGGACGTGCCATTACAAGCTGGATCTGGCGATCGAGGTAGGTAAGCACATAACGGGAGCTCCCGTTCTATTTCCGTTCAGATTAATAGAAGGAACCCTACTCCTTCCTCTTGCAAGGGGGAGGAAGGAGACCATGACTATGAGACAAACCCAATGCTTGTATTTGCCTTATTGTCATCCGACGTCAAATTCTTCCTAGCCTACTTTGCATGAACTGATGTCTCCTCTTTCATGCAAAGGGACCCAGAAGTCTGACAACTGATCCTGCGTTTCTTACAACCCGATCTTTTGTCAGAGGCAGTTTTTTCCTTCCTCGCTCTCATGACCAGGAAGGGAAGACAAGGTGGTGAACTCCAGTCAGTTCAGAGAGACTTTATCAGATTCCTCCCTCCAATCAGTGAGTCTCCTAATGTAAAGGACTGAGGGTTTGTATATTGTGTCGGAACAAATAACAATTTTTAAAAGTAAATTGTATTTTTCCTAACTATACAAACCCGAGGTCCTTTACACTCTGTGCCCACCTCATGCCACCCCTCAATCTGTACCTGGGCCGAAAGGCAAATTGGAATGTTTACATCCGGGCAGGCGGTACTCCCGCCTCCTGGACAGTAGTTAACTGCCTAGCCACCTTGTTTGAAGTTCAACGGCCGTTTCCAGCCTACGCTTGAAAGTAATCTCTAATGTAAAGGACCTCGGGTTTGTATAGTTAGGAAAAATACAATTTACTTTTAAAAATTGTTATTTTGAATTAATTTTTGTGGAATTTTTTGCTTTTGCTAAAATTCATTGGGCCTGATAAACAGGAAAAGATATCTTAACTGGGATTGGGTTCATATCAGATGCTAAATAGTGGGAACTGTGGTAGGACCATCAGCTGCCCGATAATGTTCGGACCTGAGAGATATCAGGAGGAACTATTCTTAAGGGTAGGGACGTGGACATTTGGGAGTCGGTTCTCACTTGTGCCATTGGTGGAAGAATAATCCCCATGAAAGGCTAATGATATCTTTATAAGGTTTTCAGGTTTATTATTTTTTTACCCCCTGTCAAATCTTTATGTCTAGCATTTATAAGGATTCGAGTACCCCTGGACCCTCTGATGGTGCTGTTCTGGCACAGATGATGACCTCTGCACCCACCTTGGAGATTGAAATTTCTCCAACTGTTGATGACTTTTTGAAAAATAAATTGACAAAAAGCAGTAATAACAAATATCCTGATCCCCCTCCTGACTTCCCGTCTCCTGGACCCTCTAGCCATGCTTCATTGATGACGACTTCAAGCAAGGACATGGACTTCTCTAAGAAATCTTCATCTAAAATTAAATCCTCAACACGGCCAAGTTTTGTGAAAAATTTGAGAATGCTCCATATCGAAGACTTACCAGTCTGTTATGATTATGGAATGATCTTGACAGCTCTGAAATCATTTGGAACTGTTGTAGAAATCAGGATGAACTTTATTGATATTGAATCTAAATGGGAAGTGTGGGTTTCCTTTATTAGCCATGATGAGGCTCTAAAGGCTAGTAGTGTGATAAGTGCCATACAAATAGGTCAAGCTACAGTACAAGACGCCTTAACAGACAAAGTTCCCAAAGACATGGACATTTATGTGCCATCTAAATGGGCTCAGGATAAATCAGAGAAAGCAGAATGCAGAAATAAGGACTCCTAAACCTCCTATGTGGGTGGTAGCTTCAGCCAAGGAGGAAAATTATAACTGCTATAAATTTTGCAAGGTTCTTCAGAAAAAGGTGGGAGGAATAAAGAGCTGTGATATTTCTCATTTTTGGAAGAACACCGTTCTTATTCATGCCAAATCCACAACCCAAGCATATATGCTGACCCTGTTGGACATAAAAAATGATGAAATGATTATGAAGATCAAGCCCCACTTAAGCTTTAGTTATGGGAGAGGAATACTATTTGATGAAGACCTTTATGACATGACAGAAGAAGAAATTCTAGAAATGAGTCCCACTTCAGTTTGGAGAGTGAAAAAGGCAACTATTGCCAACATGATAATTTTAACGTTTGTAGACTCTGAAGTACCTTCTCATGTCATGTTTGAAAATGAAAGGGTACGAGTACGTCCTTCCAGCAAAGACCAATGCAATGCTATCATTGCTTCAAGTTTGGCCACCCATCAAAAAACTGCAAAAAATTATAAAATTTGCATAAATTGCTCTGGTGTCCATCATGATGATGAATGTAATTGAAAATCAAAATGTATTAATTGTCAACTGGAACATAAATCCAATAACAAAAATTGTGAAATTTACAAATATGAACTGTCTGCACTAAATAAAGCCAATGCAGAGCACATAAATATTGGTTTTTCAAAAAGACAAATAGGTCAACAACCTAGGAGCTATGCTGAAGTTCTTAAGCCATAACCCCTATCTACCACTAGGGATGCAGTGGCAGCACCCTCTAATGTAAGCAGGTGCATCAACCCCTGTGGTAGTGGCCCAGCCATCTTGGTCAGGTGCTTGGCCTGTTGAGGATAGACACAAGCCTCCAAGGAGGATAAGGTGGTACTTAACCCAACTACCTTGGAACTGTCTCAGGCAGAGTCTCTGCCTGATTTAATGGAGACTGAGGAGCAAAAGCACCAAAAGAGGAGACGTTCCCCCTTATCCTCTCCTCCAGTTAAACATGCATCACTTAGTAATAGATATGAAGTACTACACGCGATGCAAGAACACGAGCCTGAATTTAAACAAACTGACAAGGAAGGGAAACAAAATGACACCAGTAAATCAACAGATAATAAACCAAACCTGTCAAGATCAGTCCTTTCCAAATCATCCTTTGATAATACTCATAAACAAAAGAGAGTAAATGAGAAGGCTCCATTCAAAGGGCCTTCCACCAAGCCCAAAAAGTAGTTTTCACATCAATACTACAATGGAATTGTAGTGGTCTTAGGACCCGAAGTGAAGAGCTGAAGGTACTGCTCCATGACCATAGCCCAGGTATTGTGTGTCTCCAGAAAACTAAGCTTGGAAGCACACAGTATAGTCCTGGGTTAAATTACAGCATATATTATTCTCCACCAACAATCGAAGATAGAGCAAAGGGAGGTGCAGCAATTATTGCTCATGAGTCGTTGCAACACTCCTTGCTATGAATTAGTACTCATCTCCAAGCTGTAGCAGTAACTTACATTTTAGACAAGCAAATTACAGTTTGCTCCATCTATCTTCCTCCTAATTTGGATTTCACTTATAATGATATTCATTTACTGATCAATCAGCTTCCCATTCCTTTCCTCCTCCTTGGTGATTTTAATGCTCACAACCCCATATGGGGTGTGAACATGACAGATGCCAAGGGTAGGATGTTGGAGGATATTATGGATGATCTTATATCACTATACTCAATAATGGGGCCATGACTTACAATAACATCTACTCCAATACTTATTCGGCTATCGATCTGAGCTTTTGCTCATCTAGTGTTCACATTGACGATGAATGGTCAGTAAATGAATATCCAAATGGGAGTGACCACCTCCCAGTTCATATAAAAACAGTTAGAATCAGCCCTCTGAGTCACCTCCCAAATGGAAGGTAGATGAAGCAGACTGGAAGAAATTTAATGAGTCTGTTCTCATGGACAAGAATGTAAAACCATTTCCTTCCATCTCAGAGGCATATAATTACTTCAATGACACCACCATCAACAGTGCAATTGCCTCTATTCCAACAACAAAAGGGAAACCCTCTAGACCAGCAGATCCTTGGTGGAACAAAACCTGCAGTAGTATGAGAAAGATTACTAGAAAATGCTACAAAAAGTATAAGAGGAGTGGAACTGTCCAATCCAAAGTCATTTACCAATGTGTTGTGGCCAAGCAAAATAAATATTTTAAAAAAGCAAAAAGAGAGCCATGGATGTATTACATTAATGGCATTAGCTCGAAAACACCATCCAAAATGATTTGGAAGAAAATTAAAAAACTAAACGGCAAGTTTATCCCTGAACCTCTGCCTACCCTTAAGATAAATGGTGACCTAACCACCCAACAAGAGAGGTTTGCAGAAAAATTAGGAGAACATTTCTCGAGAACATCAAGTAGTGAAAACTATTCTGTAGAATTCCAAGACATTAGAAATGCCCAGATTTCTCTTGATTTAAGTGAAAACAATTTTGAACCATATAATGCAAAATTTACACTGCTGGAACTCAAAGATGCCTTGCAGAATACCAAACCATCAGCCCCTGGTGAAGATAAAATATAGAGGGATGAATGAATTTTTACTTAGCATTTCCCAACGTTCTGTTTGCCGTTTGAGATGGTTTTGTAAAGTAACGTAAGTTTTGAGTGAGAGAGAGAGAGAGAGAGAGAGAGAGAGTGTAATTTCGTTGAAGTGTTTCGGTTGTTGGAAGAGGGATAAGAGTCGTTAGTTGGAGTTTGTTTACCGCTGCCTGTCTGTGAAAAAATGTGAAGGAGATTTCGGTTTTGGGAGAGTCTTTAGTCAGAGCTAGTGCCGGTCAGTGGTTTCGTGTTGGACAGTTTTTTCCGAGAGTTGTTAGTTTTTCTTGTTGGTGTGCTATTTATTTGTGTGTATATGGTTCTATTTTTTTTTTTTTTATTTATATTTCCTTGTTGTGTAGAGTCTGTCTTCAGTTTTGTTTGTGTGGTTTTGTGTGCTGTGTTGGCGACCGTGGACACCTTAATCCATCTCCCAGGAACCGAGGATCAGGGTGAGTGTTGTGTGTGTTCTATGTATCTGTGTTGTGTGTTGTTTTTGTTTTTGAATTCCGCCACATTATATTGGCGCTCAACGTGGGGCAACTGGTGTTGCAGTTGCAATTAAGATTGATGGCTGGTAGTGTGACTGGAGGAAAGGATGGAAGAGGAACTGGTGAGGTTGAGAGAGAGAGAATGCATGGTTAAAGAGTGAGAATGAGAATTCAGGCTTCAGTTGGAAGAGATGGGATCATTGGTAAAAGAGCAAAAAGAGGAAATGAAAGGGAGATGAAAGAGTCAGAAGAGAAATGGAAGAGAGATGGATAAAAAGTTGGAGGAATGATGAAAGGTTTGGAAGAAATGGTGAAAGGTATGTTCAAGGGTGTTTTTGGAGAAGGGGCTGTTGGAGGCAGGTCCTCTGGAACGTGTGAAGGGCAAGAGAGAAAGAAAAGGTGGAAGAAGTGAATGGAAGCGTGAGTGATGAAAGTGATGTGGAAATAGGAAGTAAGAAACGAGAGAATGAAAGGCAGGGTAAGGAAAGGGGAATGAAAAGCAAGGGAAGGAACAGAGGGAAAGTAAGGATAAGTCAGGGGAAGAAAAAGGGAAGAAGGGAAAGGAAAGGAAACTGGTAAGAAGGGTAAGGAAGTGGGAAAGGCAGGAAAGAAGGGAGAGGGTAAAGATAGTAGTGATAGTGAGGTGGATGGAGGTGAATGGATAAAAGTGGATAAAAAGAAGGGGAAGAAGAGTGTAATGAGTAAGATGAATGTAAGTGCTAGGAAGTGGACTCTTTGTATTCGGAAGAGGGTATGAAAGGACAGAGTGAAAGTAAGCGAAAGTGAGAGTGAAAGTGAGAAAGAAGTGAGAAAGGCTATGTATGTGAGGGAGGTACCCGGTGTGAAAAGGTATAATGAGTATGGAAGTAGGGATGTGCATGATTTCTTTAGGGAGTATGAAAGGTTTTGTCAGGATAAGTATGGGGAGAGTAAGAGAGTGTGGGCACGAGAATTAGGAGAATATTTGACTGGGTTTTTGCTTGATATGTATAGGGTTATTATGAGTGTGGGAGATGTTGAGTATGACAAGGTGAAAACTCTCTAGACTAGTTGAGCAAGCGAGGTGTATGAAAGCGAGTGTTAAGTATAAGAGGAAGAATGAATTTGATGAGGCAAGAATGAAAGCTGGGGAAACCTTGTCACTGTATGCTTGTAGGCTGGAGACGTTGGCAAGGAAGAAGTTTGGGGATGATGGGATAGATGAATGTAAGGAGTTAGTACGAAAGTTGTTAGAGACAGTGCCAGATGGAGTGAGAGAATTTGTGAACTTGAAGTGGAAGGAGAAGAAAAGATGGACGAGTGAAAGGTTGACTTGGGGAGAAATTTTGGAAATTGTAGAAGATTATGAGCTTGACAGGGTTATAAAAGAGAGAAGTGTGAGTGTAAGGGCTGGGGTAGATGAGAGAGTGCCAGAGTTTGGAAGCTTTTGGGATGGAGTGTTGAGGGGCCCAATGAGAATGGCAGATAGTGTAATAGATAGGAGTGTAAGAGCAAGTAATGTGGAGGTGCCACATTACTTGTAAGGGAACAACGGGTTGGACGGGTTAGGGATAGTAGTGTACAAAGGGAAGGTCGGTGAGTGGAAGTCGAGCTAAGTGTTTTAGATGTGGAAAGGAAGGACATACAAAGAATGAGTGTAGGTGGGCTGTAGGAGCGTGTTTGGTGTGGGCAATCGGGACATTTGGTAAGTGAGTGTTTTTAAAGATAGGGGTTAAATGCTACAGGTGCGGACAGGTGGGTCACATTGCTAATGGTTGTAGGGGTACCAGTGAATGTAATATGTGGCAACTGTGGTAAGAATGGGCATTATGCAAGAATGTGTTCAGAACCGAGAGCTAAGTGTGTCGAATGTGGAATGGAAGGGCATGTATCAAGTGTATGTAGACAAAAAGAGGGTGACTGTGACAGCGAATTTGGGAAACTGAGTGTGAAGGGGTTCAAGTGGGTGGATCCTCCAGGATGCAAGCGGTGCGTGTGATGCATTATGTGAGTGGTTGTTGCATGAGGGAGGCTTTGCTGGAAAGACTGACGAGTGCATGAGTGTGCAAGTGTGTTGTAAGGGAGTAAGATTGATTCTCAAGTAGATACCGTGTAGTATGAATGTCATATTTAAGAATGGATGTGAGAAATTGAGGAATATGTGTGAAATTAGGAATTGTCAGGGGGAAGTAAGAGGGATTGGAAATTTAGGGGTAGCAGTGGTTGGAAGAGTGTGTGAACGGTTAGAAATTGGAGGTGTAATGATGGATAAAAGTGATTTTTGTGTGATTGAGAGTACGAATGATAAATATGATTTTAACACATACAACTTACCTGTTAGTTACATATAGCTTTAGTCTTTGACGTCACGGCAAAAATTTCAAAACGCAGCGGCAGCGCCAGTCCGAATATCGGGTGATCGCCCTTACCTGCCCTCTGTCGGGGTACTAGGAACTATTCCAACATGCTTCAGAATAATTTTGCCGTCACGCCCGGCAACATTGTTGTCGAGTACTCGAATTTGTGAAATTTCATTGTATCTGCCTACATCGAGCTGTTTTCACTTGGTGAAGTACTCTCTTGTTGGTTTGCGGCTTTGCCAGTTATTTGTCACCTATTTAGTCAGGTTTTCTGATAATTATGTCAGATTCTGGGTCTTATACCTTTAGGGTATGCAGCAAAGGCTGTAAGACGAGGTTGGTCAAGGCTAGTCTTGATCCTCATTCAATTTGTGTGGCTTGTAGAGGTCAGGAATGTTCATATGAGAGGAAGTGTGATGAATGTGTCAGTATGACTGAAAAAAGATTGGAAGGCTCTATCTAAGTATGTAAAGAAGCTTGAGAAAGATAGAGCCAGGAAAGCTTTAGCTAGAAGTTCTTCTTCTCTCTCTCAGAAACCGGAATCTCCTTAGCTATGCAGGAAACTTCTATTAATATCCCCGTGGCTACTAATATTCCTATTCCTGACTCTGATATCCCTGAACCCGTTACGTGTCTGAGTATCAAGTCCAGATGGACGCCAGATTTAACCTTATTGTGGGCGCCATGGAGGATATTGGCGTTAACGTGAAATCCCTTCATGAGCGTATGGATTCTTTCCAAGATATTGTGAATAATTTAAGTGCAGTGCAAAGTGTTAGTGTGGTGGAGGAGGTGGTTGCTCGGCCTACTCGTTCTCCTAGACCTAAGCCTCTGTCAAGCTCCCTGCTCCTGGGAGAAGACATGCTGAAAGTCCAAGGAGGCGAGTGGGGTCTGCTCACGAGCAGCCGCCCCCTCGAACAGTCCTGTTGTTTCCCAGGCTGTTTCAGAGCGCCGTTGGAAAGGCGACTCAAGGAAGTGTCTTTCTTCAAGCTCCAGTGATTAAGCCTGAGAATAAAGAGGCTGGAGATTTCCGACGAGTCTAGACCATTGAAGAGGTCCAGGAATCTTTCGCCTTCAGCGGTTCAGAAGAAGAAGCCATTTTGCTTATCACAGCCTTCCTGTAGTTTTTGGGAGAGTCCGGAGAGATTTTTCGTCGTCAGAAGAGTCTTCTCTCAGGCGCAAGGCTCATGTGTCCAAGAGGTATAAGACTTCCCATTCGGTATTGCCCAGCGTTCCCGGTGTTTCTCCTTTGGTTTCACGTAAGCCTATTGTGGCTTCTGCGCCTCTTCCTCATCACGATCCTGGCTCTACTGATCATCATTCCCCAGTTGGATCCTCGTCTACTCATGACTTTCTTGAGCGATGCACAAGAAAATTGGAAGCATTCTTGGCGGGCTCGAAGGCCTGGTTCTTCTCCAGCAAAGCCTTCTGAAGTGTATTTGATGCCTCCTCCTTCGTCTCGAGCTCTCGGAGCGCCCAGTACGAAAGCTCCTCCTCGATCTGTGTCTCTTGATCCTCCTTTGGTTCAGGCTCAGGATCAGGCTTTGATAAAGACGCCTAGTCAGGCTCAGGCGCTCCCTCAAGATTTAGCGCTCTCTCAGGCTCAAGCGCCTCAGGTAGCGCCAGGTGAGGCGCCATCCCAGGCTACTTTTGTGGCGCCAGTTCAGGCTCCTCTTGTGGCGCCAGTTCAGGCTCCTCTTGTGGCGCCAGTTCAGGCTCCTATTGTGGCGCCCACTCAGGCTCAGGCTCCTCCTCAAGCTCTTATTCAGGCTCCTACTCCTCCTTCACAAGATGATGTATGTGCAAGCGGAAGGTTTTTCTCCTATTTCGTCTGAGGAAGAAGTTGTGGAAGAGTTTCCTGTAGACGAACCAGACTCCTCTCGCTGGATTATAAGAAGCTTCTTCGCTTCTTTATTGATAATTTTCCTGAGGATTTTGCACCTGCGGCCCGGCTTCCCCTCTCTCTCAGTGCGCAAGAGACTCGAAGCCTCCTACCTCTTCCTTTATGAAGTTAGTGCTTTCTATTTCAGCCAAGAAGGCATTAAAGAAAATGAACTCCTGGTTGGAAGACAAACGTGATCAGGGAAAACCACTTTCTGCTTCCCTCCTTCCAAGCTTTCTACTAAGACGAAGGCTTGCTACGACACTGGGGAAGTTTTCTCTCTGGGAGCTTCTGCCTCCTCTCAGGAGACTTCTCCAGTCTCGTTGATTCTACTCTCGTCGTTCTGCGATGAACTCGGCTCGGATTTTCTTCTCTCCTTCAGAGTTGGACCACCTTTTGAAGAACGTTTTCCGAGTTTTGGAAGTCATCAGTTTTATGGACTGGACTATTGGCGCTTTGGGTAGGAAGGTAAAGTCTTTTGGTCTTTCCGAAGCGCATTTCGATGATTTCTCTTCTGTTATGTCCTGCTTAGATAAAGGGATTCGTGACGGTGCGTCTGAGTTAGCCTCCATCTTCACGTTAGGAGTTCTTAAGAAGCGACAACTTTGGTGCTCTTTTGTGTCGCTCGTGGAGTTTCTAGGACTCAAAGATCGGCTCTTCTTTTCGCACCTCTGGATAAGAAGTACCTTTTCCTCAAGATCTTGTGGCCGAGTGTCGAAAATCCCTTACTCAGAAGTCCACACAGGACCTTTTGGCGCAATCCACTCGTAAACCAAAAGCTCCTCAACCTTCTCTGCCAGCGCAAACTCGTCCTCTAGTTAATCAAAATAGGCCCTTTCGTGGCAGGCCCCTCACCCGTCAGGATCTAGTTTCCGGGCAAAGCAAGATTTGTCTCCAAGGCTATCAAACCCTCAATTAAAAGTGATCTGCATGTCCTCCATGCACTAGTAGGAGCCAGACTTCAGCAGTTCTGGCAAATTTGGGAGGAGATCGGAGCGGACCAGTGGACCACGTCCGTGCTAAAGGAAGGATATTCTATCCCCTTCTCAAGAGGCCCCCTCTTGCAACAGAACCTTTAGCTTTGACAGCATATTCCAGCAACTTAGAGAAATGCTCGGTTCTGAGTGCGGAAGTAGACTCCATGCTTTTAAAAGGAGCGATAGAGATCGTGGAAGAAGTCAACTCTCCAGGCTTTTACAACCGCCTTTTTCTTGTTCCAAAGGCCTCAGGCGGCTGGAGACCAGTCCTGGACGTGAGTTCTCTCAACCTTTTGTGGAGAAAACCAGTTTCTCGATGGAGACGACGCAATCCGTCCTCAATTCTCTTCGTCCGGGATTGGATGGTCTCAATAGATCTGCAGGACGCTTACTTTCACATTCCGATCCATCCCGCGTCCAGGAAGTTTCTTCGCCGTTTTCCAGGAGAAGACTTATCAGTTCAGGACTCTGTGCTTCGGTCTGTCCACAGCCCCTCAAGTATTCACAAGAGTTATGTCCACTGTTGCCAAAGCTCTTCATCTCAGAGGAATAAAGATCTCTCTAACTAGACGATTGGCTCCTTCTGCTCCCAGTCTCAGTCTCAGTGCTTGGAGGATTTGAAAGTAACTCTCGATTTGACACAGAAGCTAGGACTTCTAATCAATTGGAAGAAGTCTCACCTATCTCCCTCACAATCCAGGATCTATTTAGGAGTGAGACTGGAAACAGTTCCTTTTCTGGCTTTTCCGTCAGATCAAAGAATCTCGGACTGTCTCAAAAAGTCCAGAACTTTCTGGATATGGATACCTGTTCCGCAAAGGCTTGGATGAGCCTCCTGGGAACTCTGGCGTCAATAGAAAGTTTGTCTCCTGGGGAGACTTCACATGAGGCCCCTTCAATTCTACCTCAGGGAGCAATGGAACAGGAAAACGCTTCCAGACTCCTTCTCCTTTCCAATCTCGGACCGTATCAAGGAGGATCTAAGGTGGTGGTTAGATCGAAGAAAATTAGAGAAAGGTCTCTCTCTTTTCCGTCAACCCGAACCACGAACTGTTTGCAGACTCGTCAGAAGTAGGATGGGGAGCGGCGTTGGGTGTAAAAGAAATTTCAGGTTTGTGGAATGCGACAGAAAAAGAATGGCACATCAACAAGAAGGAGTTGAAAGCAATCCACCTGAGTCTCATACACTTCCTACCATTCAACAGGGACAAACAGTTCTGGTTCATTCAGACAGCACCACAGCGTTGTCTTACATAAAAAACACAGGGGCACTCATTCTTACTTCCTCAGCAAGGTAGCAAGAGACCTCCTTTTGTGGGCAGAGAAGCACAAGATTCTGCTCCTAACGAGATTCATTCAGGGAGCCCTCAACGTGAGAGCGGACTCCTTGAGCAGGAAGTACCAGGTTCTGTCCACAGAGTGGATTTTGCACGAAGAAGTGTGCAAGTCGCTGTGGAGACTTTGGGGTCAACCTCTGGTAGACCTGTTCGCGACGAACAAGTCGAACAGGCTCCCAATCTTCTGCTCTCCTGTCCCGGACCAAGCAGCCTTCCAGACGCGCAATGCTACTGAATTGGTCGGGTCTGGACCTTTACGCCTTCCCCCGTTCAAGATGTTAGGTGCGGTGTTGAGGAAATTTCAGCACCACTCCAACACCAGGATGACGTTGATAGCCCCTTCTGGCCTTCCAGGGATTGGTTCCCAGTTCTCATGGATCTCTTGATGGACTTCCGAGGAGCCTTCCAAACAGAGTAGATTTACTCAGACAGCCCCACTTCAGGAGATTTCACGAAAACCTGTCAAGTCTGCGGCTAACTGCGTTCAGACTATCGAACGCCTACTCAGAAGCAAAGGATTTTTGAAAGCGGCTCAATCCATCGCTAGAGCCAGAAGACCATCTTCGATCAAGGTCTATGAGTCCAAGTGGAATATGTTTCGTTCATGGTGCAAAGATCATGACATTTCCTCTTCCAGAACCTCGGTGACGCCAGATTTGCGGATTTTCTTTTGTTCCTCGGGAATAAGAACCTTTCTGTATCCACACTTAAAGGTTATCGTAGCATGCTGGCTACTGTTTTTTCGTCACAGAGGTTTGGATATCTCTAATAACCAAGATATAACGGACCTTATTAAATCCTTCGGTACCTCTAAGAGGTCAGATGCTAAAGTTGTTTCGTGGAATCTTGATGTAGTCCTGAAGTGGCTTATGTCTGAGAAATTTGAACCTATGGATTCTGCTTCTTTAAGAGATCTTACGAGGAAAACCCTCTTTTTAGTTTTGTTAGCTACAGCTAAGAGAATCAGTGAGATCCACGCCTTGGATAAGAGAGTAGGATTCTCTGCTTCAAAAGCAATTTGTTCTTTCAAACTGTTTTTTATGGCCAAGAACGAGACCCCTTCGCACTTTGTGAAATGGCCTCGCTCTTTTGAGATTCCGAGTCTGTCGGAATTGGTAGGTAAGGAGCAGGAGAGGTTCCTCTGCCCAGTCAGAGCCTTGAAATATTATTTGCTGCAAGGACTAAAGATATTAGGGGTCCTTCAGATTCCTTATGGTGTTCGGTCAGGAACCCTCTTAGACCAATGTCCAAGAATGCCATGTCCTTTTTATTAGAGATCTGATTTCTGAAGCTCACTCCAATATTTCAGAGAATGATTTGAAAATGTGTAAAGTGAAGGCTCACAGTGAGGGCTATCTCTACTTCTCTCGCTTATAAAAGGAACCTCTCCCTTCAAGATATTGTGCAAGCAACCTACTGGAGGTGTAAGTCTGTATTTGCTTTGCATTATCTCTCGCAAGTGCAGACAGTGTTTGACGAGTGCAGCACGTTAGGGCCCTTTGTTGTATCTGGCACGGTAATGGGTAAAGGGGTAAAGGAGGATTAACCTACCTTTACTTACTTGTTTTTGGAGTGTGAAGGTTTTTCTGGTTGTCTGTGAGGGTAAGTGTTGGTTAGTTTTACCCCACAGTTGGTTTTGGTTTTATGGTTATGCTTTTTCTTTGATGTTGGGTGACCCCTTTGTAATTCATGATGTTTGTGCTGCCCTGAGCAGGGGCATACTTGTGGTATTGTCACGGCCATGTCCTAGGTGACTGATACCCAGCTTAAGCAATCTGCGACCAGGTCATTATACCCAGGGTTGCTCTAAGGATAGCAGGTTACTGAGGCAGTAACTGTGGAATCAGCTACCTTAGCAGGTGAGGAACTAAGAAATTTTCTACATTAATAACCTTAATGTTTCCAACAACTCTTTTTAGCTGTCATTGCCCCACCTCCTAAAGGTGTCAATCAGCTATATGTAACTAACAGGTAAGTTGTATGTGTTAAAATGACATTTTTATTCTAAAATAATGTTTAACACATACTTACCTGTTAGTTACATATACGAAAGCCCACCCTCCTCCCCACGGGGACAGGTAGGCAAATTATTCTGAAGCATGTTGGAATAGTTCCTAGTACCCCGACAGAGGGCAGGTAAGGGCGATCACCCGATATTCGGACTGGCGCTGCAAGCGTTTTGAAATTTTGCCGTGACGTCAAAGACTAAAGCTATATGTAACTAACAGGTAAGTATGTGTTAAACATTATTTTAGAATAAAAATGTCATATTTTGTTGGGATGTAAGTTTTTGAAAAAATGCGGGATGGTGGTCCGTCCTAGTATGAATGTAATTGAATTACGTATGAAAGGGGATGTGCTTGGGGATTTGTATTTGGGGAAGGATGGTAGGGTTGAGCAAAAAAATTGTGGAAGAGAGTGCCTGTAATTGTGACAGAGAGGGTAAAAGTGCCACATGAGATTGGAGAAGTTGTGAGTGTGAAAGTGGCATGGCCGGATAGCCTCGGGATAGCCAACAATGATAGTTGTGAGTATGTAGTTGAGGGAATAGATGTAAATAAATTAGTCAGGGCAAATGTGTGTGTATATGATGGGGTTTTGAACATGGGAGATCCGAGGGTATATATAACGTCATTGCCGAGTGTCAGGAAGAAGCGAATCAGTGAGGAATATGTGAGGGAGATTGCGTGGGAATATTACGTGACATTGGTGAATGTGGATGATGAGAGGTACGTGAAGGTACGGCAGGTGATGACAGGTGGTTTGAAAGGAGTTAATGATTGGACGTATGAGGAGTTGAAAGAAACAGTAAAGGTAGATGAGAATGTAAGTGATAACGTAAGAGAAATGATTGAGGAGAATGTTGTGGGATAGGCAGGGGCGTTGAGTCATCGAGACGAGGATTTTGGGGATCGGCTTCCAGAATTTAAAATAGTTCTGGAAGACGACACCCCATATATCAGCGTCCCGACATTTTTCTCCGTCTATCAATCGTGAGATAGAGGAGCAGTGTGAGGAGCTTGAGAGGGTGGGAGTGATTGAAAGGAGTACGAGCGCCTGGAATAGCCCCATTGTACCGATGCAACGTAAGCCAGATGGAAGTTTGCGAATGTGCATGGATTATCGGAAGGTGAATGAAATAACTGTGAAAGAGCGATTCCCGATGAATGTGGTGTCTGATTGTGTGTACAAGATGAATGGAATGAAAATGTTTACAAAAAATTAGATCTGGTAAGGGGCTATTACCAGATGCCTCTGGAGGAAGGAGCAGGCATATTACGGCCTTTTCTAGTGGTTCCTGCCACTACCAGTTCCGAAGATTAAGTTTCGGACTGGCTAATGCACCTGCTGCCTTCCAAAGGGGCAATGAATGTGGTTCTGGCTGGGTTTGATCAGCAAGAAGGTAACTGTTTTTATAGATGACATTTTGATTGAGAGTGAGACTGTAGAAGAGAATATGGAACTGCTTGAAACGAGTGTTAGAAAGGTTGGAAGAAGTAGGAATAAAAGTAAAACTTGAAAAGTGTGCTTGGTTGGCTGGGGAGGTGGAATTCTAGGGCATATGGTGAGTGGAAGAGGTGTATGGAAGAGTGATAAGTTCGTGAACAAGGTAAAGGAATTTCCACGCCCCCGGACCGTGCGTGAGTTGAAAGGGTTTCTAGGTTTAATTGAGTTTGGAAGGAAGTTTATAAGAGGTTGTTCGGGGATCAGGAAACCACTGACTGAATGGACGGGGAAGAGAAATTGTGCAAGATTGAAATGGGATGAGCGAATGATCGAAGCGTTCGAGAGATTAAACGAGGAGGCTGCAAGAGACATGATGTTGGCTTTCCCGGACTATAGTGAGAATGCGAGTAAACTAGAACTGTATACGGATGCAAGTAAATATAGTATGGGAGGATGCCTGGTACAAATGCAGAAGGCGAATGGGGAAGAACAATTGAGAGTAATTGCGTATGTGAGCAAGGCGTTTGGAAGGGCAGAGTTGAAATATTCGGTGATTGAAAAGGAATTGGCTGCTATAAGGTTTTGTGTGAAAGCGTTGAAAGTATTTTTGTATGGGATAGATTTTGTAATACGGACGGACCATCGACCGCTAGTGTATATGGTTAAAAAGGAGAGTGTGAATGCTAGAATTGCGAGAACGATAGAGGATTTGAATGAATTTAGTTTTAAGGTAGAGTATGTACAAGGTAGACAGAATGTTGTTGCAGATGCTATGTCGCGTATGTGGACTGAACGAGATGATAGGGTTAGGAGCGACTGGGACCCGGACCGAGTACCTGTAGGATTTGTGGTAAAACAACAGTATGTAGGGGAGAATCGAGTGTGGGAATGTCTGTTTGGGGGGTTGAATAATTTGGAAACAAATGGGTTGATTGATGGAGTACCTGCAAGCATGAATGAGTTACATGAAAAGGTGATGAATGAAATGCCGGTAGGAGGAGTGCGCGAGGAAGGAAGGGAATTAGATGAGGAGGAAAAGTTAGTGAAAGTGTTGTTGGTAGTGGCTGAAATATTTAAAATTACAGTACGATTGTTCTTTGGATGGAATAGGCCGGTGGAGTATAAAGGAGGGGTGAATGAAAATGGTACGAATGTAATTTTAAATGTTCAATGTGGAAAGGATAATTGTAGCTGGCTGGTTAAGAAAGGTGATTGTGAGGAAAATGAGGGAATAAGGGGTAATTTGTTGAGGATATCGTTGAAGATGAATGCGATGAGGATGGTTGTGAGGAAGCTAAGCAGGTGAATGTAGCCGTGAGAGCATGTATGCATGAAGCGAAAGGTAAATTAGTAACGAGTGTAGTGGTGAATCAGAGTGAATATTGTAGTTTGGTAGATATGGGAGCACAAGTGTCGTTAGTGAGTAGTACAGTAGTGAGTGAATTGGAAAGGTGCGATTGGGATGTAAAAAGAAAATCAACGAGTGTAAGGATACATGGTTTGGGACAAGGGAGTGTGTTAGTATGGGAGGAGGTACAATTAAAAATTCAGTTAGGAGGATTTGAAATAATACATAATTTTGTAGTCATGGATGAGAATGATATGCCAACATGTTTTTTATTAGGAATTGATTTTATGAGAATGCATGATATAAGTGTGGATGTCGGGAGGGGAATTTTAGGAAAGGGCGGCAGGGAAATAACGAAGGTTAAAGGAGGGGATGTGTCTAAAACTAGTTTTGTAGGTATGGTAGATATTGCAAGGAGTGAAAATGATTTGTTGAGTGAAGAGGAAATTAAGCAGATGCAAAATCAGTGCATGAGAATAAGTATGTTAAGAGAGTGTGTGTTAGAGGGTGTAAGAGTAGGAAGTTGGCCGTCTGAGTTAGAAGTCTATAAGCAAAGTGCTAAGAGATTTGTTGTATGTAAAGGTATAGTTTATTTTTTGCATCAGGAAGGAGTGTGGGATGGGGAAGTGTATGTGCCAGTGTTTTCGGAAGATGCAGCCATGGGTATGTGTTTATTAGTGCATGATAGGTTTGTGCATCTGGGGAAAAATAAATTATGGGAATGTATGAGAGAGAGATTGTATATGCCTGGATTGAATAAAATTTGTGCGGATGTAGCGATTACGTGTGCGGACTGTCAGAAGGGTAAGTATCAAAGTGTGCATGCAAATCCACCTGTGTTGCGATTGCAGATGAAAGAGTTATTTGAGATGGTTGTGATTGATTGTGTGTCGTTGCCTGTGACTGCTAGAGGACATGTGGGAATGGTTGTAATGGTAGATCATTTGAGTAAGTTTGCATATGCAGTAGCGATTCGGAACAAAAAGAGTGAGACTGTAGCGAGAATGGTGGATCAAGTGATATTGCCAATGTGTGTGTGCAAGCCGACGCAAATGTTGAGTGACAATGGGCCTGAATTTGTTGGATGGGAGTTTGAGCAAATGTTGCGTGATTGGGGCATAGAGCATGTGTACTCTACGCCGTATATGCCCAGTGCGAATGGATTGGCGGAACGAACGGTGAGAACGTTGATGGAGATATTACGTATGATGAGTGAATGTGATAATGATTGGGATGTAAATGTTGGGCGAACGTTGTGGGTATACAATGCCACCGTGCATAAAAAATTGGTATGTTTCCGTGTAAATATGTGTTAAATTTTGAAAAGATAGTGAGACCGAGATTGGGTATATCTGAGAATGATAGGAGGTATGGAAGAAGGCGCATGAGAGGTTTGAAAGTTACAAGGTGGGTGAGAAAGTGTTGAAAGAAGTAATCGAGAAAGGGCGGTTGAATGTAAATAAAGTGCGTGAAAAATTTGAGGGTCTGTATGAAGTGTTGGAAGTTGGTCCCAGCGGGCTTAGTTATGTTGTAGGGGAAGTATGTGTAGATGGTAGTGTGAGAGAAATACGAGCGCATCATAACCAATTGTGTAGATGGAAGGATGTACCGGAATATGTGAGAGAGAATGGGGTGTATAAATGGTTGAAATCGAATGTGGGTGAACCAAGTATGCATGATAGCTTGTGTATGGAGGATCAGCAATTTGTTTTGATAGAGTATGGTAGGAAACATAAGAAAGGGAAGAACGTGAGTGAACGGAATGATCGTAAGTTGTGTGATAGGGGTGTGAGTGCCAAAGTGAAAATGAGTGATAAAGCGTGTAATACGGATGAATGGGATGGTATGAATAGAACGTATAGCATATGCGGGTTTGATATAACTGAGTTGACTGAATGTGTGGGGGTGAGTGAACGGTTGGAGGTGAGCGAAAGTGTAAGAGTAAGAGAGCGTAACAGTAATATACGAGTGATTGAAAGCATGAATGAATCGTTGCAAGAATTGGAAAGGTCAATGAGCGAATGGGATGGGTTAGTTGAAGAATTGGGGGAGGTATTTGGGAACGAGTTAGAGGGTATAGATGAGATTGTGGATGAAATTGAGAGTGGTAATAGTGAAGAAGATAGCGTGAATCTGAGAGAGAATGGAGGAGAAAATGTAAATCTGAATGTTGCTGGAAGAGAGAGCGATTCTGAGAGAATGATTGCGTGCCCTTGACGCGTTCTAAAGGACCTGCTAGTGAGCATCCGTGGGTGTTGCGCAAGGCAATTTGAATGCAGTGTGAAAAGTGTTGGTTGGAAAATGCTAAAAGGGGGAGAGTTATAGAGGGATGAATGAATTTTTACTTAGCATTTCCCAACGTTCTGTGTTAGAGAGAGAGAGAGAGAGAGAGAGAGAGAGTGTGTTTTAGTTTGCCGTTTGAGATGGTTTTGTAAAGTAACGTAAGTTTTGAGTGAGAGAGAGAGAGAGAGCGAGTGTAATTGTCATTAGTGAGTGTTTCGGTTGTTGGAAGAGGGATAAGGGTCGTTAGTTGGAGTTTGTTTACGGCGCTGCCTGTCTGTGAAAAAATGTGAAGGAGATTTCGGTTTTGCGAGAATCTTTAGTCAGAGCTAGTGCCGGTCAGTGGTTTCGTGTTGGACAGTTTTTTTCCGAGAGTTGTTAGTTTTTCTTGTTAGTGTGCTATTTATTTGTGTGTATATGGTTCTATTTCTTTTTTTTATTTATATTTCCTTGTTGTGTAGAGTCTGTCTTCAGTTTTGTTTGTGTGGTTTTGTGTGCTGTGTTGGCGACCGTGGACACCTTAATCCATCTCCCAGCAACCGAGGATCAGGGTGAGTGTTGTGTGTGTTTTATGAATCTGTGTTGTGTGTTGTTTTTGTGGTTTTGAATTCCGCCACAAAAATACTTTATGAAATGCTGAAACATCTCCCAGAAAAGTCAAAGAAATTTCTTTTGGATATTATAAATGAAATCTGGGAAACTGGTATTATTCCTAAGAGCTGGAAATTATCATTAATCATCCCTATGAAGAAACCAAACAAGGATCGTGTTTTACTCAGCAGCTACTGACCAATAGCTCTCACGAGTTGTGTTTGTAAGCTGATGGAAAAGATGATTAGCATCAGACTTGTATGGCACTTAGAAACAAATAGATTGCTCTCTCCATTGCCCAGGCTCTTAAACCAAATACAACAAGGTTTTGCTAAACAGTTCCAAACAACAGGAGTTTTCTTTGATTTGGAAAAGGCATAAGACACCACATGGCATTATGGTATTATAAAAAAGTTGTATAAGATGGGCATTGAAGGAAAAATTATCAGATTTATAAATTCGTTTTTATCAGAAAGACGTATAAAGGTAAGAGTTGGGAATCATGTATCACGACCTTTCTTACAAGAAGAGGGAGTTCCCCAGGGTAGTGTTCGTAATGTCACTCTCTTTGCTATTGTCATTAAAGGAGTATTAGAAAAGACATCGTCACCTGTAAAAGGGTCTTTATTTGTAGATGATTTGGCTCTGTACTGCACAGGATATGATGCAGCATCTACTAGCAGGTTCATGTAAAGAGCCATCGATAAAGTAAGCAAGTGGGCTAATGAGCAAGGGTTTCAATTTTCGAATCTAAAACTGTCGCTGTTCGGTTCTCTAGACGCCGAACTAAGGAAACCATTCCAACTCTTACCTTAAATAGAATTTTTTTACCTTACTCTACTAAAGTGAATTTTTTAGGAATGGTATTTGATGAAAAGCTCACTTGGAATAAACATATTGACCAGTTAAAAGTGAAAGTGAAGAGATCACTAAATATTTTAAAAGTAGTATCTAATTTTAATTGGGGTGCTGATAAGAAATCGTTGTTAAGGCTTTATAATGCAGTATGTTTATCTAGGTTAGACTATGGCTACCAAGTATACTCAGCTGCTTCAAAGACTAAATTTAGGAATTGGACGCTGTGCATAACATGGGGCTAAGGATCTGCACTGGAGCTTTTAGAACTTCACCCATCGAAAGTATTTATGTAGACTCCCATCAGCTACCACTGGACTTAAGTAGGCATGAGCTAGGTCTGAGATACACCATGTGGCTGAAAAGCTCAAAAGAGAATCCTTCTTTTGAGATCTTAAAACAGTGTAACTCTAGGCTTTTTGGATCTAGATCTTCAATACCATTTCACATCAGATACCTGGGTGAACTGGAGGATGAAAGCATAAAAATGCAGAAGATCCTACAAGTTAAACATCCCGCTATCCCTCCATGGTTTATTCCAGCAATAGATGTTTGCATTAAAGAGACAAAGAAGAAAGATTGTTTGGAAGAAGGAGTCAGAAACAAGTTTTTGGAGCATGATGAGAGGCATATAAATGACAGGAAAATCTGTACTGACAGATCAAAATCGGAAGATGGAATAGGATGTGCAGTGGTGTGTGAGGGGGAATCATATATAAAAAATTATCAGACTCCTCATCCATTTTCACTGCTGAAGCAACAGCCATAGTTGATGCTTTAAATCTTGCATCTGATAATAAATTTAAATCCACAGTAATATATAGTGACTCAAGGAGTGTTTTAGAAGCCCAAAAGAAGTTTAATCCTACCCATCCCTTAATTCAAAAGGCTCAGGAATGTCTTTTTTATCTTTCTGTTCACCACAAAACGGTAAAGTTTTGTTGGATTCCTGGCCAGGCTGGTCTAGAAGGGAACGAAATGGCTGATAGTAAAGCAAAGGATCCCGCAAGATGTGATTTCTTAACTAATAAGGTGCCACATTTGGATATGCATCCAGTTATCAGACAATACATTCGTACAAAATGGCAGCAGGGACGGACTTCCCCCATTTTATCCACAAATAAAAAGTACAGAAAAATTAGAAAAAGTATCGATTTTTGGAGTTTGGGTTTTAATCATAGCAGAAGATTTGAGATCATCCTCACACGGCTTAGGATTGGCCATACCCACTTCACTCATAGTTATATTTTAGAGGGAACCAGTGCCCCAGTTTGTACTCACTGTGGTGGTCAGCGATCCGTTGAGCACATGCTGGTGCACTGTCCTAAATTTAATTGCCTTAGGGCAAAATACTTACTAACTGGAAAGACTATTTTAGAAGTTTTAGATGATCATGTTGAGGTAGATAACCCTATGGGTTATCTGAAAGAATCTTTTTATTTTAATGAGATATAATCTTAGTATATTCAATAAAGATTTTAGTCATATTTATTTTATATACTAAGTATATATTTTGAATATAAAAGTTTAACATATATTTATTTTTTGCTGGTTCTATCCGATATCATTCTTCATTTTTACATTCACATTTTAACGTTGAATTTTACTAGTATGTCATCATTCACCTTTTCATCATGAATCATATCATTAACTTATATATTTCATCTTCATTATGGCGCCGAATAATCCTGAAGGGTTCCAGCGCTATGGTCTTCAAGACCTAAATTTCATAATCAATCAATCAACAGGCATAAACTCGTCATGATTGAAGGTTTTAATCACTTTAAGATGATATTTGCTACTGTCAAGTTGAGGATCACAAGACCTCATAGATCTGAAATCTGCAACCTTGCAGTAGCTAGATACATTCCTGGAGGTTATGACCTCCTCCTGGGACAAGATTACCAGCCCCTGTTTAATTTACAGCAGTCCCAGGGTCAGGACCCCTCAACCCATTCATTGGGTATGAGTAAGCCTCAACTGCGTGCATTCATCCTACTGCCAATGCCACCTGAGTACACTGTGCAGTGACCACCTTCATCTGAGCAAATTTCAAAGTCCAGTCCTATGCCAGGCCCTGCCCCAGTGTTAGTGCCAAGGCACTGAATAGATCTCCCTCCAGGAGATCCCAGACTTGAGTCGCAATCCCTGCCAGCGCCACTTGGGTGCACTGAGCAATGCTAAGCTCCGCCCGTCCTGAATGGCAAGCAAATTTTCGATACAATATCAGTGCCTGAGCCTGCCTCAGTGCCAGTGCATGTCCCCAATCTCCTTTCCAGAGATTTCAGTCTGGGTCACTTCTCTTCTCCCAGCTTGGCTCTGCTACCAATGCCGGTAAGAGAGATGGATCCTTCCGATCACAATGGAAGCTCACCCAAAGGTGTGGCCTCGCAACCTGTGCCTGAGCTGGTCTGTGTAACCTGCGAGCCTCTCAAGCCCACACCGACCTCTTCCTCTCTGTCCCAGTCCGCCGCAGACACACCCATTAGTAAGGGTTCTGCCATGTCCCAAGTGGCTGATGAACTCAAGGAACTGCTTGTAAAGAAGGCCCCCATATCAGCTGTCAAAGAAACCGACACAGGTTCCACTGATTCCCCAGCCAGGACAAACCATCCACCTAAAAGAGGTCCATGGAAGAAATACTACAGGCATGGATAATCCCAGGTAGCTTAAAGAGAGTCACTGAACTCTCTTGGCACCCATGCCAAACCGGCACAGTGCCATCCCTTTATCTTACAAAGACTCTTCACCTATTTATTTCTCTTATAACTCTGTAATTTATTCTTTTCCTTTAACATTTCCCTTCCCTTATTTTGATTATTACTGTACTCACATTTATTTTACGCCTTACCAAAGCCCACATTTTACTTTAATTCCTTCTGCCAATGCAGAGTGCCATTGACAGATATTCCAATTTTATAAGTCTTATGACTTCCCTTTCATGTCTATCACAGCATGATACATTTAAAATAAGATATGCCATAGCCATTAGGTATTACTATATGAGTGCCAACTTGGCGCAGCGCCATTATCATAGATGTTGGCAAATGATCCTGCTGGAGGAGTCATGCCCTCTGGCTGCCTTGCGGCCTTCTTGGACTAAAGAGTAACCCTAGCCGTTTTCCATAGGCTAAGGGAAAATAATTTTGGCATATTTAATCATCATATTTTATAATCATCATTAATTACTTTGAATCTGTCATCTAATCTTTTTATTTATTTCTGTAATAAATCTCAAGTCTCAGACCTGCTACCTTGTGTTTATACAGTAACCCCCCCCCGTATTCGGGTTCTCATGATTCGCAGACTCACGCATTCGCAGGTTTCTCTGTGGAACATATCTAGCCATTATTTGCAGAAAATTCGCCCATTCGCAGTATTTTTCACTGAGAAATATTCTCTAATTACTGTATTTTCATATAATTTTCATGAAGAAATGCACTTTTTCTGATAAAACTATTAAAATACTCAGGTATAAGCATTTTTACAGGGTTTTCCTTGTGTATAAACTATCAAAATGGGCAGTTCTGAGAGTTTTTAGAGGTGTTTTAAGTATTTGGGGATTTTAGCTATTTGCGGGGGTGTGTGGTATGCATCCCCCGTGAATATGGGGGGTTCACTGTAGTGCCCGAATGGCACCGAACCGTTGCTCTCAAGTATCGTGGCAACACCTGACTAAGCCCATGCTTACTGCATGTATGCAAAACTTGTACTTGAGTTATTATTAAGAAGTGCATGAAGTACCTCTAGAATTAACATAGCATTACAGTGAACCCCCTGTATTCGCGTTCTCAAGTTTCGCGGACTCACCCACTCGCGGGTTTTTCTATGGAACCTATCTAAAAAATGTTCGCGGGAAACTCACGCATTCGCGGGTTTTTCCGAGGAACATATCTATAAAAATATTCGCGGGAAACTCCATATTCACGGATGCAGATTTTTTTTGTCTTTTTTGTATAGCAATAGTATTCTGTATTTTCATATTTATTGTATAATAACATTAAATAATCATGTAAATCAATAATAATACTGTACCACAGTACTGTACATATAATAGTAATAGAAATTAAATAATAATATTATGTAATACTACACTGGGTACCTTAATAATGACAAATAATACAATACTGTAAAGTTAAATCATACGGGTAGTAACTGATGATGAATGTTGATTTCAGTATGCTGTAGATGATGATGAATTAGTTGTGCAGTACGATGAATGACGGGAGGCGCTGTCATGTTAAGGTATTTGAACATGGCAACGAAGGTGGTACAGTAGGGCTGCATGAGTATTTTACCTTGTTCATGCTCAGTGCGGGCGACCGCAATTAATGTCATGCTGTAATGGGCTGCTACTTCTCCGTGATTTTTGCCCTCTCTTAACAAAACAATCATGTCTACAGTACTTTCTTCTCATCAGTCATTACAGTAATTGTAGACTATTGGCCAGAGGCCCTAGAAGAAGCAGAGCATTCAGAGGACATCTTAATGCACGATTTCAAAAAATATTTTTAGGCCGCAGTACTGTACATGCAAAACACACAAACGTGAGATAGCAATAAAACGGGTTATACTGTATTGGGTCATTTGCCGATAATTTGCCGCTACAGTATACGCATGGTACTACAGTACTGGTTGCACATACATATACTAACATGAATCTTCTGCGCATACAGTACGTACATTTTATAAAATGTTTTGTTGTAAGATAGCAATAAAACGGGTTATATTGGGTCATTTGCCGATAATTTCCCGCTACGATATACGCTTGGTACTACTGGCTGCGCGTACATATACTAACACGGATCTTCTGCGCATACAGTACGTACATTTTATAAAATGTTTTGTTGTAAGATGATTTTTAAATATTGCATACAAAAAGTGTTTTAGGATGATACATAGTATAGTACAGTACTACGGGTAGTACGTAGAGCATATCTAAAATACGTAAGACAGCAGGAATACTGCAGGGTACGTATGTTTACATCTGCAGTATGTAGCATTTTCATGTATGTAAAGTATATATTACTGTAATGACTGCTGTAAGTACATTTTGTAAGTTAAAAATGATTTACTAATTTTCAAATATTACAGTACTGTAATATATTAGCGTAAACACAGCAAAATTTCAATAATATATAATTGTTTTTCTTAAAAGTGCTTCACCCAAGCCACCTCTCTGCAAATACAAAGAAATCGCGATGCTGGACGCTGTGTACCCAGGATCAGTGATACGCGACACACTATTGGCTGTCATCTGCAAAGCAGCCAATCCAGAAGCACCATTCATTTTCCTTGGCGCTCATTGGCTGTTCACTTGGTGCTGATTGGCTGAACATTCAGAACCAACTTGTGAACACGGAATTCTTGGAGGACGCTCCACGGCATCATCTTCAGATTGTGCGTATAGTTTGCAGCATCTTACCGTGTGAAACCGTGCGTCTGTCCATTTCAATTTTTTATCTTTGTGCATCAGCGGTGTTCGGCCCTAAAATGCCTCCTAAAAAACGCCCTGTTCCTTCAAAGCCTTCTGGCAAAGAGTCTAAAAAAAGAAGTCTGTTATGAAACTCGAGGAGAAGGTGAAACTTCTTGACATGTTAAAGGAGGGCAAAAGTTTTGCCGCGGTTGGCCGCCATTTCAGTGTTAATGAGAGCACTGTGAAATATATCAAGAAGAAAGAGGTGGAGATACGCAAGTCTGTGAGTATGAGCTACTTCGGTAGTGCAAAGACAGTTGCAACATGCGGGTTAAAACAATTGTGAAAATGGAATCTGCTCTGGCAATCTGGATAAAGGACTGCCGGAAGAAAAACGTGCCCCTAGACTCCAACATCGTTCGCGAGAAAGCACGACAACTCCACCAGCAGTTATCAACTGCTAAGGAAGGCGATGATGTAGTACAGGCAGAGGAAGGCGTTGAAGAAGGGGAATTGGAATTTCTAGGCTTTGATGAACCAGCAGAAGAAGAAGAGGGGGAAGAACCCCAAGCAGGACCATCATCAGCGCCTCAAGGTTTCCAGGCCAGCAAGGGGTGGTTCCACCGATTTCAAAAGCGGTTCAACCTAAAGTCTGTTACTCTGCATGGGGAATCTGCATCTGCAGACACTGAAGCAGCCGCGAAATATCCGGAGGCCTTCAAGAAGATCATCGAGGAGAAGGGCTACCATCCAGAACAGGTGTTCAATATGGATGAGACTGGCCTGAAATCAATATGGATGAGACTGGCCTGTTCTGGAAGAAGATGCCTTCCCGGACATACCTTATGAAGGACGAAGCTAAAGCCTCTGGATTCAAGGGTTACCCTCATCATGTGTGGGAATGCAGCTGGTTTCATGCTTAAACCAGGCCTCATACAAGGCTGCAAACCCCAGGGCCCTCAAGAATAAGAACAAGGCATTGCTTCCTGTGTTCTGGATGCATAACCCTAAGGCCTGAATCAACAAAGTCCTCACAGAGTACTGGTTCCATCAGAGCTTCATCCCTCAAGTTAGGCAATACCTGAACGACTTGGCCATGGAGTTCAAGGTGTTGCTGATTATGGATAATGCTGGTGGCTACCCTCTCAGTCTTTCTTACAAGGGAGTCCAATTTGAGTTCCTCCCTCCCAACAACACCTCTCTCCTCCAGCCTATGGACCAGGGCATGATCCGTGCCTTCAAGGCACTCTATACCGGGAACTCCCTCCAGCACCTTGTAACTGCAATGGACAGTGACAGTGAATTTACGCTAAAAGAATATTGGCGTAAATTCACGATTACCACGTCTGAGCATCATCAGCCGATCACTGAATGACATGAAGAAGGAGACCCTGAACGCATGCTGGAACAAGTTGTGGCTGGAGTGTGTTCATGATTACAGGGGCTTCTCTCCTGAAGAAATTCAACATTCGGCCATTAATAAGGCTGTCCAGTTGGCGAGGATTCTAGGTGGGGAAGGCTTCGAGGACATCACCGAGGATGAAATTGGCACCCTTATTGATACTCACTCTGACCCCTGACGGACCAGGATTTGGAAGAGCTGACGAAGTCTGCCAGTGAGGAAAAAGATACGCCAGGTTCAGGGGAGGAGCAGGAGGAAGAGGAGAGCGGCCTGACTTGGGAACGTCTGTCCCACATGAAGAGAATGATTCAGGATATGCAGGAGTATGTTTCAACATGGGGTCCTTTTATTGAACGCTCCTTAAAGTTTTCAAACATGCTTGATTCAGCATGGGAGCCCTATAATCAAACCCTCACCACCATGAAAAATCAGTGACAGCAGCTGCCTATCACCATGTTCGTCAAACGGACGAAGAAGGCCCCTCCAAAGCCTCCCAAATCACCCGAAGTAGTGCCTCTCGAATCACCTGAAGAAGTGCCTCCCCAGTTGCCTGAAGTACTAGTGCCTCTCGAATCGCCTGAAGAAATGCCTCCCCAACTGCCTGAAGTCGTGCCTCCCAAATCAACTGAAGAAGTGCCTCCTGAAGGTGAAGAGGCACCTTCAGATGAGTTGCAAACAGCTCTGCTTTGCTGTGCAGTCATATCTTCATCATTATTCATCGCACTGCACAGCTAATTCATCATCATCATCTTTAATCAACATTCATCGCTGGTGAGTACCCGTGTGATTTACGTATGTAATAATCTTAATATATAAGTACAGCAGTATGAAATTTTTAAAAATGTGCATAAATTTTTAAAAAATGTTTGTCTCTCTCTTTTTGTGAATTACGTATACGTAAATACCAATGTTCCCCCCGAAAAGAAAACGGAACGGCTTATAACTGTATGAAGGAAAATGTGTGGCTGAATACGTAGGGGGGACTGGATTATTTTCACCTACAGCTGTAAGCCATACAGTACGTACGTATAAATGTAATGATAAAATGTTTAAGATGGCTTGGAAATTATATTAATAGTATCATTTCAAAGATTAATAAGGTACAGTTTAATGTATATTTGATGTAGGCTGGTATTTTTAGGCATACAGTCCTTTGGTGTTGACCTTTCATGGTAGACAGGTACAAATATACATAGTATTAAATTTTTTAAAATGTGCATATGTTTTTTAAATTTTTGACTCTCTCTTTTTGTGAATTTCATACTGTATACGTAAATACCAATGGTTCCCCCTGAAAAGAAAACGGAACGTCTTATAACTGTATGAAAGAAAATGTGTGGCTGAATACGTAGGGGGAACTGGATTATTTTCACCTACAGCTGTAAGCCATACAGTACGTACGTATAAATGTAATGATAAAATGTTTAAGATGGCTTTGAAATTATATTAATAGTATCATTTCAAAGATTAATACAGTAATAAGGTAATAGTTTAATGTATATTTGATGTAGGCTGGTATTTTTAGGCATACATTGGTGTTTGACCCTTCATGGTAGACAGGTATAAGTGTTTTTAGAGGGGCGTTGTAAGCATTCGCTGATTTGACCTATTCGCGGGGGTGTGTGGGATGCATCCCCCGCGAATACGGGGTTTCACTGTAATTTATTCTTTTAACTATACCATTATGTTGTGAATATACTTTGATTGACATGCATCATATGCTGCTTTAACGTAATAGGAATGTAATGATAGAATATGTCATTTCTAGCAGCAAGTATTTATTCTGAGTTAAATGTAAATGTCACAATAGATGTTTTGCCTTTTAAAATTAATTGCTACATAGAAATTTAAGTTAAATTATAGGGCACCAGAGGGAAGTGAGAGAGAAATAAAATAAAGTCTTTAAGTGAGTTTGCTTGCTAGTAATCATTCTCACCTGATCTAGGGTCTGAATGCTAACTTGGTTGGGGAGGTGTAACGAAGGAAACTTCTTTCCAAGCAACCTCACCCGTGTTACCATAATAATGTAACCAGTAGAGAATACAATTCATTTCAGTTATTTCTTAAATAGAAAGAACTGTGGGTATCATTTGCCCCTTCATCAATTCTCTCCTCCATTTCCCTGATGGTTAAGCCTAACCCCTCTCTCTCTGGTGCTGGACAACGGGCAAGGGAGGAGCCAGAAGAGAAAGTTGGCGCCCTGCCGCTCGGGAATGGTGACCTCCCCACGAGGCTTGGCTGAATGCCCACATGTTCGCTATAGAAAATGATGTGGAGATTGACGTTTGTGTCACCTACCTGGATGCCAAGGCGTAATTCCCGAGGTTATAAATGGACCATGCAACAGCAGTCAGGGAGAGAAGCTCTCAGAATTCCACCAGGACAGATGTCCTTACCTTTGCCTGACCCTTGTACCCTCCACATGTTCAACCTTGAGGTTTGGACTGAGTACTCTTTGTAGTGGCATCCCTTGATTCCCTCCTCCAGCATCAGCACCCTATCGGACGAGGACATTGTCATCTTGACGAAGGTAATTTACCAGAATAAGGTTTCTTAGTCAGTCACGATTCTGTTATTTCTCTGTCTGATTTATTTTCTATTTCCATTGTGCGATCACCTTCAGTAATTTGTGTTGGAGCATCAGGTGTTAACCCTTAAACGCCTACTGGACGTATCATATGTCGACTAAAATTGTCTGTTGGGTGTCAAGTGGACGTACCGTACGTCGACTACAAAAAATTTCAACCTTTGGTCAACTATGACTCAACCGAAATGGTCGAGAAACGCAATTGTAAGCTAAAACTCTTACATTCTAGTAATATTCAATCATGTACCTTCATTTTGCAACAAATTGGAAGTCTCTAGCACAATATTTCAATTTATGGTGAATTTTTGAAAAAACTTTTTCCTTACGCCCGCACTGTAACTTGGCCGAAAATTTCAGAAAGTCTTTCGTCATTTTGTCGTAATTTTTGCACTGTTTTATATTAGCCGTTACATAATGTTTTATATATGAAAATGTGCACAATTTCATGTAAAATACAGCAAAATACAACCCAATGTTGTAGCTTTTATCAGTTTGGAAATATTTTCATATAAACCACGATAACTGCCAAAATTTCAACCTTCGGTCAACTTTTGACTCGACCGAAATGGTAAAAAAACGCAATTGTAAGCTAAAACTCTTACATTCTAGTAATATTCAATCATTTACCTTCATTTTGCAACAAGTTGGAAGTCTCTAGCACAATATTTCGATTTATGGTGAATTTTTGAAAAAAACTTTTATCTTACGTCCGCGCCAGAAATTCTTTCGTCACGTTGTCGTAATGTTTGCACCGTTTTATATTAGTCGTTACATAAAGTTTTATATATGGAAATGTGCGCAATTTCATGTAGAATACAACAGAAAATAACTCATGGTTGTAGCTTTTATCAGTTTTGAAATATTTTCATATAAATCACGATAACTGCCAAAATTTCAACCTTTGGTCAACTTTAACTTGACCGAAATGGTCAAAAAATGCAATTATTAAGCTAAAACTCTTACATTCTAGTAATATTCAATCATGTACCTTCATTTTGCAACAAACTGGAAGTCTCTAGCACAATATTTCAATTTATGGTGAATTTCTGAAAAAAAACTTTTTCCTTATGTCTGCGCCGCTGTAAACTCGCCAAACATCTTTAAATCACGTTGTCGTAATGTTTGCATTGTTTTACATTAGTCGTTACATAAACTTTTATATATGAAAATGTGCGCAACTTCATGTAGAATACAACAGAAAATAGCTCATGGTTGTAGCTTTTATCAGTTTTGAAATATTTTCACATAAATCACGATAACTGCCAAAATTTCAACCTTCGGTCAACTTTAACTCTAACGAAATGGTCGAAAAACGCAATTGTAAGCTAAAACTCTTACATTCTAGTAATATTCAATCATTTACCTTCATTTTGCAATAAATTGGAAGTCTCTAGCACAATATTTCGATTTATGGTGAATTTTTAAAAAAACATTTTCCTTACGTCCATGCAACTCGGCGAACATCTCAGAAATTCTTTCATCACGTTGTCGTAATATTTGCACCGTTTTATATTAGTCGTTACATAAAGTTTTATATATAAAAATGTGCGCAATTTCAGGTACAATACAACAGAAAATAACTCATGGTTGTAGCTTTTATCAGTTTTGAAATATTTTCATATAAATCACGATAAATAGAAAAAATTTGACTTTCAGTCAACTTTAACTCGACCGAAATGGTCGAAAACTGCAATTGTAAGCTAAAACACTTACAGTCTAGTAATATTCAATCAATTAGCTTCATTTTTCAACAAACAGGAAGTCTCTAGCACAATATTTCGATTTATGGTGAATTTTTGAAAAAAACATTTTTTTACGTCCTTGCGTTACGAATTCATGCATCATTTTGTGATAATATTTTCTCTGTGTTGCTTTGATCGTTTTACAATTTGTTATATACCAAAATCATCGCAATTTAGTGTACAATACAAAGAAAAAACAAAATAACCCGTTAGCTTTAACCGTTTTGCTCACAGCGCGATTTGTATAAAATTATATGAAAAAGTTTTTTTGCGCTGTCATATATTCCAATATTTATATATGATAATGATATTTTTTTCATTTCTGATGGTTGCATACTAAATTTAAGGCAATGACAAAAAAAGGAGCCAAAAATGAACACTTAATCTTAAAAACTAAGCGTGCTGTGATTTTTTGAAAAAAACTTTTTTTCCGCTTCGGAGCTAACTCCCGAATGCCGCCGGCATACAGGAGACGTTTTTGTAAATAGAGGCTCGGCGTTTAAGGGTTAACATAATTATGCATTTAGTGTTTAACCGAGTTATTTGGCACCATTTTTGCATTCCCTCAGTTCCCTTTGAACGTCTTATTATTCGTGCAAGAAACCAATTTGCATATCTTGTAGATCAGCCCTGGTTGTGGAACTACTCTCAGCTCTAGCCCATGTACGGTGGCCTTATGCGATGTTCCTGTTATGAAGACATCATCGGCGCAGAATATTTCTCCTGTGTAGGATTCATTCATTTAGCAGGTCCTTATTATTACCTGACCAGTAATTTGTCATTCTTCTGATCTGTGTTTATTATGTAAATATACAGTGAACCCCCCATATTCGCGGGGGATGTGTCCCACACTCCCCCGCAAATAGCTAAAATCTGCGAATACTTAAAACCCCTCTAAAAACACTTACAACTGCCCAATTTGGTAGTTTAAACACAGAAAAACCCTGTAAAAATGCATATACCTGAGTATTTTAATAGTTTTATCACAAAAAGTGCATTTACTCATGAAAATTATATGAAAATACAGTAATTAGAGAATATTTCTCAGTGAAAAATACCGCGAATGGGTGAATTTTCCGTGAATGATGGCCAGATATGTTCCACAGAGAAACCCGCGAATGCGTGAGTCCGCGAATCATGAGAACGCGAATACAAGGGGTTTACTGTAATTAGTTAAGATAACCCTTGAGTTCACGTGATTTCCCTCACATGAAGAAGGCCCTCGGCTAGCATTGTTTCCCTTGATTTATTTATCTACGGAGTTGCCTTAACCAGTCTAGTAATGTAGAATAGATTTCTTGATAATGTAAAGAACTCCCTGCGATTATCCGTTGCCGCCCAGAATCAAGTAAGTATCAAAGGCAAATGCGTAGCACTGTATACACCATCAAGTTAGGGCAGCTGTGAGTCAGAAGTGAGTGAAGACACGGACAGAGGGCTAGAAAGTTTGAGTGATGAGGGAGCGAAAGAGGTACACAGGAGCATAGTACCATACTGAGGGAAGTACCCAGTATTGGAAAGTACTTCATATTGAGTGAGAGGGAAATAAATGACTTTTTTCAAGAAGTGTGAAAGATACTGCTTGGAAAAGTATGGTGATAAAGTCACTGGTTGCAAGTTTTGAATGAGTTTCTGGAAGGTAGATTGTTGGACTTATCAAACAGTCATGATTGTAGGAGGGAAGACAGAGATATGAAGTTGTGAAAGAGAGGAGAATTGATCAGGTGAGAAGAGTGAAAGAGAGAATAAAGTATAAGAGGAAGAATGAGTTGGAGGATGTACAGATGGGAAAGAACGAGATTGTCAGTTTATGCCCATCAGCTTGAAACTTTAGCCAGGGGAAAGTATGGGGATGATATTAAAGGCAATAAGATGTTGATGAAGAAGTTTCTGGCTACCAATCCCGATCGTGTGGCAGGGTTTATAAATGCAGAGCAGAAGGAAAAGATGAGATGGAAGAATGAACGATGTAAAGTGGAATGATGTGCTAGATTTAATGGAGGATTTTGAATTGGAGGATACAGAAGACAGGAGGAATGAGAAATGAGCATACGTGGGGAGAATGCATGCATTGCAGGATGAAACTGAATGTGGGTCATACTCAGCTCTTCCAGACTAGGAAAGTCTTCACGGGTGACTAGAACCAGCAAGTTGGTTCAGAGATCTGCATAGAATCCCACCCCACCAATTGGTAAATTTCCTATGTGAAGAACAAAGGTTTGTATTTGCGTGGAGACAAACAGCAAATTTTTAAGGAGGTTGTCCGCCATGAAAGCCAAAAATCGTTATCTGTTATTGGATTACCATAATTTTTTTTATGTTATTTGTACTATTATTCTAATAACTCTGTATAAATTTTATTGGAATTGGACCAAAACTTTTTTTTTTTTATGAATAAAAATATAAATTTTTAAATTTTCTTTTTTTTTTTGTATTTTTCTTGAAAAATACTGCATTGAATTAAATAAGAATTGGCATGAATAATGTCCATCACAGTATGAAAAAATTGGTAAAGTGAATTTTCTTTATTTTAATTTTTTTTATTAATACTTATATATTTTTTTATTTTTTAAATTTTGAAAAATATGGAAAATTATAAATAACGTTGAAAATTAAATTTGCTTTACCAAAATATTGCATTTTTATTCCTCTTTTCAACGATGTCTTTGCATTTGAAATTGCTTCATAAATAGTGGAGAAAAATACCTTTGAACGTCAATAACTATAAAACTGAGATATCGGCCCTCAAGAATATGATGAAAAAGATCACAATATCGGCATTTCCATTACCAATTATAATTAGAAACACTCCCAATTACTTGAAAAATAACCAAACTTACTTACGTTATACCTTTTTCTGCTAATTACCGCAAACATGGCCCCAAGTCTGCCCCTCCCCCAGGGGTATTACTCACTCAAGGTGAAGGTGTAGGAGATGCCAACTCCCTCATTGTAGCTTGGTTTCGCTTTTAGAAGGCTCCACCCTTATAGTCTTTACTTTCTCTTACGTTTTTCTTCTTTTTTCTATTTCTTGGCATTTGAGCCTTCAGTCTTTCTTTATCAAGAGATGATAAAGATTCACGAATATTAGTATTTGTGCCAAACAATACAGTAAGAAGATTGCTTTTTTCATAGCCAAAATTGTGCTCAAGCGTGGTCGTTTCGGCGGCAAATATGACGCAATGTAAACCAAAAAACTATATTTTTGGGCATTTCTTCCAAAGTCGACTGTGTATTTACTCATTTGGGTGCGTGGCACAAAACACTTACAATCATTGCAGACCACGTAATATATAATATCCCATCTGTCCTTAGTAGGAACAATTTTTATGTTAGGTTTACATTTTGTTTTCGAGCACTTCAAAACATTTGCTATAGCTTCTAGCTGCGTTTTACTTATCAAACTGATGTCATATTCTTCCAACTTCTCTCCCTTATCTTCCTCAACTATCGACATCAGCTTTGCCCGTATAAGTGGGGGTGGAATACGGGCCTCCTTAGTGGAGGAAGTTGTTCTTGTTGTTTCCTGTTTTGATGATGAAGCCACAGGTTCATTAGTTGACAATGAAGCTGAAGCTGCCACATCTATATCGTCCTCCATCACTATTTCTCCATCATGCATCATCTTGCAAAGGCAGTCTTTTCTCTATACTGATGAAGAATTTGTCTTTTGGATTTTGGCATGGTAAATATATCACTGGAACTATATATAGCTTGAGAGAGAAACAACAACACTCAGAGCGTAAGGCAAGCAGTACCGTTAGATATGGATATCTGGATATCATTGGGTTCGGTGCATGGGCAGCGTGGCAGTATATGGCATGTTGGGGCTTGTTGGCTTGTACTGTGTGTTTCGTCATGAACAGAGGTGCCAGACGTAGATTTTTAGCCTTATATTTCTCACTATTTTATAAGAACAGCGTACTTATCATGGTTTATCGTGAGTACTGCTTACATGGTACTGCGTCACCATGACGACCTGTGTAGTGCCATATACCTCAACCACAAAAAAATGCAATAACTTAGTTATTTATGGCACGATTTGTACGATACTTTCACACGTGACTCTTGAGTTGTGGTGCTGTTCACTGCCAAAAAATCACTATTTTTGATATCCCAAAGTGTATTCATGAAAATCGATGGCAGATTGTCTCCTTAAGTAATTTGTATTTTTTCTGACATATAAACCTGAAGTTCTGTACATTTATGTCCCACCTCAGCCACCCCTCATTCTGGTAGGGTGCCTGGGCCAAAAGGCAAAGTGGATTGCAGACCGATGAGTGGGTGGGGCTTTTCCCCCCTACCTTTGGTAGTTATTGACCTTGTCTGAAAGTTAAACAGCCATTGCAGCTGGCATTTGCAAACTAAATCCTTTGTAAAGAACTTCAGATTCGTAGGTTAGGAAAAATATAAATTACTTTAAAAATTTTCTATGTATAATCAATCCCAATGATATCGGTTTGGAGCCTTTGGTACACAAGTTGATCTCCATACTGCTAGAGGAGTTACAACCTCCTCCTCCTCCTCATCTTTTGGATGAGATGCTGTGTCTTCTGCCTCTTATGCCGGCTGTGGCAAGGATTTCTGGTCTTCAATGGTAGTAGTTGTGATGGGATAGTTGACCTGACCTACAGGACATGGTGCAGAATCACAAACTGAAATTGTTGACTCTTGTCCATCCTGATGTCTGATGTTGGCATTTGTCAGGTTCACATCCAAGAGGTCAGTTTGATCCACCAGCATCTCATTCATACTTGTTCAGACAAGTCTTCTCAACATTATTAGTCCTGGCTTCATGAACTAAGAAGACAGAACCCCCAGAAACGGAATGAAGTGAAAACTCAAAGCAGCATTCATGTGTTATGACGTTTGTAGATGTGGACAAGAGGGATCTAATGGAGTAAAGCACATTGCTAAGCACCAGTTCCCAGTGCTGATCAGGCATGTTGTATAATTCTAGGGCCAACTGCATTGACTGCCATATGGTACGTTGAGTCTTTTCACCTGTTCATTTCCAGTTGGGTGATGCGGAATATAATGACTTGTTGCAACTCCCTTCTGAGATAGCTAGGCGTATTGTCATGTTCATGTTGGGGCATGGGAAAGTAAAGGGGAAACAAGAGTATTCATCAATAAGTGTAAGTAGAGATTGCATGATACTGTTGGAGAGGTCCTTGGAAGTTGATGCTCAAGCTTTTCATTGGTTGTGTTACCTTGATGGGCGTTCCTTCTTGAGGCCAGTAGAACCTCGGCTTTAACTTATATGATGCAAAATCCTTTCTGACATCCTTAGTGGAAGATGGGAGATTCTTTAATCTCACAAAGTGCAGCAGACTGGTTATTCCAAGATGACAAAGTCCATCTTGTAGATCAGTGACTGTAGATCTGGAGACAGTGGAACTATGATTAAGGAAGATTTGACTGAGTTGCATTTTCTTGGATGACCATGAAAATTTAAATAAAAGAAAATATTGTGATTCATGTGTATGTAATTAGGTTTAAGTTAGCTGATTTGTTTAGTAGGGTTGTACCGTCACAAAGTGTGACTTTGATATGCATTAGTTTTTCAAAAAGTTGTATATGGCTTATGTGCTTTTCTTATTGTCCTTTCCCATCCTGCATATTGCTGATGTATTGCCTCATTGACAGTAGTCTGCCCCTTTGAATAGCTCTACAGAATCCACAACAGGATCCCTGGGAGATGATGGAAGATGCTTTTCAACAGCCCTGGGACAACCTGGACCTTCATACATTTCTACTTTTCAAACTTCTCTGCAGGGTGATAAACTGAGTGTTTGTGAAGCACCAAGAAAGTTACCGCTGAGGCCCACCCTTCCGTGCCAGCCACACGTTCATCAGTATTGCCAGGCAGCACACTCCCTGCACCTTCATGGTTGGAGGTTATCTAGCATCTCCTGCAAGAGAGAGGCTTTTCTCGCAGGGCTGCAAGAGAGATGTCTGGGTTCCTTAGATGCTCCTCAGTGAATGTGTATCAGGGAAAGTAGGCCTTTTTCTGCAATTTGTGCTGTAGAAGGGATACCTCTCCAGTCAGAGAATCTGTTCATCAGAGGGCAGACTTCCTTTTCTACCTTCACTGAGACAGGCTCCTTTTAGTAACTGCAGTAAAAGGCTACTGCCTGGCCTTATCGCAGGGTTTCAAACTGAAAGGGCTAGATGTATCCTGTTCAATGTGGTTGTCCATGATAATGAGGAGTCTTATCCACTTAGGAACTCCAGCCCCCTGAGTGGGTTGTGTCCCTGGTGCTTTGGAGTCTCACCTGGGCACCTTTTGAGCCCTTGTCTCATTCCTTGGATCAAAACTTTATCCTTAGGCTGCCCATTCACTAATGTTTGATTGAGAAATCAGATTGTAGTGGGAGCGCTTTGAAAATGTATAGGTGAACATCACACTACGATCAGATCTTCATAAACATGTCATTTCAGTCTCAGCAGTGAGTAGTTAACACCTATGGCGGAACCTTTCCATAATAAAGACCTTTATATCATTGCTTTTTTTACTTGTAAATATATGAGACTTAAGAAAAAGGACAGAAACAAGAAGAGACGAGGAGGAGGAGGAGTAGGGGGAGTATAATTTTATGGATTATTTTTTATGACAAAATATTTTTATTTCTAGTTTCCTGATACACACCAAGAATGGATTGCGATTGCCAAAAATTTCCATGAGGTGGCAATTCCCAAATTGTTTAGGAGCCGGTAACGGGAAACATGTAGTCATCGTGCCACCAAAAGATGCAGATTCCTATTTTTATAATTATAAAGGTATCATAGCCTAGTATTGCTGGCAATCGTCAATGCAAAAGGTGAATTTATCGTGTGTGATTTTGGAACGAATGGAAGAATATCTGAGGGGGTGTTATTGAAAACACAAAATTTGGTGAAAAATTAGCTAAAGGCAGTCTTTCAATACCCTATAAACTTGTGTGTTTATAGGAGATGAAGCTTTTTTTTCAATGAAAGAAAATTTTTTAAAACCTTATGCTCAAAACCAGCTTAATGAACAGAAAAGAATATTCAACTATAGACTGTGCAGAGCTCGCACAGTAGTCGAGACTGCATTCGGAAGACTGCGAGCAGTTTTTCGAATATTTTCAGCTCCAGTTAACCCTTAAACGCCGACTGGACGTATCGTACGTCGACTAAAATTGTCTGTAGGGTGCCGAGTGGACGTACGGTACGTCGACTACAAAAAGTTTTTTTAAATATTCGCGGGAAAATAGTTATAGGCCTAGTTTGCGAAAGATTTTAAATCATGCGCCTTGAGGGATGCTGGGAGTTCACGGATCACACTGTTGTTTTGTTTACAAGCGTTACCCAGCCGCGCATGCGCGAATTTCTTTCTTCTTGCACTACAGAGCATCAGCGACGCATCTCAGGAATTCTTTCGTCACTTTGTCGTAATTTTTGCATCATTTTATATTAGCCGTTACATAAAGTTTTATAAATGAAAATGTGCACAATTTCATGTAGAATACAACAAAAAACAACCCATGGTTGTAGCTTTTATCAGTTTTGAAATATTTTCATATAAATCACGACAAGTGCCAACATTTCAACCTTCGGTCAACTTTGACTCGACTGAAATTGTCGAAAAACGCAATTGTAAGCTAGAACTCCTACATTCTAGTAACATTCAATCATTTTCCTTCATTTTGCAACAAACGGGAAGTCTCTAGCACAATATTTCGATTTATGGTGAATTTTTGAAAAACTTTTTCCTTTCATCCGCGCACGGTAACTCAGCTGAAAATCGCAAATTTCTTTAGTAACCTTGTCGTAATTTTTGCACCGTTTTATAGTAGGCCTTACATAAAGTTTTATACATGAAAATGTGCGTAATATCATGTAGAATACAACAAAAAATAACTCATGGTTATGGCTTTTATCAGTTTTGAAATATTTTCATATAAATCACGATAAATAGAAAAAAATTCGACCTTCAGTCAACTTTAACTCGACCAAAATGGTCGAAAGCTGCAATTGTAAGCTAAAACACTTACAGTCTAGTAATATTCAATCATTTACCTTCATTTTGCAACAAACAGGAAGTCTCTAGCACAATATTTCGATTTATGGTGAATTTTAGAAAAAAACTTTTTACATCCGCACGTTACGAATTCATGCATCATTTTGTGATAATATTTTCTCTGTGTTGCTTTGATCATTTTACAATTTGTTATATGCCAAAATCATCGCAATTTAGTGTACAATATAATGAAAAAAAACATAACTCATTAGCTTTAACGGTTTTGCTCACAGCTCGATTTGTAAACAATTAAATATGAAATTTTTTTTCGTGCTGTCATATATTCCAATATTTATATATGATAATGATATTTTTTTCATTTCTGATGGTTGCATACTAAACTTCAGGCAGTGACAAAAAAAGTAGCCGAAAGTGAACTCTTAATCTTAAAAACTAAACGTGCTGTGATTTAAAAAAGAAAACCTTTTTTTCCGCTTCGGCGCTAACTCCCGAACGCCACCGGCATACGCCAGACACTTTTGTAAATAGAGGCTTGGCGTTTAAGGGTTAATTTGAAATTAGAAAACATAGAAAAGGTTATAATGACGTGCTGTTTGTTTTGTTATATACAGCATCGTGCTAAAATTCCTCATATGTTTGACAATTTTCCCTCTGATTATTATGCATCATTATTACGTGATGAAATGGACACGTCCCTCGAGATGCCAAAAAGGTCGAGAAATGTTTCTTCTGACTTTTTCATTGGTGAAGGTGCAGTACACTGGCAATCAGAGATGGTTTGAAATATATTTTGTATCTGAACATTCTGATGATTGTGGTTTTCTGACCAAAGTTTATGAATATTAAATATCAAATATTTCAAGATAACTTTGTGTATAATTATATTTCATATTGGTATTGCCTTAAAACGTTTGGTTTTATTAATATAATATATATAAATTGTCATGGTTTCAATTAATAGATTCTGTTCATTAAATATAATAATGCAATGTATATTAACCCCGTTCCTGCCCAATTGACGATCATATTACTCTGCGCAGTTCATAACCCCTACCCCCTTCTTGTCTGACTGAAGATGATGGGTGGACTGATGAAAAAATTTACCGATTATGTTTTTTTTCAGCAGGAGTGCGCTGTTTTGTAGGGGTAAATTTTTTTATTTTCGGACAGTTGGTGGTTTCCATAGGCTAAAGCATACCTTGGACCGTGGTAACTCAGGCATCGATCGCCAGGCAAGCAGTGATAGTGCCTATACCTCATACGAAGCATCGCAATTCCTGGCATAGTAAATTTCCCACAATGAAATCAGCTGATCCTACCACGTTTCTCTCTTGTATCTTACATTTTTTTTATAAAATGTAGGATTACATTATTGGAAACACTCTGTTTGGTATCCTCTATTTTCTATAAATTTTTAGTTCCTCTACTGATATTCAAGCAATACATAAGAACAAATCCATCGGCGTAGTAAAATTCTCACAATGACATCAGCTGATCGACATTGTCATTTAGGCCTGGGACAGGCCACACTTCTGTCAGAGACCATGCGCATTCAGGGGCTGGGTAAACACGCTGTGGCTGTTTACATACAGCGGCGTCAATCGAGAACAGTCTCCAACATGCTTTCTCAAAGTTTTTTGGGACGGTAAAACTAGCGGAAATTTGTTAGTGCATCACATAAGAGATGTCTGGATTTTAGGCAGGCTCTGAATCTCATTTTTCATTATCATATATATCGATATTTAGAGAATTTTGTTGGCTTTCTCATAAAATGATAATTCATTCACCCAACTGTTTTAGCTTTTGAGCTACAAACGATAATTTGACAACGGTAACATTTTTTTGTTTCGAACAGCTTATAACGTCAAAATGAAACTGTTGCTGTTACCAAAGCCATTTTTCTTGACTCACTTTATTCCTCAACCTTTCCTCTACATTTTTGTATATTTACAAAGTAATTTCTTTGATGAAAAATCCGAGGTAGAAACTCTTCAAAAAAATGTCTAGCAATAATTCTCACCGCCTTGGAAAACCTGGCCAGAGGGACCTGCGCTGTTTCTTACCCACTTTTCTATCAATTTTCACCAACTGGACTTATTCGTTTTTCATTTTTTTATATGTCGATATTTAGAGAATTTTCTTGGCTTTCTCATAAAAAATAATTCATTCGCCTAACTGTTATACTTTTTGAGCTACGAACAATAATGTTGACAACGGTAACTTTTTTTTTTCGATCAATTTATAACGTCAAAATGAAACTGTTGCCGTTACCAAAGCCATTTTTCTTGACTTTCCCTTTATTCTTCAACTTTTCCTCTTTTACTTTTTCGTATATTTACAAAGTAATTTCTATGAAAAATAACCGAGATAGGGCTCTTCAAAAAAAAAAACAGAACTTGCGATAATTCTCACCATAGGGCGGGCAGAGCGCTCTGTTTCTCACCCTCTTTCTATCAATTTTTTCACCAACTGGACTTATTCGTTTTCCATTTTTATATGTCAATATTTAGGAATTTTATTGGCTTTCTCATAAAAATTATTCATTCAAAACTAACTGTTATAGCTTTTGAGCTACGACGATAATGTTGACAACGGTAACATTTTTTCGTTTCAATCAAATTATAACGTCAAAATGAAACTGTTGCCGTTACCAAAGCCATTTTTCTTGACTCTCACTTTATTCTACAACTTTTCCTCTACATTTTCTTATATTTACAAAGTAATTTCTATGAAAAATAACCGAGATAGGGCTCTTCAAAAAAACTTTTTCTAGCGATAATTCTCACCATAGGCTGTTAATCGCTCTGTTTCTTACCCTCTTTTCTATAAATTTTTCACCAACTGAACTTATTCGTTTTTCATTGTTTTATATATCAATATTTAGAGAATTTTGTTGGCTTTCTCATAAAAAATAATCCATTCGCCTAACTGTTATAGCTTTTGAGCTACTAACGATAATGTTGACAACGGTAACATTTTTTTTCGTTTCAATCAATTTATAACGTCAAAATAAAACTGTTGCTGTTACCAAAGCCATTTTTCTTGACTCTCACTTTATTCTACAACTTTTCCTCTACATTTTCGTATATTTACAAAGTAATTTCTATGAAAAATAACCGAGATAGGGCTCTTCAAAAAAACTTTTTCTAGCGATAATTCTCACCATAAGCCGGGCAAATCGCTCTGTTTCTTACCCTCTTTTCTATAAATTTTTTGGCACAACTGGACTTATTCGTTTTTCATTGTTTTATATATCAATATTTAGAGAATTTTGTTGGCTTTCTCATAAAAAATAATCCATTCGCCTATCTGTTATAGCTAATTTGAGCTACGAAACGATAATGTTGACAACGGTAACATTTTTTCGTTTCAATCAATTTATAACGTCAAATGAAACTGTTGCATTTACCAAAGCCATTTTTCTTGACTCTCACTTTATTCTACAAACTTTTCCTCTACATTTTCGTTATTTACAAAGTAATTTCTATGAAAATAATCAAGATAAAAGGCTCTTCAAAAAAACTTTTTCTTGAGTCGATAATTCTCACCATAGGCAAATCGAATTTCTTACCATTTTTCTATAAATTTTTTCACCAACTGGACTTATTTGTTTTTCATTGTTTTATATATCAATATTTAGAGAATTTTGTTGGTCTTTCTAAAAAAATAATCCATTCGCCTAACAGTTATAGGCTTTTGAGCTCTTTTTTACGATAATTTTGACATTTAATTTTTTTTTCATTTCAATCAATTTATAACGTCAAAATGAAACTGTTGTCGTTACCATATTTGTTTTTTCTTGACTCTCATATTATTCTTATTTTGGCGATTGTTTTTTAATATATTTACAAAGTAATTTCTATGAAAAATAACCTTTTCAGATAGGGCTCTTCAAAAATCTTTTTATAGCGATAATTCTCAAATAATCTGGGCAGAGCGCTCTGTTTTTTTTTAATTTTTTTATCAATTTTTCACCAGCTGGACTTATTCGTTTTCCATTCTTTTATATTTCGATATTTAGAGAATTTTGTTGGCTTTCAGAAAAATAATTCATTTTAATGACATTCATAGTTTTGAGGTTAAAGTTAATTTAAATTAAAAAACATAGAAAATAAATAAAGATTTTTTTTTTTATGCAATAACTCACATTTTTTTGATTATATTTAGAGGGCTGGGACTCTTATTCTGACTATTCCACCATAAAATATAAACATTTAGAAAAAAGGACAGCAAAATGAACGTTGTTGGCATAAAATTTTTGTATATTTTTGCTGAATTTTCGAAATAATTATTTTTTCAAGATAACTTTGTGTATAATTATATTTCATATTGGTATTGCCAAAACATTTGGGCTTTATTAATATAATATATAGTGATGTGTTCATAAATATACAGATATGAAAGGGTTAATCTCCCTTACCTCTTGCACAATAGACACAGAAGGATGTGGTGCTTCTGAATCCTTTATAAATGATAGACGATCATAATAACAGAGATGGTTCATACACCTCATCAGTTCCTGTACCAGATTTCTTGGAGGCCTCAACCTTTTTTGGTTCCTTTCGAAACACACTGCGCATATTGTTGATTTTTTTAGTGACCATGTCTTTATTGGCTTCAGGAGACTTTTCTTTAAGTTTTTCTATTAGAACTTCGGAAGCCTTGTTTTTAGTGTTTCCATTCGAATACATTTTACTCCTTATATTCCAAAGGCACGGATGACTCTTATAAAGTTCAATAAATTCGCCCCAAAAAATTTTGTCCGCCCAAATATCAGACATTTTCTCTTCCACTTTTAATTTTCACTCAAAAGAACAAAATAATGAGGCTTCCGATATAGAGACTGACCAAGTTGACTCACCTAGCGACAAACCAGCATTTTCAGCAGAAGCAAATTACATCTGTCTGTAAATGGCCTCGTTTAGATCTGAACGAATTATCGATTGTAGTAATTAGACCCTACAATCAGACTCGAGGAACAATACCAACACTCACAACATGCTGAAACTCCGCCCACTTTGATCTAATCCCACGGATTCAATCGCTAGTGAATGGGCAGCCCAAGACTGTGTTCCTCTTATCTCTGACCTCAGCAAAAAGACCACCAATTTGAGAATTTCATAATCCATTCCCTCCAATACTTTGTAGTTTTAGACCTGGATGAGATGCTGCCATTTCTGGTTCATGTTGTTAGGGCTTTTTGAAAAGAACCCGCTTCCAGAGACCAGATTGTAGGCACCTTTTCATTAATACATGTAAGCACAAGAAGGTGTCTAGGAACACCCTTTATTTCTAGGTTTTTTAAGTAATCAGACGGGCTACATCTCTGAAGAGAAGATTGGCCTCGCTTCCCATTTGTGGGCTTATGAAGTCAAGGTCATGGGTCTGTCCTGTGCTTTCTAAAAGAAATTTTTTATCTTTCAGGTAATCCTTTAATAGAGGGTGTCACTCACAAGTCCTTAGACATCTTATCCTTGGAACCTATAGTAGTAACCCAAGCTCCACATTCAGAATGGGTCAGTGCCTCATCTGGTGTATGGGAGAGTGTCTGGGCTGAAGTACTTGCTAGAGTCTGAGGAGTTACATTGGGTATCCTTTCCCCACCTGTGGTAGGGAAACATCACCCTTATCCTCTCTCCTATAGCAAGGGGGAAAGGGAACATTTTAGAGTTTGGTCCAAAACCCTTTACTTTTAATAGCCAGAACTAAACTGTCTTCCAACATAATGACATAGGAGACATCATGGTCCTCTGAAATATTCCTTACATGCATAACCACCTTCTTGCTGTAGAAGGGGCACTCAAGCCCAGGGCTCTAGCTACTCTTGCCAACCATTTTCCCATACCAGTAGAACTTTACAGGAACCATGTCTTCTCTTGCATTCAAAGCAACCAAGATCATGTCAGTTCCATGGTGGTTTTCACCTATAGTCAGATGAAGGGGACTGACCTCCTGCCTAAGGAGTAAGTCAAATATAAAAGGCAATGGTTTGTATCCCCATAGGAATGAATTACAAATTTTGAATAACAATTTATATTTTTCCAAGGTTTAAATACAAGAGTCTTTTATACTGAGCCCCACCTCAGCTGTCCTGCTCAGTCCCTGTGGCCATAGAAAAAGTAAAGGCGATGGTCAGTGAGTGAGATAGTTCCCCACTCGCTGCCATCTCCACCTGGTTAACTACCTGATAACCAAGTTTTATATAAGTAACTTACCAAGTAATTACATAACTATAAGATTTCCTACTACGGCAGCCTAAAAATTCAAAATTGGCAGTAACGATTCAACTAGTTAGTGTAGGTGGTTAGCCCTGCCCACTTTCGGGTTAAGAAGAGGATCAACATGACAGAGAGCTCCATTAATTTTTCTGCCGGCGTTGGACCAACATTGTTCATTCCTGCAGCCTGCCGTCATTGTTTTTTGGTGATGTGCTCAGAATTTGCTGTAACTTCCATGGTTTATTGCTTCGCTACCAATTGGATTTGCCTAGTGTTTACTTTTCATTGCTTCATTAGTTACGTAGTTAACTTTTATTAAGCATTATGTCAGACTCTAGTTCTTCCAGTGTTCGCTTTTGCAACGATGAATGTAAAACTAGGTTGGTTAACTCACATACTGAATGTACCAAATGTATAGGACAGGATTGTAACATTGAGAATACTTGTGATGAATGTCAAGAATGGGATGAGCAAAAGTGGAAAGCTTTTAAGTCTTATTCTGTATATGGAACTTACCAAGTAATTAAGATGCTTTAGTTTCCCTTGCATGGCAGTTTAAAAAAATTAAAAATTCGTGGGTAATGCTTCAAAGGTTAGTGCAGGTGACTGGTTTTGCCCACTAACAGGAATCTCAGGAACTACCAGCAAATGAGCTCATTCTGTTTCCTGCCGGCATTCGGGTAATACCGAGTGTTGATGGCAGCTGTGTTCTTAAATTTGCCGGTCGGAGACTGGATTTCAGTGAATATTATCTCTGATTTCTGGTAGTTTCAAGCTTACAGGATAGTATTTGATTCTTGCGTTGATAAGAGATCCTAGTTATATTTCACTCGGTAGCGAATTCGCGTAGTTTACCGATTCAATGTATAATATTTCGTTGGCTTTCCAGTTAATGTAATAAAAACATAAACATTGCATTCACACCCAGACCAATATGTACGGTTATGATACTTTTCTGCAAGTCTCAATTAATGTTTTTAGTATTTGAGACATGTCTGTATGATGATACTCTATGTACTTTAATGAGGGTCGGTTAAGGTTAATTTCCTTTCCTGAATAGTGTAACAAAACGTAATCTTGCATTCGCTACCGAACCAATATTTCCAATGATAAATACATATCTTCAGGTTCCAATAATGTTTAGGGTATGTCTGTACTGTGATAATCTAGGCACTTCAGCTATTGTCGGTAAAGGTTATTTCCTTTCCTGAGTAGCATATTAATGTAATATAGTGTTCGCTACCACCTTTTCCAATGATAAGTACGTATCTTTAGGTTCCAATAATGTTTGGGATATGTATGTACAATGATAATCTAGGTACTTCAGCTCTTATAGGTAAAGATTATCTTTCCTTTCCTGAGTAGAGTATTAACGGAATATCATGTTTGCTACCACCTTTTTCAATGGTAAATACATATCTTCAGGTTCCCATAGTGTTTGGGGTATGTCTGTACGGTAGCGTACAGTATTAACGTAATATTGTGTTCACTACTGGGCCAACATTTTTTGGTTGAGAATACATTTCTGAAACTCAAATAATGTTTGATAGGATTTGTTACTTACCTGTATGATGGTACTTCACACTTTGGGCAATAGAGGTTAACTTTCCTTTTTCGAGTAGCATACTATATAACGTTAATATCATGTTTGCCACCGGACCAATGTTTTTAGTAATGAATGCATATCAGTAAGTCTCAGATAACATTGGATACGAATTGAGATATGTTTGTATAATGGTTCTCTGTATGCCCAGACTATTGTTGGTAAGGGTTACCTGATCATCTTTCACTTCTCTTTGCAGAGAGCTGGAAGTGTTAGGGCAGTGTGTATTAGAGAGAAATTGTGCTTAATTTTTGCGGAGGGTAGCCTTTCTTGGCAGCCGAGACTGGTATGTGTTCAGCTAGCCTGGCGCCAGCTTTCTCCTTGCATCCATCGTCTCTCCTTCTGCGTATCCTTGTTTTATTCACCACTTGCTCCTGTGCCTGGCTCTCTCGCTTCCGTCCTGTGCCTTTGCTAGTCTTGTGTCTGGGTTAACAGATGTTAACCTTGTAGTAGTGAAGTGTTGTGCTTGGAGGAGGTGGCTGCTTGTCCTGCCAATGCTACTAGGCAAAGGTTCACTGACGTACTCCCTACATCTGGGAGAAGTCATACTGGAAGCTGAAGGGAGGTCGGGGGATCAGCAACAGATAGTCCCCCCCCTCCCTCAGTCGAGCCTGTTGCAGGTGTGGACAGACAACCACTGGAAAGGCATCTTACTGGATGCGCAGTGGAGGAGGTTGCTGCCCAGCCCTATCGTTTCTCCTGGCATGGGAGTCCAAAGGTTCGGGTAGTCGCCCCTCAGTCGAGCCTGCTATCCACAGGTGTCGATGGACAGCCATTGGAAAGATGTCCATAGATATGTTCTTTTATTTTATTGATACTCCAGTGTAGACGTCACCGGAAACTGATGAATTCCGGTGGCTGTTTGTCCATTTAAGTCACCATGTGTTTTATTATGAATTCTTGTGATTTTCAACTTGATTAAGTACAGTATAATGCCTTTGCTGCCACGACAGAGTCATAACACTTACCCATGTTTTGCTTTTATAATCACAACACGGTTATGCTGTTCTAATGCTAATCAGCTCAGTGGTCTGGTTAAACTACGATATACTTAACTTTTTTTCTAATGCTAGTTTACAAAACTCTTTGTTCCTGAGTTCTGGTCTTGTCATCACAGTATAGCCAAAACACAGAGATGTTTTGAAATTCTCTCTCTCTCTCTCTCTCTCTCTCTCTCTCTCTCTCTCTCTCTCTCTCTCTCTCTCTCTCTCTCTGTTCATTTCTTCTAAATCTCTCTCTCTTTCTCTCTAATTATCAGTGTCTAATAATGGAAGATTTTTCTCTCTCTCTCTCTTTCAGTATTTTGATTAACACATAGAATATTCAGAATTCTTAGTTATCCTTATATCACTCAGTCACATACCAACATTGTCCTTAATGTTTAAACAATCATAATAAAATGGATACAACATTAAAATTCAAATTGGTAATAAAATGACATAAAAATTGTTTCTCCAACTTTGGAGTAAAAGATATATGTGTATTGAAGCATCACACTAAATTATAATCAAACACAATAAAAGTACAGTACCTCATTTGCATGAAAAAACAACATTAATATACTGTATACATAATGTTAACATCAACTATCAGTTATTGTTTTCCCTTAATTCTCTCAAAATCTCTTGTATTTTTCCTTACTATAATTATGGATAAAATAGCAAAATACCACTATTAGCATTAGATTGAACAATGATAAAACTGGGGAGACAGTTTCTTTATAGTAGAAATATTCATCAACAGTTTAAATTCTCAAGTTTCTTTAACTCTAATTGAGACAACTTAAATTCATCAATTTTGTGTAATTCTTATATGGCATATGTTTGTTTAATTCATATGTTGTGAAAAAATGAGGTTCATAATACAACTGGTTTGCTATAACAACCTGACATGATGTAAAAGATTTGACATTTTCAAATTTTACTTCTCGTAAAATTACCTCTAGTAATGTTGTAACAATTAACTTTAGCTACAACATTTTCTATTGAACACACAAAAATTCCCTGATTAACAACAATTGTCTCAAAATTTTTGTCAAATTTTGTTGTGCATACAGTGAACCCCCCGTATTCATGGGGGATGCGTCTCCCCCCCAGCAAATAGCTGAAATCCGCGAATACTTAAAACCCCTCTAAAAACACTTAGAACTGCCCAGTTTGATAGTTTAAACAAAGAAAAACCTTGTAAAAATGCATATACTTGAGTATTTTAATAGTTTTATCACAAAAAGTGCATTTATTCATGAAAATTATATGAAAATACAGTAATTAGTGAATATTTCTCTGAAAAATACTGCGAATGGGCGAAATTTCTGCGAATGATGGCTAGATATGTTCCACAGAGAAACCCGCAAATGCATGAGTCCACGAATCATGAGAACGCAAATATGGGGGTTTACTGTACATTTTTCTCTTGGTTTTGATTTAACACAATTCCTTGAATACATGGATATGCATTAGTGTTTCTATATAAGTTATCAAAATTACATATATATTCCTGTTCTCTTAACAAAACACATTTCTCAAACTGTTTTTGTGTAAAGAAGGATAACAACAAAGCGTGTTCTTCTAATGCAAAAATGCTTGATTGTTCCCTTTTGAGTGACTACTCATTCATTATATATCATAGAAAATGGGTATACAGTGTATTGAAAGGAACAATTAAATAGTCTTATCATAAAGCACTTTGGCACTTATTAAATTATAATACAGTAGAACCTCGGTCCTCGACGCTAATTCGTTCCAGAAGAAGTGTCGAGATTCGATTTTGTCGAATTCTGGGTTAATTTCTCCCATCAGAAATAACTGAAAATGGGTTAATCCATTCCTGACCACCAGTCATTACCCCAACCTTGCATTTTTATACAAAACTTTACACAAATTACAATTAAATAAGTTCAGAGTTGAATAACTTACTGTACCAGAAGCACTTTTTACATTTTTAAATGCATACTGTATAAAAAAAATTGGCCTATGACCAATGCGGCCGTATTACCGATGATAGACCGAGCGCCATAGGCTAGGCTAGGTAGCCTAGAGGCACTACCAGAATGTACTGCAACGGGTACACATGAAAACTGTTGTTAATAATGATAACATTGAAAAACAAGCCAGATTATCACATTAAATTAATAATACAGTATTTATAAGCCGAATTACTGTATGTCTGTTATCATAAAATTAAGAAAAATTTTGTAAATTACATCGGAACTCAGCAGCTTGTGGCAGATGTAAACAAACCACAGCGCCATCCTGGTGGTGTATCACAGTACTAATTACATAAACATTCAATATTTATGGTAAATTTCATACAGAGTCTACTGGAATAGTGTATAAAATCACTGTAAAACATCTTTCAGTAATAAACATTTACTGAAAGATGTTTTACAGTGATTTTGTACACTATTCCAGTAGACTGTATGAAATTTACCATAAATATTGAATGTTTATGTAATTAGTACCGCGATACACCACCAGGATGGCGCTGTGGTTTGTTTACATCTGCCACAAGCTGCCGAGTTCCGATGTAATTTACGAAATTTTTCTTATACAGTAATTCGGTTTATAAATACTGTACTGTATTATTAATTTAATGTGATAATCTGGCTTGTTTTTCAACAGCAGCAGCAGCAGCAGCGTGTGTGGGCTTTAAATGCTTTTAAATAAGCTTGGGAAGAACACCACCAACAACGCCAGCTAGCGGCAGCCGCCCGAAACTCTTTTTTCTAAAACATCATATGATTCATCGAGTCAGATTCCGGTTTGTTGTTTGAGCTCCGATGCAAAATTTACTCAACATTTCGTGTTGAAATCCGATTATGTTGAGTTCTAGTACAGTCGAGGACCGGGGTTCTACTATACATGACTATATCTTCTACAGGTGGCTGAAAGTGTTTTTTCCATGATGCGAAACTTAACAATGTTTTCTAATTCTTTTAGGAGTGATTAGTGTTGGGCTCAAAATACAAATGAATAAACTGTTATTATCAATCTTTTGCAAAATTGATTTAATGTTTTATCATTATTTTTCCGTGATCCCTTTCTTATCAGAATATATATATATTATATATATATATATATATATATATATATATATATATATATATATATATATATATATATATATATATATATATATATATACGTGTATATATATATATATATATATATATATATATATATATATATATATATATATATATATATATATATATATATATATATATATATATATATATACAGGCAGTCCCAATTTACGACAGGGCTTCCGTTTTTACACCAAGGTCGAAACCGAAAAATCATCGAAAGTCGTCAAAAATCCTAAGAAAACCTTACTTTTAATGCTTTGGGTATATTGAAAACGATGTAAACTTCATTTTTATTGAGTTTTTCATCAAAAAAGCCTCAAAATTTTTATTATTCTGCTGTTTTGGAGCCATATTTCTTCCGTCGGATTGGCGTACGACGTGTCATAACCCTGGAACGTATCGTAAACTGGGAAATAATTTCTGATGAATATATTTGAAAAGCGTCATAACCTCAGAACGTCATAAGCTGGACCCGTCAGAAAACCAGGGACTACCTGTATATATATATATATATATATATATATATATATATATATATATATATATATATATATATATATATATATATATATATATATATATATATATATACACAAGTTTCATTTATGATATTTTCATTGTATACATTATATTTATGACATCTTCTTTATATATATTTTTCACTACATATATTTATGATAGTTTTAGTTCAACACCAATATACGTATACATACATATACATATTTAACTATGCCTGTTTCGTAGATTATATCTTTTGTTTACAACATTATCTACACCATTTTCATGTCTTATGTTATCTATATCTTCAGAGGACCATGGATCTGTTTTTACTACTATTATATGATTCCAGTGAACTACTGTTTCCTTTAGATCACTGTCATTGATTACTCTATATTTGTGTAATTTTAACACTTCTACAACTCTGTATGGTGCGGTGAACTTGGGAGATACCTTTACATTTGGTCCTTCTAGAACCTGATTTTATACATAAATATGAGTGCCTACTTTAATGTCTGGTTTAGTGGTACTTTTATTATATTTGGCATGAGTATTATGACCCTCTTTTCATTTTTCTCTTGTTTGCATGATTGTCTCGTAAGTACATCTGGTCTTCCATGCAACATAGTCATCATAGTTATAAGTATGTCTGGGTGGTGTTTCATCGTCTAATAATGTGTTAGGCGTTCTTTTCTGATAACCATATAGCGAAAAGTGTGGGGATTTTCCTATTGTCTCATTTACAGTATTATTCAGTGTGAATTGTACCTCTTCTAATGCTAAGTCCCAATCTTCTGTCCGTGGACTCACTAAAGTTTTCAGGATATCCTTTATTTTACTATTAGTTCGTTCGACTGCTCCATTAGAACTTGGTTTATAAGCTGTTATTTGACATTTATTTGTTTCATAAAATTCACATATTTTCTTTAAAAGATCACTAGTAAACTCAGCAGCATTGTCCAAAAGAAGAACTTGTGGACATGAATGTCTTGTGATAATTCTAGATTTAAGAGCTTCTGCTACTGTAGCTGCATCTCTATTTCTTACTGGTACTATTTCTATATATCTAGTTAAATAGTCTAAGAAGGCTAATATTTGTCTATTTCCTCTAATAGTGGTTGGAAATGGACCTAAAAAGTCCATTGTGACTACTTGAAAGGGATTTAATTCCGATGGATATTTTTCAAGTGGAGCTTTAAGATTTACGTTACCTCATTTACATTACCTCTATGTAGGTTACAAACTATACAATTTTGTACAAAGTTTTTGGCATCTTCACTACAATGTAGTCTTGTGACCTTTTCCTGGACCTGGAAGTAGGTCTGTTTGCAACCCAATTCAGCCACAAACTATCAAGCTGTCACGTCTGGTATAAACTCAGCCTGCGTCAGCCCCCTCAAGCTCTGATGTCCTGGCTTTGTGGTCTTTGTGAATCTTACAGTTTAGGAGGAAACTGATATTGGTCCTGTTATTACTGTTTTTCCTGAAATCAGTTAAGGGATCCTACTCTACTGCAGTATGGTTCTGCAGTTAAGTAAGTAGCACTCTTCACATAGTTTTCAAGATACAGCAATGATGCGCCACATTGGCCTCGAGGAAAGTGTTTTGTTGGAACCAGACTCACAGGCTCTTAACTTTCATCCCTAAGGTCTGTGTTCGTCTAAGAACAGTACTCCGTCCACATTTGGTTTCCTGGTCTTTGAGTAATGTATCGGAGTTAGCTTGTAACCAACAATCATCTTGTTCTTACCTTTCTTTGTTGGGGAAGACCCAAAATTTTTAATCAGCTTAGCTTCTAGTGTTAGTTTTCCTGTACTGTCTCCCCTGTCTGGCGGAACCAATCATTTTGGTTTCCCCTCATCAGGGGTAGTGTTGCAAATTCCTCACCCTAACTTTCTATCTACAATTGAAGGTCCTCATTTACGGTGGTCACCTTGGAAAGTACTCCCCTTTACAAGGTCTGTTTCTGTGCCCAGTTTTCTCTTACAGGCTTTTTTTAGACAGGACCTCACAATTTTGTCAGATCCTCTCTTTTAAAAAAAAAAAAAGGGGGTACTGTCATTGGGTCTGCAATTAGGCAGGAAGTATTTTCTTAATACAAGCCTATTCAGGTTCTATTCTAAGCTCATGATCTTAGACGGTGACCACTTACATTATTTTCATTACATGAATTTAGAGGACCTTACTAATGTTCAGGGTAGAATTCTCCTAGTTTTCAACGTCTCTATTTAAGTCTTTAATAACATAAGAATGATGTTTATTTCTCTGTTATTATTTCATCGGCTGACACGGGACCCGATCCAGAAAAAGGATTTTGACAAAGGAAAATCTATTTCTGGAGAGGGGCCCGTGTCACCCGGTGACCCACCCTGTTTTTCATTCTCTCCTCCCATGGTAAACATCATTCTAGTGGGGTGGGTGCTAACATGGAATGCGGCTAGTGTTGCCTTGTATACTGTCCATGAGTAGTGCATGGGCTTGTATCGGCACCTCTCTCGTTGGGACTTTTGACATTGGGAATCTCTATAGGATAAGGTTCCGTGTTAAACGACTCCATCTAGTGGAGCTCGCTCTGGGGGTAGTAACTCCAGCATTTCATTTAGCTTTCTCTGGTATCTAGCAACGGAATTATCTAGAAATAAGTGCTGAATGGACTTTTTCACCGGGTGACACGGGCTCCTCTCCAGAAATAGATTTTTCCTTTGTCAAAATCCTTTTATCAACTGAAAATCAGGTTTTAAAGATTCATCTGTCATTAACTGTCCTACTATCTGTCTGATTTCTGCATCATTTTCTTGTATTTTCACTCTTTCTAGATCTAATTCTACTACTTGACAACTAAAACAAAAGGTATTAGTGGTAATGCATTTTTCTGTTTCTTCTTGAGATCTGGATATTGCATCGCCAAGGTGTTAAATTTCCCTGGAATATACCTGAATTCTGGGGCAAATTCTAATACACTAGTGAACCATCTATTGAACTTCATGTTGTTGGTAAAGGCTGTCTTTTTAAATAAGTCACAAACAGGTTTGTGATCAGTAAGCACATTAACCTTATGATCTAAGAGTATGTGTCAAAATCTCTTTAAACCCCAATATAAAGCTAAACACTCTTTCTGTGGTACTGTAGTTTCTTCTGCTGGTTTTAAAACTACTAGCATAATATACTGCCTTCATTCTAGATTTTACCTTTTGTAACAATACAGCTCCTAGTCCTGTACTTGAGGCATCACAAGTTAAGTAGAAGTCTCTGGATAAACTAAAACAGGGTTTCTGGTCATTTTGCTCTTTAGTGTTTGAAAGGCTGTTTCTTGTTCATCCTTCCATTCATAATGAATGTCTTTCTAGGTTAATTCTATCAAAGGTTTGGCTGCAATAGCAAAACCCTTTATGAAAGGTCTATAATAACCTACCATCCCTAGAACCTTCTTAATGCTTTCAAATGAGTGGGAGCTGGGTAATAAACTATTGCCTGCCTGCCTGCATGCGCAGTCCATCTTCGCTAATTACATGACCCAAGTATTCTAAGGACTTCATCAGATTTTGACATTTCTTTCATTTTATTTTTAGTCCTGCAATTCTTAATCTCTCTAGGACCATTTCTAATGTTCTGAGGTGACTTTCTAAGTCTTTGCTAAAAATGATTACATCGTCCAAGTATACTGCAACATTTTCTATGTCCCCTTAGAATTTGTATCATTAATCTGACAAATGTTACTGGGGCTGATGTTAGTCCAAATGGCATTACTTCAAACTGTAAATGTTCTTCATGTGTGCTGAAGGCTGTGAATGGTTTTGATTCTTCATCTAAAGGTACTTGCCAATATCCACTAAGCAAATCCAAGGATGAAAATATTTTGGCCCCTCCTAATTGAGCTAACATGTCCTGGATTACTGGGATCGGCATTCTATCTGGGACTGTGTTGGGAATTTAACCTCCTGTAATCTATTACAAGTCTCCAACTACCATCTTTCTTTGGAACAAGTAACAATGGGGAATTATATGGAGATTTAGAAGGAATTACTACTCCATCTTCTTTCATTTCCTATATCAACTTGTCAACTATGGGTCTTTGGTTTATTGGTAATCTGTAATTAGGAATGAAAAATGGCTTGGCTCCATCATCTAACAAAATTCTATGTTGTAGAACATTTGTTCTTCCTAGTTTATCTCCATCTATAGCTATTACATTTATGTATTTCTCTAACACTAGAATTAACTTGTGTCTATTTTCTAGAAAATCTGTTTTGTTTACTTCTGAATTTATTTGAGAGTTTTGGCCAGTTATAGAGAAAAATGCTTTTTCTTCTATTGTTAGTAAAGGGTTGTTATTAGGGATTCCTATGCAAAAGACAATGCCTGCGTATAGTGTTAGTCTGTTATCTGAATAATTTTGGATATAAATGTGGACAAGTGAATTATCCATTCTGACAAAATATGGCAATTCTTCATTCAATAATAGAATGTCCCTACCCTTTACATCCTCTTTTGATCTCAAATATATCTTTGTTAAATATTTTGGATACAGAGTTACTGCTCTGTTGAGTATAAATTGTACTTTTATTGTCATCAACTGTGCTAACACAACATATTCTTCTTCTTTTGTGTCTGAAAAATAGCAAAGTTCTGCATCTCCAGTGGTTTCTTCTGTTACTTCTATTATATTATTTATGTCTGATTTATTTATTTTATCTAAGAGCAATACTTCATTTAGTATTTTTCCTTCACGATTCATTACTACATTGCTGCAGTCATGAGTATAGGCGCCTTGATTTTCGTTAGAATTAGTGTTTTGGTGATCACCATTATTCATCTCTAGTTAATCATTGATATTGGAGTATTGGAGTATATATCATCTATATGTGTATTGTTGAGATGTGCACATCTCAACAATTATGTATTCTGGGATCGTGGGAATTCCTCTTTTCTATCTGTTTTCATTTTATCTTGCTTGCTCTGGGTACTTATCTGTCTTTCCTGTATGTTCATCTTGCTTGTCGAAACTATCTCAGACAAACTGAGCAGATTTGGGTGAAAGCCCTCAAGGAGGTGAATGACTGGCTTGCTTCAAAGAGGGAACTGGGGAAAGCCACTCTAGCCTGGCCTCCCTCCAGATTTATTCGCAGGAGATATCTCTCCCATTTGACTGGAGAGGCCCCCTCTCTGGGAGTCGCTGCCTTCTCCCAAGGGGACTTTTCTGGTTTCATCGACTCTTCGCAACGCTTGGCCTTCGCTTCGGCGAAGATAATGTTTTCATTTACTGAACTCGACCACCTCATTAGAAGTGTTTTTAAGGCGTTTGAGGTGCTGAGTTTTCTTGATTTGTCCATCTGGGCACTTGTCAAGAAGATGGAAGATTGTCCACTCTTGTCGGAGGACCTGGCCTCCGACTGGTTAGCTGTGTTATCATGTGCGGAAGAATAAACTCTATGAAAGGCTGATGATATCTTTTTAAGGTTTTCAGGTTTATTTATTATTTTCTTTTTATTTTTTTTATACTTGAATCGTTATGAATAGTAGTTGTAAGGATTCAAGTAATGGGCCCCTTGATGATACTGATGTCCCTTGTCTAGAAGAATCTAAAAAAAAATCTTAATGTAATTACTCTGGAACCGTATGTTCCAGTACAGAGCAAATAAAAAAAAGTAAATATCGTTTTGACCCAACTTTGACTCACTTCGACTTCCTCTTTGGGAATGGAAGCTGGTCAAGGTTTGTAACCTAAGAAACTGACCAAAAAATAACAGCACTTAAGTTGGAAAATTATTTATTGAGCAGACACTCTACGACTGAAATGTCATTTAGACAGATAAAAGAAAAGACATGGCATATAGAAGCCACAACAAAAAGTCAGTCTGAAAATTATTTATCAATAAAAAATATAGATAACATAAATATAAAGATAAAAAACATGATACTATGAGAGATACCCAAAAGTACAGGATTGTGAACTGTATGATCTGCCAAGTAAACAGATGAATAAACAAATATTAAAAATTGCAAAAATAAAATTTGAAGGTCAAGATCTACCTCAGAAAATAAAAGTTTTAGGCCAAACCAGAGAAGTAAGACCATACGTCCCAAAGCCACTACAGTATAAAAATTGTAGTAAATATGGACACGCGAAAAAATATTGTTGAAATGAACCTGTGTGCATGTATTGTGGATCTGAAGAGCATGCCACACAATGGAAGTGCAATGAACCAAAGTGTATAAACTATGGGCAAGACCATCATGCAAGGTCCAAAGAATGTATGTACTATATAAGGGATTTTGACAAAGGAAAAATCTATTTCTGAGGGAGGCCCTGTGTCACCCGGTGAAATTCCTTACTAGCACGAATTTCTAGGTATAAATATTGCTAAATATACCAGAGAAAAAAGCTATCAGGAATGCTGGGGTTACTACCCCCTGATCGAGCATCTATAATGAAAATAGACGTCGGTATGGGCAAGGGTGAGTGAAGTCATCACTACAACAGAACCACACTCTGAAGACATCCCAATGACAAAACCCCCGGAAGAGCGGAGAGCCGACCCAGCTCCCGCACTCACCCGCCTGCCAAACGGCGACCCCAGCGCCATCTGAACTCATTCCAGGCTAGCACCATCCCCAGGCTTGGTATGCCCGTGCAGGGGGGGAAATTAGGACCTGGGAGGGTCACCAGCTGACACAGAGACTCCCTCAGAAATAGATTTTTCCTTTGTCAAAATCCCTTTTCTGAGCTCGTCCCTGTGTCACCCGGTGAAATCGTAACAGAGAACCATACCAAGACTGTGAAGATGTAACAAAACAATTATTTAAGGTGATCATGCATAAAAATGCGTACTATAAGAAAATAAGTTTAATTATTTCTCATGACCAATTCAGAATTTCACAACAGAGGAAATCAGAATAATAGTTAGGCAAAGCCTATGTAATCATACAAATTGACATGAAAATATAAACGTACGGCAAAAAACATGAAAGGAGGTACAAAAATAGTGAATACAAAAATACAGAAGTACCTCAGGACTTAAATCTACAAAATAGCACACATCAAAAACATAATCACAATAAACATAATCTTAAGGCCAACAATTCCAAGTATCATATAAATTGAGGAGCCAGGCAGTGAGGTATGATTGGCCCAGGAAAATTGGCAGGGTAAATAAATGAGGCGGGCGGGGGGAAAGGATAAGGTTAAAGGATAATTTTAAGGTGGCGGGATGACACTCCCGACAGCCACCGTAGGAAATTTCAGAGCTTCAAGTGTTTTCAGGTAGTGGCGTTTAAACACTAATGGAGATTTCCACCCCGTGTATTTTGTCAACTCAGCAAAATCCATATTATGAAAATAATTGGTAGAGGTAGCTACTGCTCAGATATCATGAACCTTGGGAACTGAATCCGGGTTAGCCTGTTTAATGAAGTATAGGATTTGCTGCCTTATAGCCTTTAAAGAAAATGTTCCACCTTTTTCCCTGATAAAAAGAGGACCAGACAAACACTGAGAAGTTCTTTGCAAGTAAGCCCTCAAGGTAGCGACTGGGCACAAAGACAGGTCTTGTGGAAGAGGAACCACCTTCCAAGGGGACCATCTATCTTGAGGGTCTTCATTTTTCACTAGGAATCTATGATCTGGGGAAAGCAGAACCTCTCCTGACGGGAGGAAATCTATGTGATCGACACCTCTAGAGAGAGCAGACAGTTCTGAGATTCTGGCACCTGAAGCTAAACTAGTCAGGAATAAAGTCTTCCTTAACAGATCTAGATAAGAGCATTGGGCATTATTAATATCTGAGGCTAATTTTAGAACGTCATTAAGGAACCAGGTAACCAAATGTGGGCGTGTTACCGGCCTTAAACGAGCACATGCTCTAGGGATGGAAGAAAAGTATGAGTCTGTTAGGTCAATCTTGAAGCCATGCAAAAACACCTTTCTCAAAGCTGATTTTGCTGTTGTAATAGTGGCCGGGGCTAGGCCTTTTTCAAACAATGATCTAAAGAAGGTTATCGCTAAATTAGTGGTCATAGTTTGAGCTTCAGATGCCTTCAGAAAAGATGCCAATTTTTTGACTGCTGAGTCATACTGTCTGAGAGTAGAATCTCTCTTATCAGATTCAATAAACAGAGTATTAACAGGGTCAATATTTGCCCCCCTTTGGGCGGCAAACTTCATAAAGTCCATAAAGCCAGGGCATTCAGAATTTTTGAGGAAGCTGACACAGTCTTCGCTTGTACTATCTGAGTCAGCCTGGGTCTGGGTATCTGACGACACCGCAACTTGAGTTCCAGGAGAAGAGGGAACCAGTTGCTCTTCGGCCAATTGGGGGCTACTAGGGCTACTTGACCCTTGAATGGCCTGAGCTTGTGCAAGACTTTCATCAGCATGTTTATTGGGGAAAACAGATAGATTCTTCCCCAACTGTTCCAATCTATGGACATTGCATCTGTGGCGTAAGCTTGAGGATCTAGATTGGGAGCCACATAACAAGGGAGTTTGTGATTGTTCTCCGTGGCAAACAGATCTACCTGAAGTCCCGGAACATGATGGCAGATCCAGTTGAAGCAGTCCTTGTCTAGGGACCATTCCGACTCCAGCGGAGTCGATCTGGACAGAGAATCCGCCACTACGTTCCGCACTCCCGCTAGATGGGTAGCTGACAAATGCCAGTTGTGTTTGTCAGCCAGGGAGAAGATGGCTAACATCACCTGGTTTATCCGACTCGATTTGGAACCGCCCCTGTTTATGCAATGTACTACTACGGCGCTGTCCAACACCAGCCTGATGTGAATCTGGTTGGTGGGACGAAGCTTTTTCAGGGTTAGAAACACTGCCATTGCTTCCAAAGTGTTTATATGGAACTGTTGAAACATTGTAGACCATGTCCCTTGTACCTTTTGTTTTGGTGAGTATCCTCCCCAGCCGCTTAATGAAGCGTCTGTGTGGATTACCAGAGCTGGAGGGGGAAACTGAAGAGGGACTGACTTTGAGAGGCCCTTGACTGTGGACCATGGGCGGAGTCTTTTCTTTAAGATTTGCAGAATTGATGAGACCCTGTCCCTGAGTCTGACATTGGCTCGTCTCCGCCACACTCTGTTTATGTCTTTTAATCTCGCTTTTAGGAGCAGGTCTGTTACAGAGGCGAACTGAAGAGAACCCAGGATTCATTCTTGTGTCCGGCGGGAGGCTTTCCTGTAATTCAGAAACTTTCTGGTAGCTGCAGCTATTTCCTTCCGTTTGGTCGATGGAAGAGATAGTTTGTATGAGGTTAGGTCCCACTGGATACTCAGCCACTGGAACCGAGCCTCCGGAGTTAGGCAGGATTTCCCCCTGTTCAATTTGAAGCCTAGGGACTCCAGAAAATCGATCACCATGGTCGTAGCACTCTGGCATTCCTCGACGGTTGGAGCCCAGATTATCCAATCGTCTAGGTACGCTGTTAACGATATCCCCCGGGACCGCAACTGCTGAACTACTGTGTCTGCTAGTTTTGTGAATATCCTGGGAGCTATGTTGAGCCCGAAAGTAATGAAGGAGTAGGCCTGTTTCCCCAGTCTGAAACCCAGGAAGGGAGAGAAATTCCGCGCAATCGGGACGTGATAGTATGCGTCTGAAAGATCGATAGAGGTGGTGACGGCTCCACGCGGAAGTAGAGTCCGTACCTGTGCAACTGTAAGCATGCGAAATTTGTTGCATTGTATGTAAGGATTTAGACGCGATAGATCCAGGATTACTCTTTGTTGACTGGAGTCTTTTTTGGGAACAGTAAACAGCCTGCCTTGGAATTTGAGGTGTCTCACTTTCTTTATTGCTCTCTTCCTGAGCAGTTCCGTCACAAAGTCCTGTAGGGCTTTGGAGGAGGGCCCTTGATCCAGCTCCAACCTAAACCTTTAGACACTATGCTGTGTGCCCATGGACTGAAGGTCCACTGGTCTCTGAACCAGTATAGTCTTCCGCCTACCTGGCTGGTTTCACTGGGAGGAAGCGGGTTTGTTACCTCTACCGCGGCCTCCTCTTCCCCGGGAGAGGGACCGTAGGGCAGCCTTACCTCTATAGGAGGCTCTAGCTCTACCCCCCCTTGCACTCCTGTTAAGGCCATGAAATGCCCCACGACCCTCATAAGAAGGGTTATATGCCGGTGACGACACATAAGAAGGAGTGGCAAAGGAGTGTTGAGCTGGCTGAACCAGCACAAACTGTTGAGGTTGAGCCTTGGAGGTGGAAGGTTGGCTCACCGCCGAGACAGGTACCGCCTGGACAACAGACTGATGTTTGCTGTCTTCTATGCCTCCTGTACCTTTTTCCCGGTCTATACTGGGAGCCGCCGGACTCTGGGGTCTTCTGTTTAAAGGCTGGAATACTCCACCGGGAGCGCAGACTTTGGTTAGCCCTGGTTGCCTCAGCCAGGACACTGGTGACTTCTTCTTCTGGGAACAGACTGGCTCCCCAGAAGGAACTCTTCATGAGCTTGTTAGGCTCATGTCGAATGGTAGCGTCGGCGAAGATGAATTTGCGGCAATTCAGCCTCACCACCATGAAGTCAAATAGGTCCGACTGAAACCCTGCTAACAAGGATTTCGTCAAGACCTGAAATAGCGGCTCCTTGGAAAAAGAGACGGCGGTTGCCTCCGCCAGGCACAGCGAGTTCAGAGACCGGCTCAAATGACACCGTGCCTCGAACTCAGCCTTCCCGAGAGCTTCCGGCAGTTTGGGAAGCTGCTCACTGAACTGGTTGGATGCGCATTCTGCGTCCAGTTTACCAGCCATAAACGTGGCCGGAGCATCCTTCCAGAAATCATCACCCCCTGGGAAGATCAGAGACGTGGGGTCCGTCTCTCTGAGCTGAGGCAAAGGTTTGCCCTCAGAACATGCCTGAGCTGTTGCGAGAACTACCTTAGTCAAGCAGGGGGTTGGGAGCTTATCCCCAAGGGAGAACATGGTGAAGTTGCCCTTGAAGGGGGTCAACTTAGTGTTCTCCGCTTGCCACTCTGTAAAAGTGCGCATCAGAGCCGATTGCGCCTGGTCCCTAGGGAAGATCACTGTCTCCGTAGGGACCTTGTCAGAGCGTACCCAGGCTTCTTCTGTCAGCCTAGCGAAGCCTTGGTAGGGAGGCAGAAGATCTGGAGGGAAGAATTCTAACTCCTCCAGTCTACGAGTGCCTAAACCTTCAATGGTCAAGGTGTCTTCATGCCGGGGAGCATGAAGGGCTAAACGCCACGGGTTCCCTTTGTCAAATGGAGGGAGGGCGGAGGCGTCCGGGATGGGATAGTGCACCGCAGTCCCCCCGGAACGCACGATATCGGAGAGCATAGTCTCCTGGCTCTGAAGCCTCTCTGTGAGCTTGCTCAACTTCGCCTCTACCTCCGTAGAGAACCTCTCAAGCAACATCCCAGCAAACGCCTCAGGGTCAAAGGCAGGCTGGCGAGGAGGGCTAGGCTTGGCCGCTCTCTTACTCGCACCTCTGCCCGAGGTACTTGGTCTGCTCCCGGAGGCCACCGGACCAGCGTCCTGTGGCTTCGATGGGGGAAAGGGGGATGCCTTGCGGGAAGACGAAGACTTATAGCCTTTCGCCTTCCACGACTTCTTCAGCTTGGGGACAGTAGATTGTGTTCTGTCCCTCAAGAGAGAAGATTTATGGAAGCCCTGAAAAGAAGAAACGGATGATGACGGGGAATCAAACAGGGCGCCCGCCCCCACTGCCTCACTTACCTCCCTACCTACCTCCTGGTCCTGTTCCTTGTTCATCGGTTCCAGGTCGAGATCTAAAGCAGCGACGTCCTCCGACACCACCTCGTACAGTGGGTCATCCTGAATGGGCTGGGTCTCTACCCGGATTTGCTCGATGATGGGGGCAGCAACCTCAGCTGGAACAGCCGCAGCAATCCGGGCGCCGGGGTACAAGATGTTCCTTAGGTTCTCATCGAGAACATGAGGTTTCCCCGACGGAACGTTCCTGCCGAACCCGGCCACCCAGGCACGGAGGGACTCGAGGGCATCCTTGCGGGAGGATTCGTCAGCCTGAAAAAGAGGGGGAGTATCAAAGACCGAATTATTATGGTAAGATCAGTATAAATCAAAATTTTTAACCATAACATTATATGTGAGAGCCCCCGGAGAGGCGAAACAAAAACAATCGGCTTACCGACTCGTCCTGGATACACCCGTAAAGTGCGAAGCAAACCTCACAGCCATCCGGGTGCCACACGATCAGGTCGTCCAGACGTACCGCGCAGCCAGCGTGGGTATGATACACCACGTGCCTGTAGGGCTGGTGCAAGATAGCAGTGCACCCGGGCTCCTCACAACGAACAGTCTGTAAGTGTGAACAGTATATGAACCTACTAATATAAGATAACTTAAACTAAAGTAGGTACTAAGTAATTTCATACCGTGCTACCGGAGCACTCCGGTGGGATGAAAAAACCATAGAATATGAACCTACCAATCTAAGATAACTTAAACTACAGTAGATATTAAGAATTTCGCACCGTACCGCCGGAATACTCCGGCGGAACGGAATTACTGAGCCAGACAAGACACTCTGTCTCAAGGAACGCCGGAGATAATACGGCGGAACCCAAAGACAGGATCACTGGACTCGTGGTACAAAATAATTAAACTAATCAAAATTTTGGAATCCGGTGGCAGGAATACATGAGGCCGCCGGGATAATCCAGTATGATAGATAAAGCGATGGCACAAATATTTGGTTAACAACACATTAAAGAATAATACATCATAAGCCCCCGGGTTCTGGCGCAAACCCCTCTGGGATCCCGAGCCTCCGAAGCTAGAGCACAGCAGAAAGGCGAGGCAGTACATCACAGCTGATCATAATATGGTCAGGTGGAAAAGCCAGATCAAACCCATCCATTATGACTCAAAACGCCGAAGCGATAGCAGGGCAGGGGCAACGGGAGGGCCGGGGATGGCGGAGCAGAGAGAAGTGAGAGAATGATCCCTGAGAGTGGTCGGAAATCCGCTCGATCCGGAGAGAGCGAATCAACGAGACACTAGCCAAGTAATTGCCATCAGAACCGACCCCAGGAGGGAGCGTGCCCCTCTACTAGGGTAGGCCTGTCTACCTCGGGGTGACCATTGGAAGCCCGACGTCTCGCGTGCGAGGAGATGACAAACAACTTGAACCTCAGGCAGGGGAGGGGGGGGTGAAAGGAGGCGAGGAAAGGGCAGTACTTGAAGGAGAGGGTCAAGAGAAATAATAAGAACAGGAGACTGGGGGGACTGTACCCTCCGCTCAACTGTAACCCCGCAAGGTAGAAGGTATCCAGACGGTTACCTAAGTACAGGGAGACTCATGACCCACCACAAGTACAGGGGAAGGATAGGGAACAGGACTATACCAAACCACACCACGCTCTCACCCTCCTAGAAGGCATAGCCTAGGTAACAAGGAGGAGAGAAGGGAAGGGAGAGGAAAAACAGGGAGAGAAATTCCTGTGTCGAAGGCCAACCGTAACCGACTAGAGTAAGGGAAAGGGTTGTGGGAAGCGTGAAGGAGACTCTCCAAGATAAAATCATCCTCCCCCACTAGTGATAGAGGGGGGGGGGGAAATGGGGTCTCGAAACTTCAGCAACCCAAACAAGCGGTAGGCGGATGGAACAACAACAGAAACTCCCTCGACCTGACTATCCCCCTTCCTACCCTCTCAAGCGATACACGGGAGAGCAGGAGGTTAGGTAAAGCAGCTAAATAAAGAGGTAGCCTAATCCACCAACTAGTGAAAGGACTAGGCTAGCATCCCCGCTAAATGATATAAATATGTTAACCAAAGAGCAAATAAATAACCATCAAATAAACATAAAAATATAAGCTTGTGCTAGGCGTATAGCCTAACCGAACGAGGCGACAGAATGTAAACAGCCAACAGGCCGTACCTGACGCCACGCTCGGATATAATTAAAATAATTTTCGCGTCATCAAGCACATACAATGAAAAATTCAACGCACTGTCCAAAAAGGGAAACATCCTGGGGAGAAAACTAAACGAGTGGAATCTTCGGATACCCTAAACAATCGCAAGAACCCCTATGAGAGGAAACTCACAAAGAATAATATTAAAGGAGACCCAAAGACACACCCTAAGAGAACGCCACCAGGATGATCCCATGACAGGGAATTTAAAGATAAATAGTGTAAACGACCAAGAGAAACCCAAACAGAACAAGCTGAACGGGTGTACCTCGAGGTCGACATGGCTGACGAGGGACGCCGCAGCGCCCAAACAAAAACCACGTGTATTTTATGTATACGGGCTTAAACAGCCAAACTTATCATAAAAACTCCACAAGAAGATGGTACTTAACTTGGAGACAGTAAAGCTGCTCGATGCCATGATGAAAAAGCAAAATAAATGCTGGGAAAAGCACAAGCGAAAAAAGCAACAATCGCAGAGATCACGTGCTAGAATGGAATGAGTTCAGATGGTGCTGGGGTCGCCGTTTGGCGGGCGGGTGAGTGCAGGAGCTGGGTCAGCTCTCTGCTCTTCCGGGGGTTTTGTCATTGGGATGTCTTCAGAGTGTGGTTCTGTGGTAGTGATGACTTCACTCACCCTTGCCCATACCGACGTCTGTTTTCATTATAGATGCTCGATCTGGGGGTAGTAACCCCAGCATTCCTGATAGCTTTTTTCTCTGGTATATTTAGCAATATTTATACCTAGAAATTCGTGCTAGTAAGGAATTTCACCGGATGACACAGGGACGAGCTCAGAAATACAATACGGAGTTAAAAATATTATAAGAAAGAACTGGAATGTCTGTAAAAAAAGCTAAATTAGAATTGACAGTGAGAGGAATTCAAGATTCGTCTAAGAAACGCATATATTCTTCAATAACAAGAACCAATAATGAAACAAAAATACATACAGGTAGAAGTAACAAAACACAGGAAAATAAATCTCAAAAAGAAAATAATGCTTTACAGAAAAAAACCAAAATGGTAAAGAATCAAGAAACAGGCACGAAGGATATAGGTAACATTTTATCCAACTCATTTGAAATGTTAATGCAAATAGCACAAGGTGATGATACTACTACAGAAGAAACAGAGGAAAGTCGTGACAGAGTGGAAATTAAAGATAAAAAAAAGGCCTTTGGAGAGAACACCACCCAAAACGAAAAAACCAACTATAATTAGAGCAACATCGGTTAAACCAAAGAAAGGATATGAAGAAAAAACAAAAACAGACTAAGAATATACCTTTATCTCCTAAAATAACAGTAAAACCCATGGATACAGATATCCAAAATATTGAAGTTGAAAATAACAATGATTATGTCAAGAAAGAAGAGATTACTCCATCACCAATAATTGGTACAAGAGCAAATGAAACAAGGAATGTACATGAAAACACATGTGGATGAAATGATTGTTTTGTAGAATTATGCAATAATAACAAAAATATAACATAAGATGGTTTAACAAACATTATTAGAAAGAGTAAAGTCAGTCCCTCCTTACCAACTTTATGGCCTGGTGCTGACTTCTCCTCCTTGGAAAGGTACGTACGATTTGGCATTCTTTTCCAAAATAACCCTCTCTCTTCTACATTAAATACCTGGTCAGCACTGTAACTACCTTCCCTAATTATTTCAGCCAAACCACTAGGGAAACTTTCTGCTGCTACATTATCAGCACTAGCAGCTTCACCTTGTAACTCCACGTTGTGCAAATTTGCACGTGACTTGAAGCGGTTAAACCAGCCTCTACTGGCGGAAAATTCTTCACTAGCACTGCCTTCCCCATTCTTCTTCACTACTGCCGCATGCAGCTCCCTAGCCTTTTCTTGAATCACACTTAGGCTCACTGGAACACATCGTTGGTTCTGGTCTTCCAGCCAGATCAACAATAACTTCTCCATCTCCACCACGTTCTGACTACGTTGCTTCACGTTAATGACCGTTGCCTTCATTGGTGCAGCATCTTGCACATGCTTCAGAATACGCTGCTTATCCTTCACTATGGTCACAACCGTCGTCCTACTAAGGCCCAAGGCACAACCTATCTTGGTGTTACTCTCTCCCTTCTCTGAACGTTTAATTACGTCGTAGTTAACTTCCATTGTGATGCTCTTTCTCTTCTTTGATGCACTAGCATCAGACGAAGTATTCTGCCGTTGTGAAGCCATAGTGAAGGTACAATAACGAAAAACTGCAGCAATGAAAAGCAACAACGAAGTAGAAAACCTAGCGCAGCGGAGGCAAACACATGAGTGACCGATTGTTTGGTATTGTTAAGTTCTCCTGCGTGCTCGACCCAGGAAGGTTGTTGTCTGATCAGCTACCAGTGCAGTTAAATACAAAGCGCAGCTACGCTCAGAAAACTAGTTCCACTTACAACGCTGCGTAAAAAACATCTTAACCTTGGAATGTGTTTTATATTGTAACCAGAAACTGATTTTTGATGAATACTGTTGAACCAGAAATGGATTTTTTTTATAAATATACGTACTGTATTTGAAAAACGTCGTAAACTTTGAACGTTGTAAGTGGGCCGTGTCATAAACTCAGAACAAGCGTCATAAACCAGCCTGGATTTTTTGATGAATACATCTTAAAAATCGTCATAAACTCTGAACGTCGTAAGCTGGAACCGTCGTAAACCAGGGACTGCCTGTATTCTGAATTTTAATATACCTTTTTAGTGTGTATGTAAGTAAGCATGAGTAAATGTATTTATTGTATGTATGTGTTCCAGTATGAGAGCATGTGCCTATGTGCAGTTGGGTCGTAGTGCTTGCCCTCAAGCCTAGACCTGGTATTTTAATCTAATCCTTCGGGCCAGCCTTATGAGAGCTGAAAGTCAGCTCAGTGGTCTGGTTAAACTACTTTATTAATAATAATCCTGCCTCAGCCATTTCATGGAGGCAGACAGAGACTCCAGTTGAGACCCCAAGTTAACCTGCATTATTCGAAGTCTCAAGAAACCGTCATACGAGCCTTCTACCAAGAAATTAAAACCCAGTCCGTTGTTCTTCTGTAGGACCCAAACTCCTCCACTTTTGGGAGGAGTGAAGTCGCAGAGGTGTGGAGCCATGGATAGTTGAAGTCCTGAAGGAGGGATACTCCATACCTTTCAAGAGGACACTCCACTAGTCAAGTCTCCTATCATCTTGACCGCTTATTCAGAAGGCTCTGAAAGATTTTTGCCCTTTCACAGGAAGTTGACTCCCTCCCTCCTTCACAGGAGAGCTGTGGAAGAAGTGGAGTGTCACGAGTCCGACGGGTTATACAACCGGCTCTTCGTAGTTCCCAAGTCATCAGGGGGATGGAGGCCCGTCCTCGATGTCAGCACTTGGAACCTCTTTGTTGTAAAGACAAACTTCCATAAGGAAACGAGCTAGTCTGTCATGTCTTCCATTTGTCGGGGTGACTGGATGATTTCCCTAGACATGCAGGATGCTTACTTCCATGTCCCCATACATCCGGACTCCAGAAAGTACCTCCGTTTCATTTTTCAGAAGAGAGTTTTCCAGCTTTGGGCCTTAGGCTTCGGCCTTTCGACGGCCCCTCAGGTATTCACTCTTGTTTTGGCTCCTCTTGGCAAGTAGCTCCACCTTCTCGGGCTCAACATCTCCCTGTATTTGGACGACTGGCTCCTTCGTTCCCAGTCGAAGGAAAGGTGCACAGAGGACTTAAGGACAACTCTTCACCTGACTCAAGAGTTGGGCATTCTCATCTACATAGAGAAACTCAACTGTCTCTGACACAGGAGATTCTTTATTTGGGCACGGTACTGAATTCTCAGACTTCTCAGGTTTTTCCAGCCCCCAGAAGGATTGACTCATGCCTTCACACAGTCTGCCAACTTCTCTCTTTCATGGTCTGCTTGGTCAACCAGTTGAGTCTTCTGGGCACCTTGCCCTCCATCAAGCAGTTTGTGAAGTTGGGCATACTGCACATGAGGCCTCTGCAGTTTATTCTCAAGGCCAGCTGGGACAGGAAGGCCCAGCTGGACTCTCACATTTTTCCCATCACACAGGAGATGAAGACAGACCTGCGATGGTGGCTGTGCGAAGGAAGGCTTCTTCAAGGAAAATCTCTTTTACCTCTGAACCCCAACCTAGACATATGCAGATGCATCAGACTTAGGTTGGGGAGCCCTTCTAAGAGACCAAGAAGTGTCCCAGATGTGGTCCACAGATCAGAGATGCCTCCACATAAATGTCAAGGAGCTGATGGCCATTCATCTGGGCCTCCAGTCCTTCTCTCCTCAGATCTTTGGCAAGACGGTGATCATTCATTCCGACAACACCACTGCTCTAACTTACATCTGCAAACAAGGAGGCACTCACTCCTTCTCCCTCTGTGAGGCCTCCAGAGATCTTCTCTGGGCAGGCCGGAACCAAGTCACTCTTGTCACCCGTTACATTCAAGGAAAACTCCATGTCCTGGGGGAAGAGTTAGGTCACTGGAACCAGGTCCTTCCCACGGAATGGACTCTGGATCCTCTGGTCTGCAGCATTCTATGGAACCTTCAGGGCACTCCATTGATCGACCTGTTTGCGACGTCCAGGAATCATTGTCTCCCTCTCTTCTGCTCTCCAGCCCCGACCCTCTGGCATGGGTGACGGATGCCATGCTCCAGGACTGGCTGGACGTAGATGACTGCGCATTTCCTCCTTTCTGAATGATCAGGGAGGTGCTAAACAAATTATCCTCTCATCGCAACATCTCAATGACTCTGGTGGCTCCTTTCTGTCTGACAAAGGAATGGTTTCCAGGTCTGGTACGTCTTCTGGTGGATTTTCCAAGACTGCTCTCTCAAAAACCATCTCTTCTCAAACAACCCCACTGCACAGGTTCCACCAATGGTTGTTCGCTCTGGCCCTGACAGGCTTCAGATTGTCCAGAGCCTCGTCAGAGCAAAGGGGTTTTCAAGAGCAGCTGCAGAGGCTATTTCTAGGTGCAGGTGCCAGTCTTCAAGCAACCTCTATCAGTCTTAAGTGGACAGTCTTCTGGAGGTGGTGCAGGCAACATAACATCTCTTCTTCTGAGACAACTATAAGTCAGATCGCTGACTTCCTGCTCTTCTTGAGGTCATTCAAGAAATTATCGTCCTCTACTGTCAAGGGGTATAGGTCCATGTTAACCCTTTAACGCCGAAGCCCTATTTACAAAAACGTCTCCCGTATGCCGGCGGCGTTCGGTGAGTTAGCGCCGAAGTGGAAAAAAAGTTTTTTCAAAAAATCACAGCACGCTTAGTTTTTAAGATTAAGAGTTCATTTTTGGCTCATTTTTTTTGTCATTGCCTGAAGTTTAGTATGCAACCATCAGAAATGAAAAAATATCATTATCATATATAAATATTGGAATATATGACAGCGAAAAAAAACTTGTATATAATTGTATACTTAATCGCGCTGTAAGCAAAACGGTTAAAGCTAATGAGTTAATTTTTTTTAGTTGTATTGTACACTAAATTGCACTGATTTTGGTATATAACAAATTTTAAAACGATCAAAGCAACACAGAGAAAATATTATCACAAAATGATGCATGAATTTGTAACGCGCGGACGTAAAAAAATGTTTTTTTCAAAAATTCACCATAAATCAAAATATTGTGCTTGAGACTTCCCGTTTGTTGAAAAATGAAGCTAATTGATTGAATATTACTAGACTGTAAGTGTTTTAGCTTACAATTGCAGTTTTTTTACCATTTTGGTCGAGTTAAAGTTGACTGAAAGTCGAATTTTTTCTATTTATCGTGATTTATATGGAAATATTTCAAAACTGATAAAAGCTACAACCATGAGCTATTTTCTGTTGTATTCTACATGAAATTGCGCACATTTTCATATATAAAAGTTTATGTAACGACTAATGTAAACGATGCAAACATTACGACAACACGACGAAAAGAATTTCTGAGATGTTCGGCCGAGTTACCATGCGCAGATGTAAGGAAAAAATTTTTTTTTTTTTTTTTTTTTTCAGAAATTCACCATAAATCGAAATATTGTGCTAGAGACTTCCAGTTTGTTGCAAAATGAAGGTACATGATTGAATATTACTAGAATGTAAGAGTTTTAGCTTTTAATTGTTTTTTTACCATTTCGGTCGAGTTAAAGTTGACCGAAGGTTGAAATTTTGGCAGTTATCGTGATTTATATGAAAATATTTCAAAACTGATAAAAGCTACAACCATGAGTTATTTTCTGTTGTATTCTACATGAAACTGTGCACATTTCCATATATAAAACTTTATGTAACGACTAATATAAAACAGTGCAAACATTACGACAATGTGACGAAAGAATTTCTGGCGCAGACGTAAGGAAAAAGTTTTTTTCAAAAATTCACCATAAATCGAAATATTGTGCTAGAGACTTCCAATTGGTTGCAAAATGAAGGTAAATGATTTAATATTACTAGATCATAAGAGTTTTAGCTTAAAATTGCGTTTTTTGACCATTTTGGTCGAGTCAAAGTTGACCGAAGGTTGAAATTTTGGCAGTTATCGTGGTTTATATGAAAATATTTCCAAACTGATAAAAGCTACAACCATGGGTTGTATTTTGCTGTATTGTACATTTTCATATATAAAACTTTATGTAACGGCTAATATAGAACAGTGCAAAAATTACGACAAAATGACAAAAGAATTTATGAAATTTTCGGCTGAGTTACCACCTGTGCGTAAGAAAAAAGTTTTTTTTAAAAAATTCACCATAAATCGAAATATTGTGCTAGAGACTTCCAATTTGTTGCAAAATGAAGGTACATGATTGAATATTACTAGAATGTAAGAGTTTTAGCTTACAATTGCGTTTTTCGACCATTTCGGTCGAGTCAAAGTTGACCGAAGGTTGAAATTTTTGTAGTTGACATACACTGTGCGTCCACTCGGCACCCAACAGACAATTTTAGTCGACGTATGATACGTCCAATAGGCGTTTAAGGGTTAAGCTCTTGTTTTCAAGCTCAGAGAGTTGGAGCTTTCTTCCAACCAAGACCTCTGTGATCTCATCAAACCCTTCAGCACAACTAAACAGAGGAAATCTGAACGTAGTCTTAAAGTGGCTGTCGGGCCCAGTTTTTGAACCCCCTCTGCTTGATCTCTCTAAGGGATATCACTAGAAAGACTCTTCCTCATTGCCTTAGCCACTGCTAAATGCATTGGCAAAATCCAGGCCACTGATGAGAGTAGGTATTGCGCAGGGAGATCCAGTATGCTCCTTCTCTCTGGGGTTCCTTGCTAAGAATGAAGACCCTTCCAAGCCCTGGCCCGTTCTCTCTCCATTAAAAGTTTAGCTGACATCCCATGGACCAGAGGAAGAGGAGAGGTTTCTCGGTCCCATAAGAGCTCTGAGGTACTATCTTCAGAGGACTGAGAAGATTAGAGGCCCTTCTAGTCATTTGTGGTGCTCTGTTCGGAACCCTGCTCGTCGGATGTCAAAAAATGCGATCTATTTTTTGAGGGACCTAATTTCTGAACCACACTCTCAGATCCAGGAGGATATCCCACCTTCATTTAAGGTCAAACCTCACGAGGTTCGAGCAGTGGCAACTTCTCTTGCCTTCAGACACAACATGTCCCTCTCCTCCATCTTGCAGTCTACATATTGGAAATACAGGTCATTATTCGCATCATATTATCTCAAAGAAATGGAAACAGTTTTTGAGAATTGTAGCACATTAGGACCTTTATCTGTGACTGGCATGGTGTTGGAAGAGGAAACATAGGGAACTCTCCTTTCCTCCTCTATCTCCTCACCTTGAGTAAGGGTGTTGAGCCCGAGGTGAGCCGGGGGGGGGGGGGGGGCGTCCATGGTACCTTGAGTACCCACCAGTTCTTTTAGTTGGTTTGAGTATGGTTTTCTTATTGTAGTGTAGGTGACAATGTTGTATGTTTTCATTCTGGTCCTACACCCAGGACAAGGTCACCCGCTAACTTTGCCAGCCATTGGAGTACCTCCTTCATTGCAAAGTCCCCATTTAAGTAAGAGGCGACCCATGGCTATTACCGCCATGCCACTACAGGTTAAGATGAGCACCGACCAGAGGCAGTACCCACCTGCAGTGACTCTCTTACCAGGTAAGGAAATGGCAAACATTGTACCAATGCTGGCAACTTTTCTGCTGTCAGAGTCATTACTTTATTAAAGTTTTGAGGTAGAATATGTCCATGTATCCAACCTCATGTCAAAGTGAATTCAGCTGTGTAATTACTTGGTATGTTACTTGTATAAAAATGACATTTTTATAATAAAATAAGGGATTTTGACAAAGGAAAAATCTATTTCTGAGGCGAGACCTGTGTCACCCGGTGAAATTACCATTAAGAACTAATTTCTAGGTATAAGTACTGCTAAAAATACCAGAGAAAAAAGCTATCAGGAATGCTGGGGTTACTACCCCCAGTTCGATCATCTATAATCAAACAGACGTCGGTATATATAAGGGTGAGTGTATGATGTCACTGTCACAGGCCCCTGCTCTGTAGAAATCTCCAATGTCAAAAACCCCGGAAAGTGAGGAGCCGACCTACAGCCAACACTCACCGCCCCGCCAACCAACGCCTCCAGCGCCATCTTGAACCGTTCCAGGCTAGCACCCACCCCCCAAGCTTGGTATGCCTACCAGGGTGGGAGACTGAGAACATGGGTGGGTCACCGGGTGACACAGGTCTCGCCTCAGAAATAGATTTTTCCTTTGTCAAAATCCCTTTTCTGAGCTCGACCCGTGTCACCTGGTGAAATTGTAATAGAGAATCATACAAAGCTTGGAGAAACCTTTCAATAAAACAACCAGTTAGATGGAAATAAATAAAAGTACCAGTACAAACTTTAGTTTAATTACCCCAGTAGCAAAAATATAACAGGAATAATGAACAGTCAAACATGATTAATGACTAGGGATAAATCTGTATCAAAACTGGAAGGTACCAAGACTTAAATACTAATAATTACAAAAACTGGAAGGTACCAAGAAACTTAACACTAAAATAACAATAAATGTACAATATCACATGTTCAGGAGTCAGGCTGTGAACCATGCCTAACCTAAGATTAGAAGGCAAGGTAAATAAATGAGGCAGGCAGGTGAGAGAGGAAAAGACAGGGTAATTGAGATCAATACACTAATCTAGGGCGGAAGGAACAATGTTTCTGCAGCCACTGTAGAGAACTTCAGAGCTTCCAGTGATTTAAGATAGTGGCGTTTGAACACTGATGGTGATTTCCAGCCCGTATATTTTTTAAGATCTTCGAAATTCATATTATGGAAATAATTAGTGGAGGTGGCCACTGCTCGGATATCATGAACCTTAGGTACTGAATCTGGGTTAGCTTGTTTAATAAAATAAAGTATCTGTTGTCTGATGGCCTTTAAGGAAAGTGTTCCTCCTTTTTCCCTGATAAAAAGAGGACCAGACAATACCTGAGAAGTTCTATGTAAATAAGCCTTTAGGGTAGCGACTGGGCATAGGGTCCTGTGGAAGTTCTTCCAAGGGACCATCTAAAAATAAAAATCTTGGATCCGGGGATAGTAGAACTTCTCCTGACGGGAGGAAATCAACATGGTTCGAACCTCTAGAGAGAGCGGACAGTTCAGAAATTCTGGCACCTGAAGCTAGGCTAATTAAGAATAATGTTTTCCTTAACAGACTCAAATATGGACACTGTTCATTATCAGTGTCCGATGCTAATTTCAGTACGTCATTTAGGAACCAAGAAACCGTGTGTGGACGGGTTGCTGGTCTCAGACGAGCGCATGCTCTAGGGATTGATGAAAAGTATGAATCTGTTAAGTCAATATTGAAACCGTGTAAAAATATCCTTTCTGAGCTCGTCCCTGTGTCACCCGGTGAAATTCCTTAGTAGCACGAATTTCTAGGTATAAATATTGCTAAATATACCAGAGAAAAAAGCTATCAGGAATGCTGGGGTTACTACCCCCAGATCGAGCATCTATAATGAAAATAGACGTCGGTATGGGCAAGGGTGAGTGAATTCATCACTACCACAGAACCACACTCTGAAGACATCCCAATGGCAGAACCCCCGGAAGAGCGGAGAGCCGACCCAACTCCCGCACTCACCCGCCCGCCAAACAGCGACCCCAGAGCCATCTGAACTCATTCCAGGATAGCACTATCCCCAGGCTTGGTATGCCCGTGCAGGGGGGGAAGCTAGAACTTGGGAGGGTCACCGGGTGACACAGGGCCTCACTCAGAAATAGATTTTTCCTTTGTCAAAATCCCTTTTCTGAGCTCGTCCCTGTGTCACCCGGTGAAATTGTAACAGAGAACCACACCAAGACTGTGAAGATTTAAGAAAATAAATATTTAAGGTGATCATGTATAAAAATGCGTACTATAAGAGAATAAGTTTAATTATATCTTATGACTTATTCAAAATTTCACAATAAAGAAGTTATAATAATGGACATGTAATGTCTATATAATCAAATAAATTGACATGAAAACTTAAATCTATAGTAGAAAATATGAAAAAGAAGTACAAAATAGATAATACAAAAAATGTAGAGGTACCTCAGGACTTAAATCTATAAAATAGTACATATCAAAACACAATCACAGTAAACATAATGTTAAAGCTAACAGTTCCAAATATCACGTAAATTGAGGAGCCAGGCAGTGAGGTATGATTGGCCCAGGAAATTTGGCAGGGTAAATAAATGAGGCAGGCGGGCAGGGGGGAAAAGGACAAGGTTAAAGGATAATATTAAGGTGGGGGGATGACACTCCCTACAACCACCGTGGGAAATTTCAGAGCTTCAAGTGATTTTAGGTAGTGGCGTTTAAACACTAATGGAGATTTCCACCCCGTGTATTTTGTCAATTCAGCAAAATCCATATTATGAAAATAATTGGTAGAGGTAGCTACCACTCGGATATCATGAACAAGAGGAACCACCTTCCAAGGGGACCATCTATCTTGAGTGTCTTCATTTTTCGCTAGGAATCTATGATCTGGGGAAAGCAGGACTTCTCCTGACGGGAGGAAATCTATGTGATCGACACCTCTAGAGAGAGCAGACAGTTCTGAGATTCTGGCACGTGAAGCTAAACTAATCAGGAATAAAGTCTTCCTTAACAGATCTAGATAAGAGCATTGGGCGTTATCAATATCTGAAGCTAATTTTAGACGTGTTACCGGCCTTAAACGAGCACATGCTCTAGGGATGGAAGAAAAGTATGAGTCTGTTAGGTCAATCTTGAAGCCATACAAAAACACCTTTTTTAAAGCTGATTTTGCTGTTGTAATAGTGGCCGGGGCTAGGCCTTTTTCAAACAATGATCTAAAGAAGGTTATTGCTAAATTAGTGGTCATAGTTTGAGCTTCAGATGCCTTCAGAAAAGATGCCAATTTTTTTACTGCTGAGTCATACTGTCTGAGAGTAGAATCTCTCTTATCAGATTCAATAAACAGAGTATTAACAGGGTCAATATTTGCCCCCCTTTGGGCGGCAAATTTCATAAAGTCCATAAAGCCAGAGCATTCAGAACTTTTGAGGAAGCTGACACAGTCCTTGTTTGTACTGTTTGAGTCAGCCTGGGTCTGGGTATCTGACGACACAGCAACTTGAGTTCCAAGAGAAGAGGGAACCAGTTGCTCTTTGGCCAATTGGGGGCTACTAGGGCTACTTGACCTTTGAATGACCTGAGTTTGTGTAAGACTTTAATTAGCATGTTTATTGGGGGAAACATAAATTTTCCCCCAACTGTTCCAATCTATGGACATTGCATCTGTGGCGTAAGCTTGAGGGTCTAGGTTGGGAGCCACATAACAAGGGAGTTTGTGATTGTTTTCCGTGGCAAATAGATCCACTTGAAGTCAGATGGCAGATCCAGATGAAGGAGTCCTTGTCCAGGGACCATTCTGACTCCAGCGGAGTCGATCTGGATAGGGAATCCGCCACCACGTTCCGTACTCCCGCCAGATGGGTAGCTGACAAATGCCAGCTGTGTTTGTTCGCTAGGGAGAAGATGGCTAACATCACCTGGTTTATCTGGCTCGATTTGGAACCTCCCGTTTATGCAATGTACTACTACGGCGCTGTCCAACACCAGCCTGATGTGAATCTGGTTGGTGGGACGAAGCTTTTTCAGGGTAAGAAACACTGCCATTGCTTCTAAAGTGTTTATATGAAACTGTTGGAACACTGTAGACCATGTCCCTTGTACTTTTTGTTTTGGTGAGTATCCTCCCCAGCCGCTTAATGAAGCGTCTGTATGGATTACCAGAGCTGGAGGAGGAAACTGAAGAGGGACTGACTTTGAGAGGCCCTTGACTGTGGACCATGGGCAGAGCCTTTTCTTTAAGATTTGCTTTCAGGAGCAGGTCTGTTACCGAGGCGAACTGAAGAGAACCCAGGATTCTTTCTTGTGTCCGGCGGGAGGCTTTCCTGTAATTCAGAAACTTTCTGGTAGCTGCAGCTATTTCCTTCCGTTTGGTCGATGGAAGAGATAGTTTGTACGAGGTTAGGTCCCACTGGATACCCAGCCACTGGAACCGAGCCTCCGGAGTTAGGCGGGATTTCCCCCTGTTCAATTTAAAGCCTAGGGACTCCAGAAAATCGATCACCGTGGTCGTAGCACTCCGGCATTCCTCGACGGTTGGAGCCCAGATTATCCAATCGTCTAGGTACGCTGTTAACGATATCCCCCGGGACCGCAACTGCTGAACTACTGTGTCTGCTAGTTTTGTGAATATCCTGGGAGCTATGTTGAGCCCGAAAGTAATGAAGGAGTAGGCCTGTTTCCCCAGTCTGAAACCCAGGAAGGGAGAGAAGTTCCATAAATCGGGACATGATAGTATCGTCTGAAAGATCGATAGAGGTGGTGACGGCTCCACGCGGAAGTAGAGTCCGTACCTGCGCAATTGTAAGCATGCGAAATTTGTCGCATCGTATGTAATGATTTAGACGCGATAGATCCAGAACTACTCTTTGTTGACTGGAGTTTTTTTGGGAACAGTAAACAGCCTGCCTTGGAATTTGAAGTGTCTTACTTTCTTTATTGCTCTCTTTTCGAGCAGTTCCATCACAAAGTCCTGTAGAACTTTGGAGGAAGGTTGGTGAAACCTGGTCAAGGGAGGAGGGCCCTTGATCCAGCTCCAACCTAGACCTTTGGACACTATACTGTGTGCCCAAGGACTGAAGGTCCACTGGTTTCTGAACCAGTATAGTCTCCCGCCCACCTGGCTGGTCTCACTGGGGTGGGGCGGGTTTGTTACCTCTACCGCGGCCTCCTCTTCCCCGGGAGGGGGACCGTAGGGCAGCCTTACCTCTATAGGAGGCTCTAGCTCTACCTCCCCTTGCACTCCTGTTAAGGCCATGAAATGCCCCCCAACCCTCATATGACGGGTTATATGCCGGAGACGACACATAAGAAGGAGTGGCAAGGGAGTGTTGAGCTGGCTTAACCAGCACAAACTGTTGAGGTTGAGCTTTGGAGGTCGAGGGTTGGCTCACCGCCGAGACAGGTACCGCCTGAACAACAGGCTGAAGCTGCTGCCTTCTATGCCTCCTGTACCTCTTCCCGATCTATATTGGGAGCCGCCGGACTCTGGGGTCTTTCGCTTAAAGGCCGGAATACCCCACCGGGAGCGCAGACTTTGATTAGCCCTGGTTGCCTCCACCAGGACAGTAGTGACTTCATCTTCTGGGAACGGATTGGCTCCCCAGAAGGAACTCTTCATGAGCTTGTTAGGCTCATGTTGAATGGTAGTGTCAGCGAAAATGAACTTGCGGCAATTCAGCCGCGCCACCATGAAGTCAAACAGGTCTGACTGGAATCCCGCTAACAAGGATTTCGTCAAGACCTGGAACAGCGACTCCTCGGAAAACGAGACGGCAGTTGCCTCCGCCAGGCATAGCGAGTTCAGAGACCGACTCAGGCGACACCGTGCCTCGAACTCAGCTTTCAGGAGAGCTTCCGGCAGCTTGGGAAGCTGCTCACTAAACTGGTGGGAAGCGCAATCTGCGTCCAGTTTACCAGAAGTAAACGTGGCCGGAGCTTCCTTCCAGAAAACATCACCCCCTGGGAAGATGAGAGATGTGGGGTCCGACTCTCGAAGTTGGGGCAAAGGTTTGCCTTCACAACATGCTTGAGCAGTCGCAAGAGCTACCTTAGTCAAGCATGGGGTTGGGAGTTTATCCCCAAGGGAGAACATGGTGAAGTTGCCCTTGCAGGTGGTCAACTTGGTGTTCTCCGCTTGCCACTCTGAGAAAGTGCGCATCAGAGCCGATTGCGCCTGGTCTCTAGGGAAAATCACTGTCTCCTTAGGGACCTTGTCAGAGCGTACCCAGGCTTCTTCTGTCAGCCTAGCGAAACCTGGGTAGGGAGGCAGAAGATCTGGAGGAAGAATTCCAGTTCCTCCAGTCTGCGAGTGCCTAAACCTTCTATCGTTAAGGTATCTTCATGCCGGGGAGCATGAAGGGCTAAACGCCACGGGTTCCCTTTGTCGAACGGAGGGAGGGTGGAGGCGTCCGGGATGGGATAGTGTACCCCAGTCCCCCCGGAACGTACTATATTGGAGATCATAGTCTCCTGGCTCTGAAGCCTCTCCGTGAGCTTACTCAGCTTTGCCTCTACCTCCGTAGAGAACCTCTCTAGAAGCATCCCCGCAAACGCCTCGGGGTCAAAGGCAGGCTGGCGAGGAGGGCTAGGTTTGGCCACTCTCTTACTCGCCACTCTGCCCGAGGTACTCGGTTTGCTCCCGGAGGCCACCGGACCAGTGTCCTGTGGCTTCGACGGGGGAAAGGGGGATGCTTTATGGAAGACGAAGACTTATAGCCTTTCGCCTTCCACGACTTCTTCAGCTTGGGGACAGTAGATTGTGTTCTGTCCTCAAGAGAAAGATTTATGAAATCCTTGAAAGGAAGACACGGATGATGAAGGGAGTCAAAAAGGGTGCCCGCCCCACTGCCTCACTTACCTCCCTACCTACTTCCTGGTCCTGTTCTGTATTCATCTGTTCCAGGTCGAGATCCAACGCGCGACATCCCGAAACATCCTCATACAAGGAATCGTCCTGGATTGGCTGGGTCTTTACCTGGATTTGCTCGATGATAGGGGCGGCCACCTCAGCGGGAACAGCCGCAGCAATCCGGGCGCCGGGGTAAAGTATGTTCCTGAGATTTTCGTCAAGAACATACGGTTTCCCCGACGGAACGTTCCTACCGAACCCAGCCACCCAGGCACGGAGGGACTCGAGGGCATCCTTACGGGAGTATTCATCGGCCTGGAAAAGAGGGGGAGTATCAAAGGCCGGTTATATAATGGTAAGCTCAGTATAAACCAGAAAACTATTTGACATTAAATATAAGAGCCCCGGAGGGGCGAAACAAGAAGAATCGGCTTACCGACTCGTCCTGGACACACCCGTAGAACGCGAAGCAAACCTCACAGCCATCCGGGTGCCACACGATCAGGTCGTCTAAGCGCACCGCACAGCCAGCGTGGGTGCGGCATACCACGTGCCCGTAGGGCTGGTGCAGGACAGCAGTGCACCCGGGCTCCTCACAACGAACAGTCTGTAAGTGTGAAGAGTATATGAACCTACTAATCTAAGATACCTTAAATTAAAGTAGGTACTAAGTAATTTCATACCATGCTACCGGAGCACTCCGGTGGGATGAAAAAGATCATAAAGTATGAACCTACTCATCTAAGATAACATAACTTTAAGTTTTTCGTACCATACCGCCGGAATACTCCGGCGGAACGAAATTACTGAGCCAGACAGGACACTCTATCTCGAGGAACGCCGGAGATAATATGGTCGAACTCAAAGATAGGATCACTGAAGTCATGGTACGAAATAGATAAACTAGTCATGACTTTTGAGTCTGGTGGCAGGATATATGAGGCCGCCGGAGTAAACTAGTATAACAGATAAGGGATTTTGACAAAGGAAAAATCTATTTCTGAGGAAGGTCCCGTGTCACCCGGTGAAATTCCATTGTAGCACGAATTTCTAGGTATAAAATGCTAGATATACCAGAGAAAAAAGAGCTTTCAGGAAAGCTGGGGTTACTACCCCCAGATCGAGCGTCTTCTCCAAGGAAGACGTCGGTATAACGAAGGGTGAGTGAAAGATCACTACCACGGAGCCTTACTCGAAAGATCTCTCCCTATCAAAACCCCCAGAAGAGAGCGGTGAGCCGTTACAGCCCCCACACCCAAACACCCACCAGTTCGGCGACACCAGCGCCACCTACCTCATTCCAGGCTAGCACTAACCCCAGACTTGGCATGTGCAAGTAGGGGGGGGAGCAATAGGTGAGTCAGGGAGGGTCACCGGGTGACACAGGACCTTCCTCAGAAATAGATTTTTCCTTTGTCAAAATCCCTTTTCTGAGTCCAGTCCCGTGTCAGCTGGTGAAATAGTGATAGAGAATCATGCCAAGGCTGCAAACTACGAGGAAACAAGGTAATCTGAAGAAAAAAACATAAATTACAAAAATGGTTTTAATCAGGGAATCTCTTACATGTGGCAAGAACACTAAACCTAAGGCACATCAAAAGCTTAATATTACGAAAAAGTGGGGAAGTCCCCAGCGTGGCGGGGAAGAGGCCCCAAAAATACTTAATACTACTAGAGCATAACGACATATGAAATTTGCATAGGTTAAATGGCATATACAATCTTAAAGCTACACACGTAATCTTAAAGCTAAACACGTAAGAGACAATATAAAATGGGAAACAATATATACAGTACATATACATATATCTGGGGTACATGGAGCAAAATAAAAACCGCCCAGTACCCCACAAGAAAACACAATCATAACATGTCAGATTACAGTTTCCACTCAACAGAGACAAGATACATCAATATGAGGAGCAAGGCAGTGAGGCATGATCAACCAGGAGGATAAGCAGAGAAGCAAATGAGGCAGGCGGGCGGGGAAAGGGGGAGGATAAGGATATGATTAGTTAAGGTGGGGAGATGACACTTCCCACAGCTATTGTAGAAAATTTCAGGGCTTCGAGCGATTTTAAATAGTGGCGTTTAAACACTAGAGGTGATTTCCAACCCGTGTATTTAGAGAGTTCTGAGAAGTCCATATTATGAAAGTAATTAATGGAAGTAGCAACTGCTCGAATATCATGAACCTTAGGAACTGAATCTGGGTTGGCCTGTTTAATAAAATACAAAATCTGTTGTCTTATAGCATTCAGTGAAAGAGTACCACCTTTCTCCCTGATAAAAAGAGGACCCGACTTACTCTGTGGAGTTCTTAAAAGGTAAGATTTAAGTGTATACACTGGACATAAAGACTGGTCTTGTGGAAGGGGCACCACCTTCCAAGGAGACCATCTGTCTTGTGGGTCTTCATTTTTAGCTAAGAATCTAGGGTCAGGGGAAAGGAGGACCTCTCCGGACGGGAGGAAGTTCACAAAATCATCACCTCTAGTGAGAGCCGATAGCTCTGAGATTCTGGCACCTGAAGCCAAGCTAATCAGAAATAAAGTCTTCCTTAACAGATCCTGATAAGAGCATTGAAAGTTGTTCATCTCTGATGCTAACTTAAGGACGTCATTGAGGAACCACGTAACCGAATGTGGGCGTGATACGGGTCTCAGACGAGCGCATGCTCTGGGTATAGATGAAAAATAGGAATCTGTAAGGTCAATTTTAAAGCCGTACAGAAATACTTTCTTCAGGGCTGACTTGGCTGTGGTAATAGTGGCCGGAGCAAGGCCTTTTTCAAACAGTGACCTAAAGAAGGAAACTCCTAAATTATTCGTCATGATTTTGGCTTCAGATGCTTTCAGGAAGGAGGCTAATTTTTTGACTGCTGAGTCATACTGTCTAAGAGTAGAATCTCTTTTATCTGATTCTAGAAACAGAGTGTTAACAGGGTCAATGTTTGCTCCTTTTTGGGCTGCAAATTTTATAAAGTCCATAAAACTAGGGCATTCTGAATTCTTGAGGAAGCTGACACAGTCTTGGTTTGTACTGTCTGGGTCAGTATGGGCTTGGGAATCCGAAGACTCCGCAATCCCAGTGCCTGAAGAAGAGGGAACCAATTGCTCTTCGGCCAATAGGGGGCTACTAGGGCTGGCTGACCTTTGAATGTCCTGAGTTTGTGTAATACTTTCAGCAGTAAATTTATTGGAGGGAACAGATAAATTTTCTCCCAATTGTTCCAATCTACTGTCATTGCGTCCGTGGCGTACGCCTGAGGGTCCAGGTTCGGAGCCACATAACAGGGGAGCTTGAAGTTGCTCTCCGTCGCGAACAGATCCACTTGGAGACCTGGAACCTGGCGGCAAATCCATTTGAAAGATTCCCCGTCCAGGGACCACTCCGTCTCCAACGGAGTAGCCCTGGACAGGGAATCTGCCACCACGTTCCGTACCCCCGCTAGGTGGGTGGCTGACAGGTGCCAGCCGTGCTTGTTCGCCAGGGAGAAGGTAGCAACCATTACTTGGTTTACTCGACCTGATTTGGAGCCGCCCCTGCTGATACAATGAACTACCACTGCGCTGTCCAATACCAGCCTGATATGAATCCGGTTGGGGGGGCGGATTTTCTTTAGAGTTAGAAAAACCGCCATAGCTTCCAGGGTGTTTATATGGAACTGCTGAAACATAGGGAAGCGTCTGTGTGAACAACTAGTGCCGGTGGGGGGAAATTGAAGCGGAACTGACTTGGACAGGCCTCTGACTGTGGCCCAAGGCCGCAGTCTTGTTTTTAAGATTCGAGGAATAGAGGAGACCTTGTCTCTGAGCTTGACATTGGCTCGACTCCGCCACACTCTGTTTATGTCTTTTAGTTTCGCTTTTAAGAGCAGGTCCGTCACTGAGGCAAATTGAAGAGATCCAAGGACTCTTTCTTGGGACCGGCGGGATGCTGATTGATTTTTGAGAAATTTTCTGGTGAGAGATGCTATCTCCTTCCTCTTGGGAGGCGGGAGAGATAACGTGTGAGAGGACAGATCCCACTGGAGACCCAGCCACTGAAACCGGGACTCCGGAGTCAGGCGGGACTTCTCTCTGTTCAGCTGAAAACCCTAACGACTCCAGGAAGTTGATGACCATGGACGTAGCCTTCTGACACTCCAGAACTGTTGGTGCCCAAATTATCCAATCGTCTGGAGGTGCGCTGCTAGGGATATCCCTCGGGACCGGAGTTGTTGAACTACCGTGTCCGCCAGCTTGGTGAATATCCTGGGCGCAATGTTCAGACCGAAGGGCATGACCCTGAAGGAGTAGGCTTGATTCCCGAGTCTGAAACCGAGGAACTGAGAGAAGTTCCGCGCAACCGGGACGTGATAATAAGCGTCTGAAAGATCGATAGAGGTGGTGACGGCTCCATGCGGAAGTAGAGTCCGTACCTGAGTTACCGTAAGCATGCGAAAATTTGTCGCATTTTATGTAGAGATTTAGACGCGACAGATCCAGGATCACTCTTTGCTGGTTGGAGTCTTTTTGGGAACAGTGAATAACCTGCCTTGAAACTTTAGGTGCCTTACTTTCTTTATTGCTTGTTTGTTGAGCAATTCTGCCACGTAATCCTGCAGGATTGATGAGGGTGGCTGGTAAAACCTGGTCAGAGGAGGAGGGTCCTTGATCCAGCTCCATCCTAGACCCTTGGACACAATGCTGTGTGCCCAAGGGCTGAAGGTCCATTGGTCCCTGAACCAATACAGGCGACCACCTACCTGTGTTCTCTCAGTGGGAGGGAGCGGGTTTGTTCCCTCTACCACGTCCAGGTTTTCCTCTTGGGGTGGTGTTGGATTTTCCTCTATGAGGGGCCCTGCCTCTTCCCCCCCTTGCGATCCTATTAAGGCCGTGAAAGTATCCACGGCCCTCATAGGTAGGGTTGTATGCTGGCGAAGCAACATACGAAGGTGCAGCAAGGGAATGAGCTGGTTGAACCAGCACATATTGTTGGGGATGAGCCTTTGAGGTGGAGGGCTGTGCCACTGCCGAGACCGGGACGGCTTGAACTACCGCCTGATGGTGGGGCCTCTTATGCCTCCTGAAACGTTTGCCTCCTCTCGCCTGGGGGCCGCCAGATTCTGGGGTCTTGCGCTTGTAGGCAGAAATGCCCCAGCGAGAGCGCAGACTCTGGTTGGCCCTTGTAGCCTCAGCCATAACATTCGTAACCTCTTCTTCTGGGAAGAGGTTAGGCCCCAGATTGAGCTCTTTACGAGCTTGTTAGGCTCGTGACGGATGGTGGCATCAGCAAAAATGAATTTTCTGCATTCCAGTCTGGCCATGATGAATTCAAAAAGGTCAGACTGAAAGCCAGCTAGCAGGGACTTAGCCAAGACTTGAAAAAATGGCTCGTCCGCGCAGGAGATGGCAGTGGCTTCCGTAAGGCAGACGGAGTTCAGGGACCGGGCTAGCTTAGTCCGGGCATCAAACTCCGCCTTTAGCAAAGATTCCGGCAGCTTGGGGAGCTGCTCACTGAACTGTGAGGAAGCACAAAAGGGGTCCAACTTCCCAACAGTGAAAGTGGACGGTGCATCCGTCCAGAACTCGTCACCTCCCGGGAACACCAGGGAAGTGGAGTCTGTTTCCCTCAGCTGCGGTAATGGGCTGCCTTCGAAGCACGCTCGGGCCGTAGCCAGAGCGACTTTGTTCAAACAGGGGGTGGGTAAGTTGTCCCCCAAGGCGAACATGGTGAAGTTGCCCTTGAAAGGTGTCAACTTTGTATTGTCTGCCTGCCACTCACTGAACTGTGAGAGTGCACAAAAGGGTCCAACTTCCCAACAGTGAAAGAGCATCCGTCCAGAACTCGTCACCTCCCGAACACCATTGAAGCTTGGTCCCTAGCTGGGTAATGGGCTGCCTTGACAGTCTCCAGAGCGACTTTGTTCAAACAGGGGTGGGTAGTTGTCCCCCAACCTGGTATTGCCCTGAAAGGTGTCAACCATGCTTCCTCCACTCCGTTAGCCTCACCGAAGCTTGGCCTGGGACGATCACAGGGAACCTTATCTGGCAAGAGATCGGCGGGAAGAACTCTAGTTCCTCCAACCGTCTCGTGCCAAGACCTTCGACTGTCAAATTGCCATCATGTTGGATGGCCCGGAGGGCGAAACGCCAAGGGTTCCCGACATCGAAAGGCGGGAGGTCCGCTGTATCGGGGATGATGTACTGGGGTTCGGCTGCGGGTGGGCGAGCCATTCCCGCCAGTATATTGTCATGACTGGCCAACTTTTCTGTGATTTTTGTAAATTTGGTGTCGACCTCCTCCGAGAATCGTTTGAAGAGCTGGTTCGCGAAGGCCTCCGCGTCAAAGGCAGGCTGGCGAGGAGGGCTTGGTTTTGCTGCCCTCTTACTCGCGCCTTTGCCGGAGGAACCAGACTTGCTCCCGGAGGCTACAGGTGCTGAGACCTTAGCCTTCGACGGGGGGAAAGGCAATGCTTTCTTGGAAGACGAGGACTTATAGCCCTTCGCCTTCCGTGAAGTCTTCAACTTCAACTTGGGGATAGCTGATGGAGCTCTATCACCCAAGGAGGAAGACTTTACAAAACCTGCAAAAGATGAGACTGATGAAACTGGGGAGTCAAAAAGGGGGCCCGCCCCCACAACCTCACCTACCTCGCTACTTACCACCTGGTCCTGTTCAGTATTCATAGGTTCCAGGTCCAAGTCTAAAGCGGCGACGTCCTCCGAAACCTCGGCATAAAGAATATCTACTTGGGGTGGCTGGGTCGCATCCCGGATCTGCTGGATGATGGGAGTGGCAAGATCTTCTGGCACTGCGGCCGCCACCCGTGCGCCGGGGTAAAGCAGGTCCCTCAACTTGGCGTCGAGGACATAGGGCTTCCCCGACGGAACGTTCCTTCCAAACCCAGCCACCCAAGCACGGAGGGATTCCAAGGCAGACTTCTTGGAGGACTCGTCCGCCTGTAAGAAAACCAACAATTAGCCAAGAACGAAAGAACAGTCCGGGAACCATGTAAACAGTATTCGATATGAGGAGCGTAAAACGGAGGAAGACTGTCACTTACCGACTCGTCCTGGACGGTTGCGCACAAGGCGAAGCAAACCTCACAACCATCAGGGTGCCAGACTACAAGGTCGTCGAGCCGGACCGCACAACCAGCGTGGGTCCGGCACACTACGTGTCCGTAAGGTTGTTGCAGCGAAGCGGTGCACCCCGGCTCCTCACAGCGAACAGTCTGTAAGTGTAAAAAGTACATGAACCCACCACTCTAAGCAATCTAAAGCCGGCAAGGCCGGGAATTTCGACTACAACCGGAATACTCCGGCGGAGAAGAAATCCCTCATCATAAACTAGGCCAATAAGCTCCAAAATACACAGAGTGGAAGGTAAAAAACTTCCAGACCCCGGAATACTCCGGGGAATGAAAGGTATGAGACAACAAGAACTCACCGCAAGGGTTGCCAGTAAAAACAACGGCGGAACCCCCGGGTGTAGAACCGGACTCACGTATATATAAAAATGTGGTGTGTACTCCGTTGGATAAACACACTTATCTAAATATGTAAATACATAAACAATAACATTAAACAAGTGATGGTACAAAGGGCAAACTACTCCGGAGACCGGAGGGATCCGCTCCCCTTATATATAAATATATATATCTCTTCCTCTCTTACTTCCCCGCCAGAGAAACAAGGTGGGCAAGATGCTCGTAGATACATAACATAAGCCGGAGCAAGTATAATAACCCAACCAAGTAACCCGACGGGGAGACAAGAAGTGTGGGATAGAGTGTTCGAACACGTTCGAGCTACGAGTAAACGAACCACCAACACCAACGCAGCGATGCTAGGGACTGTATGGGAGGGAGCGAATCCCTCTACCAAATGGAGGAGTCCCTGAACTCGGAGAAAACGCCATCTAGCGTCACCCGCACGAGTAGAGCAAGGCTGGAGAGGGAGGAGGGGGGGGGAGGGGGTGGAGTAGGGGAGAGTGGTAGGCTACGAAAATGAGAACAGGAGACAGGGGGAAATATATCACCCGCTCAACTGCACACATACACCACTCCAAGAATAATGAAACTTAGGAGGGTGGCCTACTACTAGGGGAGGGAAGCGACCGAGCCTCAATGCCCGACTCCTGACTAGGCGAAGCCTAATAAAGGACCTAACCTAGTATAGGCTAGGAAAACGGAAGGAGTGCGGAAGGGAGGAGGAAGCAAACAGGGAGAGAAATTTTGTGCCGAGAACCAACTGGGGCCGAGAAGAGGGGGCAAGAAGGCAACTAGCCTAGAGGAGACACATCCAAAGAACTCTATTCCCCCAAAGGAAGGAAGAGAACTAAGGGGCTCACTCTGCCCACCAAAAGACGACCCTGGAGGAAACAGCAACCAAAACTCCCTCAACCTGATGGATCTCCACGCCAAGGGCAAGGGGAGGGAAGCAAAACAAGCCTACTCCACTAAATAACCATCACACATAAACATGGGGAAACAAAAATGTGCTCAATAGGGTGCGTAGCCTACCTCGGGGAAGCGGTTAGATCTGAGGCTGCCGCCACCTCGAGGAGGTAAACAATGAATAAAAATAAAAGAGCACCATCGCCAAGAATAAAACAATTAGCCTAATACAGACTAAGAATAACAAGGAACCCAACCTGGGGGACCTGGACGGGGCATCACCCTAACTTAGGCCGACAGGCCAATAATATGTAAAACTCGAAAAAAAAAGGGGGGCCACCGCAGGGAACCCGCCAGGAGGAGAACCATGGGGCAAAAAATAATATCTATAACGACAAGGAGACAACCCCAACAGAAAAGAACTGATGGGGTCGCCTCGCGGTCGACATGGCTGGCGGAGGACGCCGTGGCGTCATAATAAGATCTCAATATTTGTGAAAAGACGAGACCATAACAGCCAAAATATAGAACAAAACCCCACAATAAGATGGTACTTAACTTGGAGATGGTAAAGCTGCTCGATGACATGGTGATAGATGAAAATAAATCCAAAAAGGCACGAGCACACAAAAGGAAATGGTAGCAATCACGTGCTAGAAAATGGAATGAGGTAGGTGGCGCTGGTGTCGCCGAACTGGCGGGTGTTTGGGTGTGGGGGCTGTAACGGCTCACCGCTCTCTTCTGGGGGTTTTGATAGGGAGAGATCTTTCGAGTAAGGCTCCGTGGTAGTGATCTTTCACTCACCCTTCGTTATACCGACGTCTTCCTTGGAGAAGACGCTCGATCTGGGGGTAGTAACCCCAGCTTTCCTGAAAGCTCTTTTTTCTCTGGTATATCTAGCATTTTATACCTAGAAATTCGTGCTACAATGGAATTTCACCGGCTGACACGGGACTGGACTCAGAAAAAGTGATGTACAAATAATTGGTTAATGACATAATAAGAATAACAGATCATAGACCCCCGGGTTCCGGCATAACCCCTCCGGGATCCGGAGCCTCTGAAGCTAGAGTCCAGTAGGAAGGCGAGGCAGTACATCACGGCTGATCATAATATGGTCAGGTGGAAAAGCCAGTCAAACCTATCCATAAAGACACAACATGCTGAAGCATTAGCCTGGCGGAGCAACGGGAGGGCCGGGGATGGCGGAAACTGAGCCCTGAAAGTGGTCGGAAACTCGCTCGATCCGGAGAGAGCGAATCAACGAAACACTTGTTCAAGTAAATGCCAGCAGGACCGATCCCAGGAGGGAGCGTGTCCGTCAACTAGGATAGGCCTGTCTACTTCGGGGTGACCATCGTAAGCCCGACGTCTCGCACGCGAGGATATGACAAAAACTAGAACCTCAGGAAGGGACCTGGGGGAGTGGAAGGATAGTACTAGTAGGAGAGGGTCCAGAGAATAAGAACAGGAGACTGGGGGAATACCCTCCGCTCAACTGTAACCCCGTAAGGTATACGGGGAGACTGTGACCCACTACAAGTACCGGGGAAGGAGAAGGGGGGGGTTAGTACAATACCAAACCACATTACGCTCTCACCCTCCTAGTCGGCATAGCCTAGGTGACAAGGAGGAGAGAAGGGAAGGGGGAGGAAAGAACGGGGAGAGAAATTCCTGTGTCGAAGGCCAACCTTAACCGACTAGAGTAAGGGGTTGTGTGAAGCATGAAGGAGATCTCCTAAATAAAATCCTCTTCCCCCACTGGTGATAGAGGGGGGGGAAAAATGGGGTCTCAACTTCAGCCACCCAAACAAGCGGTAGGCGGATGGAACAACAACAGAAACTCCCTCGACCTGACTCCCTCCCCCTCCTACCCTCTCAAGCGAAATACGGGAGAGCAGGTGGTTAGGAAAGCAAAGGATAAAGAGGTAGCCTAGTTCATTCATTAGTGAAAGGACTAGGCTAACACCCCGCTAATGATATAATATGTTAACCAAAGTAAAAAATAACCACCATCAAATAATCATCAAATAAACCAAAAATATACGCTTGTGCTAGGCTATAGCCTAACCGAACGAGACGACAGAATGTAAACAGTCAACAGGCTGAACCTGATGCCACGTACGGGTGAAATATTATAATTTCACGTCATCAAGCACATATAGAGAAAAAAATTTTTATATCACACTTTTCAGAAAGGGAAACATCCTGGGGAGAAAACTAACGAGTGAAAACTTCGGAAACCTTAAATAGTTGAAAGAACCCCTATGAGAGGAAACTCGTAAAGAACAAAATTAAAGGAAACCCAAAGACACACCACGAGAGAATGCCGTCAGGATGCTCTCTGATGGGGAATTAAAGATAAACAGTGTAAAGTAAACGACCAATAGAAACCCAAACAGAACAGGCTGAATGGGTATACCTCGAGGTCGGTATGGCTGCCAAGAGGGACGCCGTAGCGACCCAAACAAAAACCACGTATAATTTATGTATACGGGCTTAAACAGCCAGACTTATCATAAAAACCCCAAAAGAAGATGGTACTTAACTTGGAAACAGTAAAGCTGCTCGATGCCATGCTGAATTAATGGGAAAAAATCCAAGAAAAGCACAAGTGAAAATCAAAATAGATCGCAGCGATCACGTGCTAGAAAGGAATGAGTTCAGATGGCGCTGGGGTCGCTGTTTGGCGGGCGGGTGAGTGCGGGAGTTGGGTCGGCTCTCCGCTCTTCCGGGGGTTTTGCCATTGGGATGTCTTCAGAGTGTGGTTCTGTGGTAGTGATGACCTCACTCACCCTTGCCCATACCGACGTCTATTTTCATTATAGATGCTCGATCTGGGGGTAGTAACCCCAGCATTCCTGATAGCTTTTTTCTCTGGTATATTTAGCAATATTTATACCTAGAAATTCGTGCTACTAAGGAATTTCACCGGGTGACACAGGGACGAGCTCAGAAAAGGGATTTTGACAAAGGAAAAATCTATTTCTGAGTGAGGCCCTGTGTCACCCGGTGACCCTCCCAGGTTCTGGTTTCCCCCCCTGCACGGGCATACCAAACCTGGGGATGGTGCTAGCCTGGAATGAGTTCAGATGGCGCTGGGGTCGCTGTTTGGCGGGCGGGTGAGTGCGGGAGTTGGGTCGGCTCTCCGTTCTTCCGGGGGTTTTGCCGTTGGGATGTCTTCAGAGTGTGGTTCTGTGGTAGTGATGAATTCACTCACCCTTGCCCATACCGACGTCTATTTTCATTATAGATGCTCGATCTGGGGGTAGTAACCCCAGCATTCCTGATAGCTTTTTTCTCTGGTATATTTAGCAATATTTATACCTAGAAATTCGTGCTACTAAGAAATTTCACTGGGTGACACAGGGCCTCACTCAGAAATAGATTTTTCCTTTGTCAAAATCCCTTTTTTAAGGCTGACTTTGCTGTGGTAATAGTGCTCGAAGCCAGACCTTTTTCGAACAATGACCTGAAGAATATTGCCAGATTTGTGGTCATTACTTGAGCCTCAGATTCTATCAGGAATGATGTTAACTATTTAACTGCTGAATCATACTGTCTGAGAGTAGAGTCCCTCTTATCTGATTCTAAGAACAATGTATTAACAGGATCAATATCCGCACCTCTCTGAGCAGCGAATTTCATGAAGTCCACAAAGCCAGGGCATTTAGAATTCTTGAGGAAGCTGACACAGTCCGAGTTTGTACTATTTGGGTCAACTGTGGCCTGGGTATTTGAATACACCGGAGCTTCAACTCCAGAAGAAGAGGAAACCAACTGCTCTTCGGCCAGTTGGGTGCTACCAGAGCCACTTGACCTTTGAATGACCTGGGTTTGTGCAAAACTTTCATCAACAGGTTTATTGGTGGAAACAGATAGATTTTCTGCCACATGTTCCAATCTATTGACATTGCATCTGTGGAGTGAGCCAGAGGGTCCAGGTTGGGAGCAATGTAACATGGAAGTTTGTGGTTGCTCTCTGTGGCAAACAAATCTACCTGGAGACCTGGAACCTGACGGCGAATCCACTCGAATGAAGTTTTGTCCAAGGACCATTCCGACTCCTGCGGAGTTGTCCTGGATAGAGAGTCCGCAATGACATTCCGGACTCCTGCGAGATGGGTGGCTGACAAGTGCCAACTGTGCTTTTTTGCCAGGGAGAAAATAGCTATCAACACTTGATTGATCCAGCTCGATTTGCAGCCCCCCCTGTTTATACATTGCACTACTACTGCACTGTCCAAAACCAGTCTGATATGTATCTGTCTGGGTGGACACAGTTTTTTCAGAGTTAGAAATACTGCCATTGCTTCTAGGATGTTGATATGGAACTGGCGGAACATTGTGGACCATGTACCTTGAACTTTTTTGTGTTGGGAATAACCTCCCCAGCCGCTTAGGGAAGCGTCTGTGTGAATCACCAGTGATGGAGGAGGAAACTGGAGGGATACTGACTTTGATAGACTCTTGACTGTGGACCACGGCCGGAGTCTTTTCCTCAACACCGGCGGAATTAATGACACCTTGTCTCTGAGCTTGATATTGGCACGTCTCCGCCACACTCTGTTTATGTCTTTCAGTTTGGCTTTCAGAAGCAGATCTGTAACAGATGCGAACTGAAGAGAACCCAGGACCCTCTCCTGAGTACGTCGAGAGGCTTTCCTGCATTTGAGGAACTACCTGGTGGCTTTGGCTATTTCCCTCCTTTTGGCTGGCGGAAGAGATAGTTTGTGTGAGTCTAGGTCCCACTGGATACCTAGCCACTGAAATCGAGCCTCCGGAACTAGGCGGGATTTCTCCCTGTTTATCTGGAAGCCTAGGGATTCCAGGAACTCGATCACTATGGCTGTAGCTCTCCGGCATTCCTCGGCGTTGGATGCCCAAATTATCCAATCGTCCAGGTATGCGGCTAACATGATCCCCTGGGACCATAACTGTTGAACTACCGTTTCTGCCAGCTTGGTGAAAATTCTGGGCGCTATGTTGAGCCCGAATGACATGACTCTGAATGAGTAGGCTTGATTTCCTATTTTGAATCCTAGGTAAGGAGAGAAGTTTCTCGCAATCGGGAGATGATAATATGCGTCTGAAAGATCTATAGAGGTGGTGACGGCTCCACGGGGAAGTAGGGTCCGCACCTGCGAGATTGTAAGCATGCGAAATTTGTCGCATTGAATGTAAAGATTGAGACGAGACAAGTCTAGAATTACTCTTTGCTGACTGGAACCTTTCTTCGGAACGCTGAACAGTCTGCCTTGAAATTTCAGGTGTCTCACTTTCTTTATAGCCCTCTTTTGCAGCAGTTCCTTTGCAAAGTCCAGGAGGGCTTTGGATGGGGGCTGATGGAACATGACTAGTGGGGGAGGATCCTTGTTCCAACTCCACCCCAGACCTTTGGAGACTATGCTGTGGGCACACGGGCTGAAGGTCCACTGGTCTCGAAACAGATACAGCCTCCCGCCTACCTGAGGAGGCTCATTGGGAGGGGGAGGGCTTACCTCCTCTGCTGCCCCGGCCTCCTCTTCCCCGAGAGAGGGAACGTAATGCAGCCTTGCCTCTGAAGGAGGCTCTTGCTCTGCTTCCCCTTGCGTTCCGGTTAAAACCCCGAAACGACCCCTGGCTCTCATACGAGGGATTGAAAACCGGAGACGTGACGTAGGTTGGGGAAGCAAGGGAATGCTGAGCAGGCTGCATCAGCACGAACTGTTGAGGCTGGGCCTTGGAGGTTGAAGGCTGACCGACCTGGGAGACCGGTACAGCCTGCATTACGGTCTGGGTATGCGGCCTCTTAAATTTCCTGAACCGTTTCCATGGCCTATTATGGGATCCGGCGGACTCGGAGGCCTTCCTCTTGGAAGGAAGACCCCAGCGGGAGCGGAGACTCTGATTTGCTCTGGTTGCCTCTGCCAGGACACTGCTCACTTCGCTCTCGGGGAAGATATTGGTACCCCAGAAAGAGCTTTTCATGAGTCTATTAAGCTCATGGCTTATGGTGGCATCCGCAAAGATGTGTTTGCGGCAGTTCATTCTTGCCACCATAAAGTCATAAAGATCCGCTTGAAATCCCGCCAGCAGAGATTTGGTCAGGACTTGGAAGAGAGGATCTTCAGAGTAGATCATAGCCGTTGCTTCCGTCAGGCACAGGGAATTCATAGACCGACTCAGCCTGCACCTGGTCTCGAACTCCGCCTTCAGAAGAGCCTCCGGAAGCTCTGGAAGCTGTTCGCTAAACAGTCAAAGCGCAGTCCGGGTCGAGTCTGCCCACCGTAAATGTGGCTGGAGCCCCTGACCAAAATTCTGAATCTCCGGGGAAGACCAGGGAAGTGGGATCTGTCTCCCGGAGCTGAGGCAGCGGCTTACCCTCTATGCATGCCTGAGAGGTCACCAAGGCTACTTGTGACATGCAGGGAGTGGGAACCTTATCCCCCAAAGAGAACATAGTAAAGTTCCCTTTGAAGGGGGTCATCTTGGTATTATCTGCCTCCCACTCCGTCAGGGTGTGCAGTAAGGCAGACTGAGCTTGGTCCCTCAGGAAAATAACCGTTTCCATAGGGACTTTGTCTGATCTAATCCATGCCTCTTCCGTCAACCTGGCGTAGCCTGGGTAGGGAGGCACCAGGTCGGGTGGGAAGAACTCCAGCTCTTCCAACCTGCAAGTCCCTAAACCCTCAATAGTAAGGGTATCTTCATGCCGGGGAGCATGAAGAGCCAAACGCCAAGGGTTTCCCTTATCAAAGGGAGGAAGGGTGGAGGCATCCGGAATGGGGTGTGACTGCACCGCCCCTCTGGAGCGCATGAACCCGGAGAGCACGCTCTCCTGGTTCTGCATCCTCTCAGCTAAAGACTTCCAATGATCGTCGGAAGCCTTAAGGCCCGAGGCGAGCTGAGAATAAAGATGGCTCAACTTATCCTCTACCTTCTTATCGAGCTTTTGCAGAAGGAATTCTGCAAAAGTCTCAGGGTCAAAAGCAGGTTGAGGGGGGGGACTCGCCTTAACTGCCCTGGATCTCGACCCCTTGACAGGGGGAGTAGCCTTACTAGTCGAAGCCACCGGACTAGACGCCCGTGACTTCAAGGGAGGTAGAGGAGTAGCCTTACGAGAGCTAGAAGACTTGTAGCCCTTGGACTTCAAGGTCTTCTTCACCTTGGGGACAGCAGATCTAGACCTGTCCTCAAGGTAGGACGACTTCTGAAAACCCTGGAAGGAAGAAGTTGATGAAGAAGGAGAGTTAAAAAGGGAGCTCGCTCCCCCTGCCTCACTTACCTCCTTACCTTCTACCTGGTCCGATTCTACGTGCATTGGTTCAAGGTCGAGGTTAATGGCCGCCACTTCCTCCGTCACCTCCCCGAAAAGGTTGTCATCTTGGGAGGGTTGCGTCTCGACCCAGATCTGCTCAATTAAGGGGGCGGCTACTTCCGTTGGAACTGCAGCAGATATCTGGGTGCCAGGGTAGAGAAGATTACAGATGAATTCAGAGAGAATGTAAGGCTTCCCCGACGGGACGTTCCTCCCAAACCCACCGACCCAAGCCTTCAGGGTCGACATCGAAGAGTCACGGGAAGTCCATCACCTGCTCATACAGAGCGTAGCATACTTCACAACCGTCCGGGTGCCAGACGACCAAATCCCCCACCCAGACTGCACAGCCGGAATGGGAACGGCAAACCACATGGCCATAAGGTTGGTGCAAGACCGCCGTGCACCTGGGCTCCTGACAGCGTACCATCTGTAAGTGGATATACTGTATACATGAGTATGCTAATTAAGGTGCGCCCGAGTAGAGCCGGCGGAGATAGAAGCCTTAAACTAGTGATGGAGCATGCTTATTGACAAAATTAGAACCTGCCGGAGTAACCCAGCTGAATAATTATACAATACATGAACAGGAGTTAAGGACCGCCGGAGTAAATCCGATGGTTATAGTACACCTTAACCTAAGATCATGCAACATTTCAATTAGCAATTAACATGAAATACTAAATCAAAACAAACACTGCCGGACTCCGGCCGTGTTACATAATGGTCAACTTATATGTGTAAACAGCAGTACATGGTTGGTTATGATATTCTGTCCTGGATACCTCAGACATCCCGCTGCTTCAAACCTATGGTAACGGCGGAGGGGGGGCGGAGAGCCGAACTCAAAACTGGATCGGCTCTCATGCTTGTGGCGGAGAACAGGTAGTGAAAAGCGCCAACCGACCGAGAACCAAACCCACTGGAGTGGTAATGGGCAAGAAAGCAACGGGAGATCCGAAAAACCCAGCGGAAAAGAACCAGTAAAAGTCAAGACAGAAACCCTGGACTTGTGTACGATGCTCTGGCTAACCCGGAGGAAAGCGAACAAACGAGACACTAGCGAGATGGCAGAAACCGTAAGGCGGAGGCCAGATAGGTGGGAAACACTCATCCGGACTCCGGCCTAGACTCCCCACGGGGTGCCAGTCATAAGAGACCGACGTCCCTCACGCGGGGAGGGAGAAGATTACACGCCACACGCTAAGGAGCAGGGAGGGAATAACAAAATGGAGGAGTCGAGATAGAGCGGCCAGGTGGATGGGAAAAATCCCCCGGACACATATAGAAACTCCCCACGGGGTGCCGGTCATGGAGACCGGCTTCCCTCACGCAGGGAGAAACTAAAGACACCCACCAAATGTTACAGAACGGGTAAGGAAAGCTAGGCTAATAACATGAAAAACTCGAACTACCTATGACTCCCAACCCTCCCCCAACATCAAAGCTTTTTGACTGGGAGAAGGTGAAAAAGGAAGGAAGGGGGGGGGGTGGGAGAGAAATTCCACACGAGGTCTGCCACCCACCAACACTGACAGACTGGGCGGATAATAGGCTATGTACTGAGGAGACCCCTTCCTATACTAACCTACCTCCCGAAACCAACTGGTCCGATCAGATATACCAGAACAGAGGAAGGGGGAAGGGGGACGTCTCCAAAGCCTAAGAACACCCTTCAAACATAACGGTACGGTTGGATGGAACCAGAAAACGAGGAACTCCCTCAACCAACCAACGCCTCCCTCCCAGCCTCAAAACGACATGGTCGGGGGAGAAGGAAGTCGAGTCACATGAAAAATGCCTAACATAAGTAGCCTAACCCCTGATAGCAGACAAGAGGGCTAGGCCAGAACCCAACAACACTGACTAAGTACTGCTAAAAGTTAACCAAAGATATGAAACAAAATGTAAATAATATAAATATACACATAAAAATATATAAGAACTTGTGCTAAAGGTATGGCCTAACAGCTCGCGACATGTTGGAAGCGGGAATGATAACAAAAATGGCCGCCCATGACGCGAGCCAAAGAATATTCTTAATCCAAAAATATACATGTCATCCATCACTTTATATATCAGGTAAACCGTTAGCAAGACAGTACCACCTTGGAGGATATATTCTTTCAACGCGAGAGGAAAGTGCCTACGAAAAGAGAAAATAAAAGAACACAAAAACGAGAGGGGAGAACCTCCCCAAGCAGTACAATTATGTTACGATACTGGCACCACATCCCCCGTGACGAAAGAACAATCCATCCAAAAGGAAGTTCCTGAAGGGGTATAATAACAGAAATACAAAATAGATATATATATATAACACAGTGAAACACCCGCAGAAACACGCTGCTAAGGTATTCCAACCAGGCCAATATGGCCGAGGCGAGACGAACGCGGAGGAACGCCTGATATATTTCACCTCGTAATATTGAATTAGAGATCAAATAAACGCCTCTATAACTAAAAAACCCCACAAGAAGATGGTACTTAACTTAGTAGCCGTGAAATCCTGAGAGGAAGACATAATGGGCCAAAAAACGGCAAGGAAAACCACAAGCACAAGCAAAGGGTACAATGATGAAGGCGTGCTAGAATGGAATGGTTCAAGATGGCGCTGGAGGCGTTGGTTGGCGGGGTGGTGAGTGTTGGCTGTAGGTCGGCTCCTCACTTTCCGGGGTTTTTGACATTGGAGATTTCTACAGAGCAGGGGCCTGTGACAGTGACATCATACACTCACCCTTATATATACCGACGTCTGTTTGATTATAGATGATCGAACTGGGGGTAGTAACCCCAGCATTCCTGATAGCTTTTTTCTCTGGTACTTTTAGCAATACTTATACCTAGAAATTAGTGCTTAATGGTAATTTCACTGGGTGACACAGGTCGAGCTCAGAAAAAGTTATATAGGCAGTCCCCAGGTTACGACGGGTCCAGCTTACGACGTTCTGAGGTTATGACGCTTTTCAAATATATTCATCAGAAATTATTTCCAGGTTCACAACGCATGTTCCAGGGTTACATGTCGTACGCTGATCAACGGAAGAAATATTGCTCCAAAATGGCAGAAAAATTAAAATTTTGAGGTTTTTGTGATGAAAAACTCAATAAAAATGCAGTTTACATTGTTTTCAATACACCTAGAGCATTAAAAGTAAGGTTTTCTTAGGATTTTTGACGATTTTCAACGATTTTTCGGTTTATGACGATTTTTGGCTTACGGCATAGGAACGGAACCCCCGTCGTAAACCAGGGACTGCCTATATATACTTAGCAAGTTACTGAATCAGAGCCCTCCCTCCTCCCTTCACATGTACTTCAGGGCAAAAAACAAATGGAGCTCTGTGCCACATCGATCCTCTTACCTCGAAAGTGGGCGGGGTTAACCACCTACACTAGCTAGTTGAATCTTTACCGGTAATTTTGAATTTTTAGATGCCGTGGTAGGAAATCTTATAGTTATGTAATTACTTGGTAAATATATATAAAACTTTATTTTATTATAAAAATGTCATTTTTCAACAGATTTACAGCTATAACTGACAGATGCCACCAAATGAAAGGCTTTGGTCTGTATACCTAGGAAAAAATATAAATTGTTATTTAAAATTTTAAATTTTGTTCCAGCATCATCTTCTGTGCACTGAAGCAGTGGTGGCATTTTTGATAAAGTATGATGGTCAGTAACACATGGAGGACAGTAAATATGAGACAGATTGTGAAGGGTGCATGAATAATTTAGCTCATTGTAAACAAAATGGTGCCTGATGACCTTGGATTGAAAAGTCAAGTAAATATATAGCCCATTCCCTCCCCATAAAAGCTGGATATCCACTCTCAAGCAGAGTTTACAGGATGCTCAAGGAGCAAGAATCTGTGCCAGCATGTGGCTAGTTTAATGTAATAACAAAAATCTCAAGCTGAGATTTTTATCTGTAAAATATAAGCTGTTTTAAATAAAATTTGAAAGTGGTAAAACTTGCTTTTACTTTTTTCATCTATTTTTAGAGATGTGTGGCAACCTGTAATAGGCCTAGAAGTTCATGCTCAGATTCTCTCAGCAAGCAAACTGTTCAGCAGAGTGGGAGCAAAATATGGTGCTCCTCCCAATACTCAAGTAGGAATATTTGAGGCTGCTCATCCTGGAACGTTGCCTGTAAGACTTTATATTTTGTATATTTCTGTTTTATATATATCTATGTATATTTTACAATTATGTGTAGAGCAGTTAGTAGGCTTGTTTAGGTTAAGCAGTCCTTATGCCAGCAAGGCACTATGCCCGAAAGCATCCTGTAATTTCAGTAAGGTCTGAAAAGGAATAAGAGGCTTGGTGTGAACTGCTGGATACTTATTAACCAAGGGAGATCTATATAGATTACTACTATGTACCGCATGTAATACAATAGAAATGTAGTACTATATACTGTATTGGAATAAGATTGGCAATTAAAAGTACAGGATTAGCAATCTCTTGTGATTTATTCTTTATAAAGAAGGCTATTGTTAGAGAGCATTTGAATATTCTGGAACTGAAGAAATGAAAAAAGCTAGATTTACCATGTGGAGATTATTGCAGTATAATAAAGTAGTTTTGTTTCTGCAAGAAAAAGACTTCATTCCATTATAAGCATGTATCTTGGCACAAGTGTGTTCAGTAAATGAAATTCTTCAGCAGCCATCTTGTCTAATTGTCTTTGTTTACATTGCAGTATGAAACGTGACTTGGTTGTGAAGCTTATTATCATGAGTTATTTTTATTGTGCTTGATGGTTCTTCATTTTGTCAGAGATACTAGAATGACTGATTAACTTTTGGTTTCTGCTTCTCTTGCTACCTTTTTAACAAACAAGTATTCATGCTGGATATTATCCAAGGTCTTTACAACTTTAGGTTTGTATACTAGAGAAACAAAATCTTTTATACGATCTCATTTCTTCATATAAGCTTCTCCAGAGGAGCACTTAGAGATATTTCCCTGGTCTTTCATGCTCTTTCCTTCCTTCTTAGCTGTGGATGATGTTTGGATTCTTCTCCTCAAGGATTCACTTCTGTAGAAGAGATGTCGTTGTCTGATCTTTTTACAGGGACCCAACCACCAGAAGCTCTTGTTGTTGTCACAGGTGTTCGTGACTAACCTCCGGCCACTCTCCCATGGGAGGTCCAGACTCCTCCCTTGATTGGATGGTCTGCGAGCCATTAAGAACTTGCTCATTGCCCTTGTAAGTTATGAGAGCCAAGAAGAGAATCATGGTATAGCGTTCAAGAAAAACCATGCATGTCATATACCCCTTCATTTTCCAGGTTTTAGCTTGCTTATTCTTGGATTTTTATCTAGAATTTCTAGGGGACCATTCCTGTTTTCCTGTACCTTCATTATTTCTTCTGTCCTGATCTCATGCCTCTTTAATTACCAGAATCCTGTTCCTCAACATCTAGGTAGTTGCTGGAACTTTATAGTGATCCCTAGGGTGAACAGGAATTCTCTGTCCAAGTGTCTTTCAGCTTTAGCCACGAGTGCTATCCTACTGGTCCCTGCTTTGGCACTCACCCTCCAGCTGCTTTGGCACAGTCCTTCACTATGGCTGTCTTGCTTTATGGGCTGCTTGTAAGTAGATAACCTGGATACTCTTTTCTTCCCTTGTGGTATTACAGAATGGACAGCTCTGCCCATGATCACATCGCACACCATTCTGTTTAGGTCTTCTCTAGGCTGCTTACCATTCTTTACAATAACTTTGGTAGCTGCTGCCTTGTTCTGGTTTAAAGAGTATGTGGTCAGTACCCTCCTCTGAAAAGAATGAACCTTGTACACCAGTCAGGCAACTGTCTTGACTTTGTATACACAGATTTGTTCCTACATATTTACAAACCTTCGTTCTTTCACAAGCTGGAACAGCCATTCAGGTTTCAGACAAGGTTGTTAACTACTGAAAGGTAGGAGGAAACCCCGCCCAACTGTCAGTCTGCACTCGAATTTGCTTCTGGCTGCCATCGTTTGAAGATGTCTCAGCGACTTTCTGCCCGATTTACCATTTCCTTTCTTCATATGCTTTTTTGCTTTTGTTGGAATATATTGTTGAATTTGAGTTTTTGTTTTAATTATACAAACCCCTCAATCATTTAAGCCGTCTACTGGGAAGAGGAAACTTCAGGTGCTTAGGTGCTGTCCAGGGAAGGACAGGATAGCCCATGTTCAGAGTGCTGTCTGGCCATCTGAACAATGGGTGAAGTTTGCCAGGAAGAGGAAGAGGGAGGTCTCATGGTGTCATTGGAGTGTAATACTCCACTGGTGACACTGAAGGTCCTCTTCAGTACCTTCCTTGCACCTACCAAACTTCCTCCTGCTGTTGCTACTTCCCCTTCACCGACTTCTACTTTTGGTTTGTTAAATAACTGCCGAAGAGGGAAAGACAACCATCCTTGTTCCTTTCCAGGAGACTCTCTTCGCTCAGAGGAGGATTTGTCCTCTGGGGGATGCTGTTTCTAGGGGCATAGGGAAGAGCTCTCTCCTAAAACTGACTTTGGTTTCAGGTGTTGTGGAGGCTGAGAGGCTTGGGGAGCTGTGGCCCTCAGTTGGCATCTGGGGGGAGCCGAGTGTTTCTTCCCTCATTGACCACTTGAAGGCGACAAAGGACCTACCAGTGACTACTTCTACCAAGACTGCGACAATTTCGACGGTCTCAGTATCCACCGGTGCAAGGACTGTCCCTACTTCGCTGGTGATTCCACATGTGGCGTCTGTGATGTGCCCCCAGGTGCTTCCTTTGTCGTCATGCTTGGGGAGGTCATCCTTTACATGCTTTCTTTCCCTTTGATCTCGGCTGTACTTGGCAAGAAGAGTAAGTCCAAGAAGAGGAAAAGGAACTCTTTGTTGTCATCTTTGTGAGTGGAGGAAGAAGAAGGTTGCTTCGTCTCCCCTCAGGAAGTTTTTTTGAGTTTCCAGAGGTCAGCCCTCTGCTAGCGAGAGGGCTGATGGGTCTCGCTAGCAGTACTAAGGGTACTGCTGCACCCGTTGCTGATTGCAAGGGTGTAACTGCTACCTGGGGTTCTCTGGACCCCTGGTATACCAGTACTGGCCCTGGTATCACCCCTACCTAGGCTAGCAAGGCTTCCTGGTCTATGGACCCTGGCCCGGCTGCTAGCATGACCCAGCAACAGATTGTAAGAAGAGAGCAAGCAGGTGCTCCCACACTCCCTTCCTACTCTCTGGCTCATCAGAGGAAATATTATGATCCCTTGGATAGCCCATTGCCAGCCTAACAGGTTGACCCCAACTTGACACGTCTATGTTCCGGTCTATATTCTCCTGCAGCCAGGGGCAGTGGCACTGGAATTGACCACCATGGCAGTGTTCCAAACAGTCTCCTGGATAGATCTTTGGTCCCTTACAAGGGCCAAAATGGCTTCCTCTTTAGGTTTTTGTACAGCCAAAGAGGACCCAGCTTTTAAAGAGACTAATGCTGTCATACAGCAAACCTGGAAGAGAGGCAAGACACTGTTCTGTCTCAACTCTCAAGGTTTATTGGCCCAGAATTGGCTTTGGCTGTGAGGAATGGACTGTACTGGGATCCTCCTCTCTCTTTGTTGGGAATGAGGTGGAGGCCATGGTGGAGAGGCTATGTGTCAATAACAATGATAAGTTTGTTCACCAGGCAGTGTCAAAGACTTCTTGGCCTTTATGTGGCACTGCAGCCCAACCCTTGGATCAGGCTGGCCTTTCTTCTTTGGGTCAGAGAAAGTCCCAGACTTTTTCTGCCCCTTATAGAGGAACTCGGTCTTCTTTTACCCCAATAGTGGAAGGTGCGCAGTCGCATCTTTTCAGCCCTCCTAGCATTCTAGGAAGGGGAGCCAGGGAAAGAAGAAGGGAGGAGGATGCGTGCTGCTGATGGTGGGGGGATGCCTGTTAATCCATTGAGCAACTTGGCAGTGACACGGAGCAGAGACCTCGGTAGTGTGTGTCCTTTAGGAAGGATATCTACTACCTTTAGAGTTTCCACCACCCCTCACTCTCAAACAGGTCCGACTCCAGATGTATGTTCCCGGCTTGCAGAAGGATGTCACCCTTTGGGACGAGGTGAATGCTGTGCTGAGGAAAGGCACAGTGGAAGTCATGAAAAACCAGTGTCCAGGGTTCTACAGCTGTCTGTTCCTGATGGAGAAGATGACAGGTGGTTGGAGACCGGTCATCAACCATTGAACCTGTTTGTTCACCAGACCTGGTTCAAGATGGAAACGGTTCGCTCAGTTCTTGATTCCATCAGAGAGGGCGATTTCATGCTTTCAGTGGACCTGAAGGGTGCATATTTTCTAATACCCATTCATTGGTCCTCTTGGAAGTATCTCCGCTTTACCATCAGGTCACTTTATTTTGGGCTCTTGACTGCCACCTCAAAGTGTTCACATAAGTGTTCACATAGATTGTCTGGTCTTGTTGAGCTTGTTACCACGATCTGGGTGTAGTGACCACTTCGAGAAGTCAAATCTTATGCCCAAGCAGAGCTTGAAGTACCCAGGCATGCTAATAGATACAGCAGCAGTTAGAGTCTTCCCTTTGGATTCTCATATCAGCAAGTTGAGAGAGGCAGTGCAGAAGTTCCTGTCTCATCAGGAACAACCTGCACAGCAGTGGCAGGTCTTTCTGGGTCCCCCCCCCCTTGACTTGGGACTACCTTGACATGGTGAGGGGGCTCTTGAACCCCAGGAATTTGTTCCCGGGTTTGAGTCCAAGAGTCCCATATATCATTATATATTTCCTTGGATTAGTTTTTGTGGAATTTTCCACTTTTGCTAAAATTAGTGGACCTGATAAACAGGAAAAGATATAGCTCAGAATGGGTTTATATCCGAAGCTAAATAGTGGGAACTGTGGTGGGACCATCAACTGCCCAATAATGTTCGGACCTGAGAGATGTCAGATTGATAAATCAAAGGTGGAACTATTCTTTAGGGCTAGACCACCGATTCCAGGGTGGCCGGGTCTGGTTCTGGGGATAGGACTCTCGGCATTCTATCCGGTTTGCCCATAATATGATTAGGATGGGGATAATTGTATTCTGGTAATACTCTCAGTCCTAGCAAGCAGGTCTGGCTTACTCTTGGCCACTCTAATTATGTTTGTGCCATCCCCTATGGGATAGGGTAGGGGGCGGACATTTGGGAGCCGGTTTACACTTGTGCAGTTGGTGGAAGAATAAACTCCATGAAAAGCCGACGATATCTTTTTAACCCTTAATGGACGCGTATCATCATATGAGTATCTATAACAGGTTTTGAGTGATGGACAGGCTAACTTGTAGGAGTATTATTATTATGCACCATACGATTTGGATGAATTTAACGGGAAAGTATTCATAGCACTTCAGTGGTCGATAAATAACTTATGGCAATTGTGTAGCTCAGCACAGGGCAGGGGGGATTAGGGTGCCTTGAGACGTGATTGGGGAATGTATTGCTCCTCTCTGTGCCATGATGTCTTTTTATTTATTTGCTCATAAATATACGCAGGGATTGCTGTTGGTTTTAGTTCTTATCTTTTATGATAGTATGTCAGCTATAATTGTAATTTTGCAAAGAAAAATGCAAAGAAATATTAGAAAAAACATGTATACCTCACAAAAAGTCACTGCATCTTGGTAAATCTCGTAAATATTTTACAACAAATATACTCAGAATTTGTTACTGATACTAGTTCTTATCTGTTATGATATTGTGTGGGCTGTAATTATAATTTAACAAAATAAAGTAAAATAAATTATTAGAAAAGACGTGTATAATGGTAATATTAGCATATTTTTATGAGTGTCTTGTAAAAGAGGCCCCACATGGTTGTAAATGGCCACTTTCAACTTCCCATGGAAGGTAGGGAAAAATTTTTATAATTTATTTTCTTACACTATGTGGATTTGCATATCTTCCTCTTTACATTGATGTGTTTTTACTTTAAAGTTTGCCCAGCCTGGCAGTTGGTTTAATATATATTTAGCCAGTCCCTCAAGTGTTAAGTCTTCAGGTTTAAATTTTTTTTTCCTCCAATCTTTATGACAAGTAAAAGTAAAGATTCGGGTACCCTTGGGTCCTTTGATGATATCATCTCGGCACAGTTGATGGCTGCTGCTCCAGTACAGAGCAAATCTTCTGGCATGGAAATGGACAATTCTCTGGATAATCCAAGTAATCAAAATCAGGGTGGTATTAAAACTTCAGTACTGTGTAAAACACCCAAAAAGAGTAAATATTGACTTGACCCAACCTTGACTCACTTTGATTCCCCCTTTGGGAGTGAAGCTGGTCAAGGTTTCTAACCATGGAAACAGAACAACAAATTTCAGCCTTAAAGTTGAAAAACTACATATTAAAATGACATCCAACAACAGAAATGTCATTCAGACAAATAAAATAAAGGACATGGCTTATAGAAACCACAACAAAAAACCAATCTGAAGAATATTTGTCCATAAAAAAGTATTGATTATGTAAATGTAATTATAAAAAAACATGGCACTATGAACAGCATTCAGGGTACTATTGTACTGTACTTCGTGAAAATAATAACGAACCGGACGAGAAGAATATGCTGTTGGACTCTAAAATGAGATATCCCAAAGTCCAAGATTGTGAGATATATATAATACCAAGTCACAGAATAGTAAAATATTAAGAATTGCAAAAATAAAATTTGAAGGTCAAGACCTACCTCAAAAAATAAAAACTTTGGAATAAAATAGAGAACTGAGACCTTACGTTCCAAAACCACTACAATGTCAAAATTGTAGTAAATATGGGCACACAAAGAAAAACTGTTGAAATGAACGTATATGTGCTTATTGTGGTTCTGACGAACATGCCACACAATGGAAATGTTTTAGGTCAATCTTGAAGCCATGCAAAAACACCTTTCTCAAAGCTGATTTTGCTGTTGTAATAGTGGCCAGGGCTAGGCCTTTTTCAAACAATGATCTAAAGAAGGTTATTGCTAAATTAGTGGTCATAGTTTGAGCTTCAGATGCCTTCAGAAAAGATGCCAATTTTTTGACTGCTGAGTCATACTGTCTGAGAGTAGAATCTCTCTTATCAGATTCAATAAACAGAGTATTAACAGGGTCAATATTTGCCCCCCTTTGGGCGGCAAACTTCATAAAGTCCATAAAGCCAGAGCATTCAGAATTTTTGAGGAAGCTGACACAGTCTTCGTTTGTACTATCTGAGTCAGCCTGGGTCTGGGTATCTGACGACGCCGCAACTTGAGTTCCAGGAGAAGAGGAAACCAGTTGCTCTTCGGCCAATTGGGGGCTACTAGGGCTACTTGACCCTTGAATGACCTGAGCTTGTGCAAGACTTTCATCAGCATGTTTATTGGGGGAAACAGATAGATTCTCTCCCAACTGTTCCAATCTATGGACATTGCATCTGTGGCGTAAGCTTGAGGATCTAGATTGGGAGCCACATAACAAGGGAGTTTGTGATTGCTCTCCGTGGCAAACAGATCTACCTGAAGTCCCGGAACACGATGGCAGATCCAGTTGAAGGAGTCCTTGTCTAGGGACCATTCCGACTCCAGCGGGGTCGACCTGGACAGAGAATCCGCCACTACGTTCCGCACTCCCGCTAGATGGGTAGCTGACAAATGCCAGCTGTGTTTGTCCGCCAGGGAGAAGATGGCTAACATCACCTGGTTTATCCGACTCGATTTGGAACCGCCCCTGTTTATGCAATGTACTACTACGGCGCTGTCCAACACCAGCCTGATGTGAATCTGGTTGGCAGGACGAAGCTTTTTCAGGGTTAGAAACACTGCCATTGCTTCCAAAGTGTTTATATGGAACTGTTGAAACATGGTAGACCATGTCCCTTGTACCTTTTGTTTTGGTGAGTATCCTCCCCAGCCGCTTACTGAAGCGTCTGTGTGGATTACCAGAGCTGGAGGGGGAAACTGAAGAGGGACTGACTTTGAGAGGCCCTTGACTGTGGACCATGGGCGGAGTCTTTTCTTTAAGATTTGCGGAATTGATGAGACCCTGTCCCTGAGCCTGACATTGGCTCGTCTCCGCCACACTCTGTTTATGTCTTTTAATCTCGCTTTTAGGAGCAGGTCTGTCACAGAGGCGAACTGAAGAGAACCCAAAATTCTTTCTTGTGTCCGGCGGGAGGCTTTCCTGTAATTCAGAAACTTTCTGGTAGCTGTGGCTATTTCCTTCCGCTTGGCTGGTGGAAGAGATAGCCTGTACGAGGTTAGGTCCCACTGGATACCCAGCCACTGAAACCGAGCTTCCGGAGTTAGGCGGGACTTCTCCCTGTTCAATTGGAAGCCTAAGGATTCCAGAAATTCGATCACCATGGCCGTAGCTCTCCGGCACTCCTCGACGGTTGAAGCCCAAATTATCCAATCGTCCAGGTACGCTGCTAACGATATCCCCCGGGATCGCAACTGCTGAACTACTGTTTCCGCCAGTTTTGTGAATATTCTGGGCGCTATATTGACCCTGAAGGAGTAGGCCTGTTTCCCCAGAGTGAAACCCAGGAAAGGAGAGAAGTTCCGCGCAATCGGGACGTGATAGTATGCGTCTGAAAGATCGATAGAGGTGGTGACGGCTCCACGCGGAAGTAGAGTCCGTACCTGTGCTACTGTAAGCATGCGAAATTTGTCGCATTGTATGTAAGGATTTAGACGCAATAGATCCAGGATTACTCTTTGTCGACTGGAGTCTTTTTTGGGAACAGAAAACAGCCTGCCTTGGAATTTGAAGTGTCTCACTTTCTTTATTGCTGTCTTCCTGAGCAGTTCCGTCACAAAGTCCTGTAGGGCTTTGGAGGAGGGTTGATGAAACCTGGTCAAGGGAGGAGGACCCTTGATCCAGCTCCAACCTAAACCTTTGGACACTATGCTGTGTGCCCATGGACTGAAGGACCACTGGTCTCTGGACCAGAATAGTCTTCCGCCTACCTGGCTGGTCTCACTGGGAGGAAGCGGGTTTGTTACCTCTACCGCGGCCTCCTCTTCCCCGGGAGAGGGACCGTAGGGCAGCCTTACCTCTATAGGAGGCTCTAGCTCTACCCCCCCTTGCACTCCTGTTAAGGCCATGAAAGGCCCCACGACCCACATAAGAAGGGTTATATGCTGGTGACGACACATAAGAAGGAGTGGCAAGGGAGTGTTGAGCTGGCTGAACCAGCACAAACTGTTGAGGTTGAGCCTTGGAGGTGGAAGGTTGGCTCACCGCCGAGATAGGTACCGCCTGGACAACAGACTGATGCTGCTGTCTTCTATGCCTCCTGTACCTTTTTCCCGGTCTATACTGGGAGCCGCCGGACTCTGGGGTCTTTCGTTTAAAGGCCGGAATACCCCACCGGGAGCGCAGACTTTGGTTAGCCCTGGTTGCCTCAGCCAGGACACTGGTGACTTCTTCTTCCAGGAACAGATTGGCTCCCCAGAAGGAACTCTTCATGAGCTTGTTGGGCTCATGTCGAATGGTAGCGTCGGCGAAGATGAATTTGCGACAATTCAGCCTCGCCACCATGAAGTCAAACAGGTCAGACTGAAACCCTGCTAACAAGGATTTCGTCAAGACCTGAAATAGCGGCTCCTCGGAAAACGAGACGGCGGTTGCCTCCGCCAGGCACAGCGAGTTCAGAGACCGGCTCAAGCGACACCGTGCCTCAAACTCAGCCTTCAGGAGAGCTTCCGGCAGTTTGGGAAGCTGCTCACTGAACTGGTTGGATGCGCATTCTGCGTCCAGTTTACCAGCCGTAAACGTGGCCGGAGCATCCTTCCAGAAGTCGTCACCCCCTGGGAAGATCAGAGACGTGGGGTCCGTCTCCCTGAGCTGAGGCAAAGGCTTGCCCTCAGCACATGCCTGAGCTATTGCGAGAGCAACCTTAGTCAAGCATGGGGTTGGGAGCTTATCCCCAAGGGAGAACATGGTGAAGTTGCCCTTGAAGGGGGTCAACTTAGTGTTCTCCGCTTGCCACTCTGTAAAAGTGCGCATCAGAGCTGATTGCACCTGGTCCCTAGGGAAGATCACTGTCTCCTAAGGGACCTTGTCAGAGCGTACCCAGGCTTCTTCTGTCAGCCTAGCGAAGCCTGGGTAGGGAGGCAGAAGATCTGGAGGGAAGAATTCTAGCTCCTCCAGTCTACGAGTGCCTAAACCTTCAATAGTCAAGGTGTCTTCATGCCGGGGAGCATGAAGGGCTAAACGCCACGGGTTCCCTTTGTCAAATGGAGGGAGGGCGGAGGCGTCCGGGATGGGATAGTGCACCGCAGTCCCCCCGGAACGCACGATATCGGAGAGCATAGTCTCCTGGCTCTGAAGCCTCTCCGTGAGCTTGCTCAACTTCGCCTCTACCTCCGTAGAGAACCTCTCAAGCAGCATCCCCGCAAATGCCTCAGGGTCAAAGGCAGGCTGGCGAGGAGGGCTAGGCTTGGCCGCTTTCTTACTCGCACCTCTGCCCGAGGTACTTGGTCTGCTCCCGGAGGCCACCGGACCAGCGTCCTGTGGCTTCGACGGGGAAAGGGGGATGCCTTGCGGGAAGACGAAGACTTATAGCCTTTTGCCTTCCACGACTTCTTCAGCTTGGGGACAGTAGACTGGGCTCTGTCCTCCAAGAGAGAAGATTTATGGAAGCCCAGAAAAGAAGAAACGGATGATGACGGGGAATCAAACAGGGCGCCCGCCCCCACTGCCTCACTTACCTCCCTACCTACCTCCTGGTTCTGTTCCGTGTTCATCGGTTCCAGGTCGAGATCTAACGCAGCGACGTCCTCCGACACCTCCTCGTACAGTGGGTCATCCTGAATGGGCTGGGTCTCTACCCGGATTTGCTCGATGATGGGGCGGCAACCTCAGCTGGAACAGCCGCAGCAATCCGGCTGCCGGGGTACAGGATGTTCCTTAGGTTCTCATCGAGAACATAAGGTTTCCCCGACGGAACGTTCCTGCCGAACCCAGCCACCCAGGCACGGAGGGACTCGAGGGCATCCTTGCGGGAGGATTCGTCGGCCTGAAAAAGAGGGGGAGTATCAAAGACCGAACTATTATGGTAAGATCAGTAAAACCCAAAATTTTTAACCATAACATTATATGTGAGAGCCCCCGGAGAGGCGGAACAAAAACAATCGGCTTACCGACTCGTCCTGGATACACCCGTAGAGTGCGAAGCAAACCTCACAGCCATCCAGGTGCCACATGATCAGGTCGTCCAGGCGTACCGCGCAGCCAGCGTGGGTACGACACACCACTTGCCCGTAGGGCTGGTGCAAGATAGCAGTGCACCCGGGCTCCTCACAACGAACAGTCTGTAAGTGTGAACAGTATATGAACCTACTAATCTAAGATAACTTAAACTAAAGTAGGTACTAAGTAATTTCATACCGTGCTACCGGAGCACTCCGGTGGGATGAAAAAACCATAGAATATGAACCTACCAATCCAAGATAACTTAAACTACAGTAGGTATTAAGAATTTCGCACCGTACCGCCGGAATACTCCGGCGGAACGAAAATACTGAGCCAGACAAGACACCCTATCTCAAGGAACACCGGAGATAATACGGCGGAACCCAAAGACAGGATCACTGGACTCGTGGTACAAAATAATTAAACTAATCAAAATTTGGAATCCGGCAGCGGGAATACATGAGGCCGCCGGGATAATCCACTATAATAGATAAAGCGATGGCACAAATATTTGGTTAACAACACATTAAAGAATAATACATCATAAGCCCCCGGGTTCCGGCGCAAACCCCTCCGGGATCCAGAGCCTCCGAAGCTAGAGCACAGCAGAAAGGCGAGGCAGTACATCACAGCTGATCATAATATGGTCAGGTGGAAAAGCCAAATCAAACCCATCCATTATGACTCAAAACGCCGAAGCGATAGCAGGGCGGGGGCAACGGGAGGGCCGGGGATGGCGGAGCAGAGAGAAGTGAGAGAATGATCCCTGAGAGTGGTCGGAAATCCGCTTGATCCGGAGAGAGCGAATCAACGAGACACTAGCCAAGTAATTGTCATCAGAACCGACCCCAGGAGGGAGCGTGCCCCTCTACTAGGGTAGGCCTGTCTACCTTGGGGTGACCATCGGAAGCCCGACGTCTCGCGCGCAAGGAGATGACAAACAACTTGAACCTCAGGCAGGGGAGGGGGGGGTGGAAAGAGGCGAGGAAAGGGCAGTACTTGATGGAGAGGGTCAAGAGAAATAATAAGAACAGGAGACTGGAGGGACTGTACCCTCTGCTCAACTGTAACCCCGCAAGGTAGAAGGTATCCAGAGGGTACCTAAGTACAGGGAGACTCATGACCCACCACAAGTACAGGGGAAGGATAGGGAACAGCACTAAACCAAACCACACCACGCTCTCACCCTCCTAGAAGGCATAGCCTAGGTAACAAGGAGGAGAGAAGGGAAGGGAGAGGAAAAACAGGGAGGGAAATTCCTGTGTCGGAGGCCAACCGTAACCGACTAGAGTAAGGGAAAGGGTGTGGGAAGCGTGAAGGAGACTCTCCCAGATAAAATCCTCCTCCCCCACTAGTGATAGAGGGGGGGGGGGAAATGGAGACTTGAAACTTCAGCAACCCAAACAAGCGGAAGACGGATGGAACAACAACAGAAACTCCCTCGACCTGACTATCCCCCCCTCCTACCCTCTCAAGCGATACACGGGAGAGCAGGAGGTTAGGTAAAGCAGCTAAATAAAGAGGTAGCCTAATCCACCAACTAGTGATAGTACTAGGCTAGCATCCCCGCAAATGATATAAACATGTTAACCAAAAAGCAAATAAATAAATAACCATCCAATAATATAAAAATGTATAAGCTTGTGCTAGGCGTATAGCCTAACTGAACGAGGCGACAGAATGTAAACAGCCAACAGGCCGTACCTGACGCCACGCTCGGATATAATTAAAATAATTTCGCGTCATCAAGCACATACAATGAAAAAATTCAACGTACTGTCCAAAAAGGGAGACATCCTGGGGAGAAAAGCAAACGAGTGGAATCTTCGGATACCCTAAACAATAGCAAGAACCCCTATGAGAGGAAACTCACAAAGAATAATATTAAAGGAGACCCAAAGACACACCCTAAGAGAACACTACCAGGATGATCCCATGACGGGGAAATTAAAGATAATTAGTGTAAACGACCAAGAGAAACCCAAACAGAACAAGCTGAATGGGTGTACCTCGAGGTCGACGTGGCTGACAAGAGGGACGCCGCAGCGCCCAAACAAAAACCACGTATAATATAAATACGGGCTTAAACAGCCAAACTAATCATAAAAACCCCACAAGAAGATAGTACTTAACTTGGAGACAGTAAAGCTGCTCGATGCCATGATGCAAAAGTAAAATAAAAGCTGGGAAAAGCACAAGCGAAAAAAGCAACAATCGCAGAGATCACGTGCTAGAATGGAATGAGTTCAGATGGTGCTGGGGTCGCCGTTTGGCGGGCGGGTGAGTGCAGGAGCTGGGTCGGCTCTCTACTCTTCCGGGGGTTTTGTCATTGGGATGTCTTCAGAGTGTGGTTCTGTGGTAGTGATGACTTCACTAACCCTTGCCCATACCGACGTCTGTTTTCATTATAGATGCTCGATCTGGGGGTAGTAACCCCAGCATTCCTGATAGCTTTTTTCTCTGGTATATTTAGCAATATTTATACCTAGAAATTCGTGCTAGTAAGGAATTTCACCGGGTGACACAGGGACGAGCTCAGAAATAATTTGAGTAATTATATACAATTTTGTGTACTCATTGTGATGGATTATTTTTTTTGATGATATGATGTCCAATTTCACATAAGATTTTTTTTTGTGTGTTTATTTGAATGATTACTTTTGAAGGATTTATTTTACTTGTGTACTTGAACCCAATTTAAGAATTTAATTTTTTTTTACTCTTATATTTTGATAGTTTCTTTTATTTTATGGTACTGTGTGCATAGTATAACATTTTATTTTTATAGGCACATGAAGTGGTGTACTCAGTTTGAATAATTTTATTGTAAAATGCAAAGAGTCTTTGACGAATTACTGAACACAGTTAGCCATTCACCATGCAATTTAAGACCGTCGACACTCAGACGTAGCCGAATTCCAAGAATAATTTCCCACTCAACTTTAGTGCAAAGAAATACTGTACTAACAATAATAGCACAACTAACCAGAGCCAAAATAGTGTTAATAATTCTAATAATACTAACAGTAATAATAATAGTAACAATACTAATAATACTCGCACCTTCCAATATCGCAATATGAATCAAGCAGCTGTAATAACAACAGCCACACGCTTCTGTGGACAGGTGGATGATTCAAATCCTGACAAAAGTCGACTCGAATCTTATACAGTAAATCATTGGCTCTCAGATGCAGATAGTCGCATATCTTCAGGGGGAATAACTGATGAAAGAGCTAAAATAAATGAAGCCTTGATTCTCGTAAGTTCAGAACATGGTGACGCCCACAAAATTCTGAATTCCACGAGTTTTAGCAAACTTACTAACTATGCGGAATTCAAAGAAATTTGCTTATCACTCTGGGAACCAGTAAATAAGACTGACAGTTTATATAACATAACTAGATTCCTTAACCCACAATATGAAACAATAGCTAATCTGTACGCAAGTGTTGAGAATGCAATAGATAAAATAACATGAGACTTAAAGAAAACAGGCATCACCATAGGAGATAAGACACAGTTTGGTGATAATGACAATAATTTAGTTGATCTAAGACATGTTTTGAATTACTTGTCATTTGGAACAATATATAATGCCCTTGGAGAAGATGAAAAGAAGGCTTTCAGGAAAATAAAAATTTATCCAAAGAAAGACGGCCTTCAAACATTGAAAACAATGAGAGAAGAAATACAAAAGAAAGAGATAGATCTCTTCAAAGAATTTGTAGGAATAACAGAAAACACAAAATGAAAGGAAAGGCAGAAACAATAATCCTACTTTTAAAATGAATAATAAATTCTATGATAATTCCAGACAAGAAGGGAATAGACCAACTACCTTTCAAGGAAAATATGCCCAAAATATTAAAAGAAAATGGAATCCAAAGCAGAAAGGAAGATATAGAAGATATAATCAAACAAAGAGTGGTCCTCCCAAACCTTATAAATATGATCAACATCAAAACACGAATAATTCAACCCAAGTGACCTATTCCGCTCAAGGAGCGAGACCAAAGACAGCCTGTGAAAACTGTAGGTATAACAGTCATTCTACAAACAAGTGCAGGAGACCTAGGATATGCACGATTTGCAGGAAAGTAGGACATTTAACCAGAAATTGCAGAATAGAGAATCAAGATGATGTGCACATCAAGAAATTACATACTCCAAAGAAAGAAATGACCCAGATATGAATAATGGTGATCACCGAGATTCTGAATATAAAGAAAAACAAGGTGCCTATACTGATAAATATACAGAGATAAATACTGATAGCTATAGCAATGTAATAATAAGTTGTAATAATGAAGGGAAATTATTAAATGAAGTGTTGTTATTAAATAAAATAAATAAAGTAGATATAAATAATGTAAAAGCAGTAACTGAAGAAACTAGTGAATATACAGAACATTGTTATTTTGCAGATATAGAAGATGAAGAAATATGTTGCGTAAGCACTGCTGATGATGATAAAATACAGTTCATACTTAATAGACAAGTAATTTTGCATCGAAAGTGTTTAACAAAAATACATTTAAGGGAAAAAGAAGAAATAGAAGTTAAAGACGTTCTGTTATTAAATGAAGAATTGCCAGACTTTGTCAGAATGGATAATTTCTTAGTCCACATGAAGGGTAATACTTGTGAAGTTTATGTCCAGAACTACTCAGATAACAAACTAACACTATATGCAGGCATTGTCTTTTGCAAAGGAATACCTTTTAACAACCCTTTACTAACACTGAAAGAAAAAGCATTTTTCTCTGTAGCTGGTCAAAAGTCTGAAATAAGCAAAGAGATGAATAAAACAGATTTCCCAGAAAACAAAAATAAATTAATTCAGGTATTAGAAAAATACAGAGATGTAATAGCTATTGAAGGAGATAAATTAGGCAGAATAAATGTCCTACAACATAGAATTTTGTTAGATGATGGAGCAAAACCATTCTTTATTCCTAATTACAGATTACCAGTAAGCCAAAGACCCATAGCTGATAATTCGATAGAAGAAATGAAGAAAGATGTGGTGGTCATTCCTTCCAAACCTCCATATAATTCTTCATTGCTACTTTTTCTAAAGAAAGATGGAAATTGGAGACTTGTGATAGATTATAGAAAGTTAAATTCCAACACCATCCCAGATAGAATGCCAATGCCAGTAATTCAAGATATGTTAGCTCAATTAGGAGGTGCAAAAATATTTTCATCCTTAGATTTGCTGAGTGGATATTGGCAAGTACCTGTAGACAAAGAGTTGAAACCATACACAGCCTTCAGCACACATAAAGAACACTTACAATTTGAAGTCATGCCATTTGGACTCACTTCGGCTCCTTTAACTTTTGTTAGATTAATATTACAAATTTTAGGAGATAAAGAAAATGTTGCAGTTTACCTAGTTGACGTTATCATTTTTAGTAAAGATTTAGAAAGTCACCTCAAAACTTTAGAAATAGTCCTAGAAAGATTAAGAATAGAAATAGTCCTAGGGACTAAAAAAATCAAATTAAAGAAATGTCAATTCTTAATGAAATCTTTGGAATACTTAGGTCATGTAATTAGTGAAGATGGACTACGCATGCAAGCAGGCAAAATAAAGGCAATTGTTGAATATCCAGCTCGCACAAATTTGCAAGCATTGAGACGATTCCTAGGAATGGTAGGTTACTATAGACCTTTTATTAAGGGTTTTGCTACACTAGCCAAACCATTAACAAAATTAACAAAGAAGGATGTCAAATATGAATGGAATAAAGAGCAAGAGACAGCCTTCCAAACGCTAAAGAGTAAAATGACAAGGAATCCTTTATTAGTCTACCCAGATTTCTCCAAAGACTTCTACTTAGCCTGTGATGCCCCAAGTACAGGGCTAGGAGCTGTATTACTACAAAAGGACAAAACTAGAATGAGGGCAGTATATTATGCCAGTAGAATCTTAAACGCAGCAGAGAGAAATTATAGTACTACAGAAAGGGAATGTTTAGCATTATACTGGAGATTAAAGATATTTAGGCACATACTTCTAGGGCATAAAGTCTGTTTACTTACTGATCACAAACACATTTGTGATTTGTTTAAAAAGGGAACTTTTACAAATAACATGAAGTTCAATAGATGGTTCATTAGTGTGTTAGAATTTGCTCCAGAATTCAGATATATCCCAGGGAAATTTAATACACTAGCAGATGCATTATCCAGATCCCAAGAAGAAACGGAGAAATACATTACCACTAATACCTTTTGTTTTAGCTGTCAAGTAATAGACTTAGACTTAGAAAGAGTACAAATACAAGGAAATGATGCAGAAATCAGACAGATAATAGGACAGTTAATGACAGATGAATCTTTAAAACCTGATTTTGTATTGATAAATGGTTTGTTGTAAAAAAGGCCCACAGAGAAGAGTGGTTATTCTCATTTATACATCCCAAAGGCACTAATCAGAGAAGTTTTAGAAATAACCCACTCATATAAGTTGGCAGGACATCCAGGAATTAAAAAGACAAGTAGAATCATAACCAGAAATTATTTTTGGCCACATTGTAGTGAAGATGCCAAGAACTTTGTACAAAACTGTGTAGTTTGTAATAGAAATAAAGGTAAAGTAAATCCAAAAGCTCCACTTGAAAAATATCCATTAACATTAAATCCATTTCAGTTAGTTACTATGGATTTTTTAGGTCCATTTTCTACCACTATTAGAGGGAATAAACAGATACTAGTCTTTCTAGACTATCTAACCAGATATGTAGAAATTGTTCCAGTAAGAAATAGAGATGCAGTTACAGTAGCAGAAGCTCTTAAATCTAGAATTATCGCGAGACATTCATGTCCGCAAGTTCTTCTTTCTGATAACGTGGCTGAATTTACCAGTTGAGCTTTTAAGAAAATTATGTGAATTTTAGGAGATAAATAAATGTCAAATAACAGCATATAAACCAAGTTCAAATGGAGCAGTAGAAAGAACAAATCATAAAATAAAGGATATCCTGAAAACTTTATTTAAACCTAATACAGAAGACTGGGATTTAGCTTTGGAAGATGTACAGTTTACTATAAGCAATACTGTGTATGAGACAGTAGGAGAATCACCACACTATTTATTGTATGGTTATCAGAAAAGACTACCTAATACCTTACTAGATGATGCAACACCACCCCCACATACTTATAATTATGATGACTATATTGCATGGAAAACTAGACGTACTTGTGAAACGATTAAACGAACGAGGACTAGACTTAATGAATATCATAAAATTCATGCCAAGTACTATGATAAAAATATGACTAAACCAGACATTATACTGTAGTAGGTGCTCAGGTATATGTTCAAAATCATATTCCAGAAGGTCCTAATGTAAAGGTTTCTCCTAAATTTCATGGTCCTTATAGAGTATTAGAAGTGTTTAAATTAAATAAGCTTAGAATTATTGAGGAGAATGATCTAAAGGAAAGGGTAGTTCATTGGAATCATGTGAAGGTAATAAAAGCAGACGCTTGGTCCACTAAAAAGTTAGAAGAAGTATTGAAGGAGAATAAGGAAGAAAAGTAAACAAAAGATATGACTTAAGAAAAAGATAAACTTATGTAAAGTGTTGAACTGAAATATCTTATGTAAAATGTACTTATAGAAATTTAAAATACCTCATGTATACAGAATATCTGATAAGGCTTATTCTTACAGATACAAACATGTGGGTCATCTTGATAAGTGTAATCCTACTTTTCATGTCATCCGAAGTGGTCATCCGAAAGGATGCACTACTAGAGAAAAGGGGATCTGTGAAATTAATAAAGGATTTAGGAATTGTGAGTATTGATATATCTTCAGTGCTTATCAGTGAAATGACTTTGAAAGATGTTCAAAAAGAACTCAAGTCCTTAATACAGATGAGTGATAATAACAGTGCCTTACCATTGTTGAAAAGATTAATGACATAGGAAATATCCTAAATACAAGGTCCAAAAGATCCCTCTTACCTTTTATAGGAACAGCACTAAACCAGTTATTTGGAGTCGCAACCGAATCTAATTTAGAAAAAGAAAGGGATCGAATTGAAAAGCTGGAACAGTGGGCAGCAGCGAGAGGTACAGTGATAAATAAAGTGATAACCTCGCAAAACTTAAATACCCAAGAAATAGGAAAGCTAAAGGTATTCATTAGTAAAGTTAACCAAGATGTCACAAAGGAACTAAATATAATAGAAAACCAACAGTTTCTGAATAATTTTGCACTGGAGAGTGAAATTATCTTGCAAGAACATAGAGACATGTTAAACGCAATCTTGTTAGCTTATAAGGGAATGTTAAGCCCAACACTAATCACTCCTAAAGAATTAGAAGATATAATTAATCTTTATTTGGTAGAGGGGCATTATACCCCTATGGTAAAAGATGTTCTAACATATTATAATCTAATAACCACAAAGGTGGTGCAAGATAAGATTATTTTAGTGTTACCATTTAATCAGAAAGATGCAGATGTACTGATGTCTATACATCCTTTCCCCATGTTGATAAAAGAAAATGTAATAATTTCAGATGTCAACAAAATCCATTTTTGCATTAGAAGAACATAGATTAATGATTTCATTTATTACTGATGCCCAATTAAAAGATTGCATGATTTTAAGGGAAAAAGAATACATTTGTAACCTTGATCACCTTTACGAAACTACTAATGCGTATCCTAGTGTTCAAGAAATAATTGACAACAAAAATCAGGAAAAGGAGTTATGTACGAGTTTATCCAAACACAGATTTGTTTCCATCCTAGTAGAATAGTCAATTTTTGTGTTTTCACTAGATACTGTAACAACTATAATCAACTGCCATAATCTGAGTACAGAAGTTAGATTCAAGAATGTCCATGCTTTTGATAAGGCTCAAGTTAGTTATACCAAACCAGTTGTAGTATGAACCTCATATTTTTACTGAGATGAAATTTAAAAAGGATATCCCATACATGAACTATTCTAAGAAAATCAAGGAGTTTCACTTGTCTCAGTTAGAATTGAAACAACTGAATGAGTTACCATTGGTAGATGAGTTTTTCTACTACAAGGAAAAAGTTTCACCAATTTTGTCTCTGTTCAATTTAATCATAATCTTACTTGTAATTGTGGTGTTTGCAATTTTAGTCAAACGTGTAGTAATTTCAAATATTGAGAAGATTATATAAAAGAAATTAAAAGGGCCAAAGAAGAAGAATAATGTTCTTATAGACATGATTTATTGCCAATTTCTTTATATGTTATTGATTTTCATGATACATTCACTATTGCAATTAACCATTTTACAATGTGGTAGTTCATTGTATGTATGAATATTTCTTTTAAGTAATGATTCATTATATAATGTATAATTGATCTATTATTTTAACATTATTGCATTAACATGAATTATTCAGTATTTTATATGTGTGTGTTTTACGTTATGGGCAGTCATATAAATAATTTGTATTGTATGTAAATTTACAACTATCCATTTCTACTATATTTTTATTGTTACACTGAGGGCAGTGTGAGGTAGTGGGACCGAGTGATATGTAGTGATGTAAGGAAAAAGTAGATAGGAAAGCATAAGAGAAAGAATGAAAAGAGAGAGAGAGAGAGAGAGAGAATAAAGAGAGGGAGAGAGAGAGAGAGAACAACAATTAAGCCTTGGTTGTTATGCATTGTGAGGCTAGAAGTGTCAAGTAAGCTAACTGCAAGAAACGGTCTTACACGAACTCAAAACAGCGAGCGAGTATATCGCGCCCAGGGCCATAAAACCGATCATAAAATCTGGAAACTCTGCCCTCGCAATGTAGCTGACCAAGGATTACTTAGCACCTCGTCAGAAGTTAACATTCCAGCCATATCTATAACCCCGCCTTCAACAGGAGGCGTTTACATGGAAATTCCATGAAAAAGGGCTGGACAGAGTGAAGTATTCACCATTTCTCCAATTAAACATTCTAGGGAGGAGTCATTTACACCTCCTCCTGAAGTCATTTCCAATCAAATCCTCTAAGGAGAGATTTTAACAACACCCACAACTGTCCTTCCCAATCAAGCTGTTCGAAGGGAGGCCTTATAGATAAAATCTTCCAATGAGGAACTTCAAAGGAGGAGATGGAAGATAGCAAGAAGAACCAGGATCCAGAGAAGCCAGAAGCCAGGAGAAGAGCATTCGAGTCCCTAGTCACCCACTCAAGAAGATGTAGTGCTTCCCCTTGCTTACGTGGTCCCAACCAGACTCTGACTGCAGGCTACTAACCAGACTTAAACTGAACTTTGACTAGCAAGATTGGTTTCACGATAGTAACTGTAATAGTAATTGTACTTGTGTATGTAGTTAACTTTCATCATTAAAGTAAAAAGCTACCCATTTCATCTCCATTACGCCTTTCTGAGAGATATAAT